>NC_143016.1:47991586-48291586 GCF_055824585.1 Amblyomma mixtum | reverse complement strand
TATCAGCGGAGACGCTGCAGCACATTGGATTGCGCCAATCTTGATCTAGTAGTAGTGATTTATTTTTAAAAAGTAATGCTCATAAAAGGAAGGAAAAGATTTTTGCTAGCCCCGGCATCTGCCATCGCTATGGGAAGCACCTGAGTTGGGGCAGCGGAATTAAAGGGAGAGCGGGCAGACTGGAGAAATGAAATGAAAGAAGTGAGGGGACAGGCAGAAAGGATATGAGGAGAGAGGTACAATATACAAGTAATCCATTTACACTATGACGTACATACAGGCCAATCAATCTTGATCTAATGCTCACTTTCCACTCATAGGCCACAAACATACAAACTATAATGTTCAGCTACAGGACTGACATGACAAGCAGGCACCTACCAATATAGAAGAAATTTCAATATCACACCTATGGTACTGCTGGAATAATTGGCTTGTGCCACAAGAAAGTAGTACAGACAATACCTTGTGCATTTTACTGGAAGTCATCTGTTAGTCTTTTTTATTGGCTTGAATCTAATAGTGCAACTGCGCTGTTCAGAGGGTGGTGAAGACTACGTTTTCATTGTCACGTCCATGCCATTACGTCGGACAACTTCAAAAACCAGCTAGAGCATAAGAGACATTGCCTGTACAAGAAAGTGTCTGTCCAGCATTTACTGGCCAATGCTTACCTCTATTTGCCTTTGAGAAATGGGCATTTAAAGCAAAAAGTTGGGCTAGTTGGCGTTTCGAGTGAAAAGACAAATCAACTAGCACACAATGCCACCACTAGCATTTGTTGCGCCCTTTCCCCGTCTTAGTCCTTGCTGTTACGTGCTAGTCATTGCGTCCAGATGAGGTTCACTGAAACTAGAGTGCTTTTTTTGCACACTCAGTTAGCCAGTATAGGAGGATGATATTTCCAGTGCTAGATCACACTGCTGAGTCAAGATGGGTTTTAATCCGAGAACTGCCAAACATCTTCAGCAGCGAAATGAAGTCAAAGAGCGACAACAAAAAGCATAGCTTCAATAAACTTTTATTAACCGGATGCTCATCCTTTCTACACAGCTACTCTTCCCACTCTCTAGCAACATTTATGTGTGACAACAAATCCGCAGCAAAGAGGCTCTTCAAGGGTCTCCGTGTATTTCGTGGTGCCTCCTTGTATGTGCGGAGCCTGCACCTGATGAATTCTTTTGGCATGTGCTTTTCTTCCTCCTGCGCAAAAACGATAAATACAAAAGTTGTTATATATCACATGAACCGGCACTGCACAGCAAGCAAGCATTTTGGTACGTCACCTCCATCAATAAGCAGCCACTACAGCTGGGATTCAATCTCGGATCCTTGGCCTCAGGCTGAACGTCAAAGCCACTGATAGCTCTATCACTCCAATAAACTTCTCAATGGTTTATTTTTTTCATGTAGCCACATCCAAACACCATTTCCCATAGGAGAATACTGTAGCTCAGGCTCTTCTAAAATCTGGCAGCATAAAAATGTAACTGCCCAGCAACTATGGCAAGAACCAGAAGAAGCTTTGTTGCATTTAATGGAGGAAATAACAGTCATGTAAATAAGGCAAGACAATGTGTTACTCATACACACTGACAATGGCAATGCCAATAAGGCAACGAAAGTGTGTTGTTCATGCTAGGAAAGAACCAGAAATCCAATAAAGCACTGTATTTTTGCATCTACAGAACGAATCCAGATACAATGTATCCACAATTGTCTGCAAGCTCTTAACAATGTCAGTCAAAGTCAGCACCCGCACCAACCATTCATGTGAACCTTTTATCTGTTTTTCGCATACAACATGAAGAGCTACAATCATAACTAACCATATTAGTGGGACATTGATGAGAACTTTATCCAACAGCTGTTCCCAGTAAAGAATGACTCTCTGGCTCCTTTTGGATATGATGACATTTTTCTGGCAGCAAAAGACACATTTATGGCTGAGAAAATCGAATTTAAAAACTTTCCCAGCACTCAATTAAACTCGTGATGTCTACATCGAAAAAAACTGATTGCCACAATTCCGAAGCGAATGGCAGAATAGCATAGTTTCTGGGATTTGTGATCTAAATTCAGAGTCAAAACATGCAGTTTACTTGCAAAATCGGGCAGGTAATCGTGACATCCGATGTCTTTTCGTCTTTTCCAGCTTATAAAATTTACATTTTTAACGAGATTGGCCTCCTTATGATTGAAATGTGGTGCCCAATCGATACAGGTCAACTTCAATTTTGTCCTCTGAGTCCCTAATGTGACAAACAGTGAATGGAGCAAAGTAAAAAGCTTAAGTTCAGTTGGCACCCTACAGTTGTTAGGTAGGGCTGGCTCAGGTACATCATTGTCTTCTCTTCAATGGCAAGCTTCTTCCAAAGGTCCATCTTGAATTTTGGTGTGACTTCTGGAACAATTCTGTGCTTTCTGAAAAAGAAAAATGAAAACATATTAATTAAAAAAAAGACACTGTCATGGTATGCAGTCATTCTTCTAAAACATCACACAAGTGGTTACGAAAAAGTGCTAAGGCTTTTTTGGGAGGAATTGAAGTAAATCACAGAATGAATTGTCCAAGGCAGGCGTTAAAGTAGCATCATCTCTACGAGACCCAAAACGAGGCTAACAGTCACTAACGTCACTAATGGCATGGGCCATTTGATGTTTTGTGTTATTGAGGTGTCAAATTTTCAAAGCTTAGAACGGATATAAATGCTGAATAAAAAAACACAATGCACTTACACTGTAGTGTACTTGGCAATAGACACACATTCCAGTTACATAACTGTGACAGGTGGCTGTATTGTATACAGACATACACTCAAAGAGGTTTAGAAGCAGACAGAATGACAGGCATGAACACAGACTTGTGTCAAGCATGTGAAATGGCCTCTCTATCACTCTTCAAAGGTATTAAATTTGCTAGTCACCAATATCTGTACTTCTTCCCCATTCCTTTATTAAATCAGCACATATAACAACTGCAACTGTATCTATATATTTGAAATCTCTTTTTGCTCATAGACAGGGCAAAAGACATTCCTAGCTATTGTCACATAAAAGTTTATTTAACTATTGTAGCAGAGATTGGGCTGGTTGCCATAAGTATAACAAATCTTAATTATGAAGAAAGCCACCATCATAACGAGCAGCTTATATCCGTACCCTTGTCTGCTCTATAACTTAATAAGGGCCTCGGTTCTGGCAGTCTTGATGCCACAGGTAGCACAAGAGGGTTCTCGCATAGCTTCCATCCTCGCCATTCGATCACGTTTCATGTGACTCTCATGGTATTACAGGACGTACTACATCCGCCACTATGGATGAGGATGGTGCTGGTGAACACTCTCAAGGTTACGTTACAGTTGGCTGCCTTCGTACGTCATACTGAGCCCCTCAATTCCCTTCCCCTGTCTGCTCAGAGTCTCAATTACATAATTTTATCTGCCACAAAAGTAGTGCCATTTAATTTTGGCATGCACTATCTTAATTTTAAATATCAGTGCAGTGTTTCCTTGTTGTTTATGTAACAAACAAACTGTTGTCGGACAACCCTCAGCACTCCTTAACGTGTGATTACAGCTCAACGAATAATTACGGCGGGGATAACGATGATCTACTTTACGGTAAAATGTATCCTATGGACACCTAGGTGTCTGCCGAATCTGAACTACAGACAAGCTTCTATTTGCTTTTTTTTTTTCGCTGTTTTCCGTACTGTCGGTAGCTGTGAAAAAAAGAAAATAGTTTCGCGGCACGGCGCGGCATGTGTGTCGGTAGCAAAGACCGGCCAACAATAAGTACACACTGCGTCTTTGGCTAGCAGGTCATACTGCACGCCAAGACTGCGAAGAAATTCAATTTGTCTGCGGCTGCTGAGTTAATCTATCCCCAATGTTAAGCGGCCAACTAAGTGTTCAGAAGCGCGATCTCAGCGAAGCAGTATTCTTTTCGTGAAGTTCATGTCCCTTTCTTTGCGCTGGGGTTAATGGCTAGAGGACGACGTCCTTTGAAAGCCAAGGGTAAGTGCCCTGACGACTCCAGATAGTGATCGCCGGCAGCACACTACCGAAACAAAACGCACAAAAGCCGGCAACGACGTCTTGCAGCTTTAACGACATTCAGCGAGCCAACTGATTTACTTCAAGCTAGCATACTTTTCTCTCAGTATATTGCACAGGTGAGTCAAAAGAAGAAATTCAAGCGAAAATGCTCACAGTGAGATCATCATCATAATTTCACTTACCCAGTTGTGATCTTCCCTGGAATATGTTTCACGAAATGAAATCGAGGCCCGCCGAAGCCTCGCCTTTTAAACACTCCAAATAACGCTTCTGTCAGCCTCATGTTTGCACTTTTTGCAATGTCAAAACGAAAGACTTTCTAGGTTTGCTGGAAGCAAAAGCACGACGATGCGAAAGGCGAAAGTACAGTGTAGCGAAAGTTCTGCCGTTTCACATGGCCACCGCCATCTTGAAAAACTTTCAGCGATGATGCGATCGCGATTGCGTTGCTACAGTTCGACGGCACCGACGGTTCTACGGGACCGACTCGCGCCTGGCAGGTCTGGCCACGGACGAAAAACCGGTCTCTCATTGTTTTTAACGCTTAACTTTAGTTTAACCTGCCTTCTGAACTGGATGTTAAAACGCTAAAAAAATATAAAGAGCCTCTGAAGCGTCTTTCTGTTCTTCTCTTTCATTTTCTTTGGTTGTCGCTGGTTCACTGTGTCAGGAGGCAGACTGCACAAAAATCTTCGCCACGCAGAGCACGTCCTTTTTCAAAGTCTCCCGGCAGCGACGCTTATCTTCTCGATCATGCTAAACAAAAGGGGAGAGAGGCAACCGGCCAAGACCAACTATGGGCACAGACGGATGTCGTCTTTCAGCTGCAGCCGTTCTTCACCGAATCTTGCGCAGTTCGATAAGCGCTAATGGGGATCAGTTGCGGGCTGTGCTCATTGCTCAGGGCTGGGTATACCCACTGTCTGCTTCCGCTGCCTAAGCAGGACAAAAAGGATGACCCCTCACTAACAAGAAGGAAATACGTGCGCTCTTTTGCATTCGGATAAGATTAGAAGCGAACTACGATTGGCTGTTAGGTTGACACGTGGCTTTCTACGCAGCTGCGAGAGATTGTAGAGTCATGGTAGACACGGACCCACGGGGCGTCGCAGACAGTTTGCAGAGAACCAAGAGGCGCCATGGTCGCGGAATCGTTTTTCGCAGGAGCCCTCGTCGTGTTTGCTGCTGCGCTAGTGTTCCTGCAGCAATTTCATCGCAACCGAAGAGTTAAAAAGTTGCCTCCTGGGCCCTTAAACTTGCCTGTGATCGGTTCCTCTTATATCGTTGGAAGGTAAGTTGAGATGGACGGTTTTTGAAATGGTTGCTGGTGCTGTGCGGTCGACGAACCATCTCCGTTTCCTCTCGTTTCCGCAGGTACTCGAACGCATGGGATGCATTCAGCGACCTGAGGCGTTGGTACGGCGACGTGTACTCCATAAACCTCGGTTCCAGGCGCTGCCTGGTTGTCAGCTCTGTCGATGCTCTTCGTGAAGTACTCGTCACAAAGGCAGCGGACTTCGCCGACAGGCCGGATTCTTTGCGTTACCACGCAATATTCAAGGACAACCGAAATCTTTGTAAGGCGAATTTCTGTTGGCCGTATGCGTTCAGTGTGTAACGTTCTCCTAATGCATTTTTATTTCTTATGACCACCCCTCCAGCAATAGCACTATGCGACTGGTCTTCGAAGCAACGAACCAGACGGGAGCTTTGCTACCCAGTCATGCATCCAAAGCAAGGTTCCGCCGAGCAGTCACGACTGAGTGCTTCCATTGAGACCGAGCTGCTTCGCTTGATTAGCGAGTTCTCTGGCTCCTGTGGCACCGCGGTCAAGCCGCGGCAAGCCCTTCTGGTCACCACTGCGAACATCTTTTACACGTTCTTCTGCTCCGAGCGTTTCAGTCCTGGCGACCCGAAATTCTTGCGCATAGTGGACCTCTACAATGAAGTATTTCATCAACTTTTCCAAGGATTCGCCATCGACTTCATGCCATGGTTGAAGGTGAGGATGGTTCAAGATAAAATTATTTCTGTACATACGGTGCGTTTTTACTGTGTCCTCTGTAGAGAGAGCTATTGCCTAAAATATCTCTCCACGCGTATAATTCTCTCTCGCGGTCAATGTGTGCGGTCAATGAGATTTTGCTTACTCCGGGTTACTGAAAGAAATTGCATGCCTTTGGATTTTGAATTCTCGTCAGATGAACCTCGTGTTTCCCGTGCTTCTTTCTATTTTGCCTTACGAAGAATCCCTGCTTAACCGCAATGCGTTTCTGAAGCTCTATTTTAGAAGCTGAAGCATCCTTCAGTGCTCACGGCGGTGTCTCTGAAAACAGCAGCAAGCCTTTGCAAGCCTGTGACACGCTTCCAACTAAACTTCTTTTAAATTTGAAACTGAACTTTTCGAAACCAGCCCGGCTCCTTCAGGGCTGACAGGAGCCGAGCCGGCTCCGTGACGTTATTGCAAATTAAGCTTTAGTTGATGTGTCACAGTTTACTATAAATTATCAAACCCAACCATCCAGGCAGTTCTATCGAAATGTCTAGTTTTCAGTGTATGCGGATTGTTTATTATGGAAAGTGTGTCCGTATCGAAATATCGCTTGAGAAATTTACAGGGAATTTAGGCAGCGCTTCGTGCGACTTAATTTTAAAAAACATTTTACAAAACTCGCTTGTTTTTTTTTTCTTTACTACATTTTTGTGTAAATGGCAGACGTCTGCCATTTGCACAAAAATATTAATTGCACACACGACTAGAGCTCTCAATGAGTGAAACTGCACGTGTCTTGCAGCTAGCATGAAAGCGGAGACAGCTGGCGTGAGCACGGGTTCTGGGCCAATTGTTTCATCAGTATTCATTGTCTTCCGTTTGCGTATTCCGGATATTCATTTGTGTTATGTATATATCTAGGCATCGGCTGTTCGAAGCAACAGCTGTTTTGAACCTGACATATTTTTCAGCGTCCACTGGGTGCGCCGTTAGAATCAGCTGCAACGTCTTTAATGCGTTTTTGGAAGTCTCACTGTTGGTCATTGAGTGTCCATCTTTCATCGCCTTAGGTAACTGGTAATAAAGTTTTAGAGGGGGCACTGAGTACAGTTACTCCGTCCAACTGTTTTGCTCTGTAAAAAATGTATTATCTGGCTATTTTGAAGTCTGTTTGGCAGCAAAATTCCTTTATCAGCATGGAGGAAGGAAACAACTCAGGAGAGGCGGCTACACCACATTTTTTTAAGTCGGACGTGAAGGCTACACCCCCCCCCCCCCCCCCCTTCTGGACTTGGGTAATTTAATTTATCACAGCGCCTAGAGTATCGGTTTGCGTGGGCTGCGACATTACGGCGGAGTACACATAACCCTTACAAGTCACGTGCACCCTTACGTGAGCGCAAATTCCCTCCTCCTGGTCTGATATGAACCGCAGAACCGCCAGAAGACACGTGTGCTTGGAGCAGACCCCGAGCAGCGAAAGCGTTAGTTTTCTGGGCGCACGACACTTAAACTGTCCTCAGATGACGCCGTGCGCGGAAACCGAAACTATAGGAGAAAACTGCTATAATGGATATTTAAAGTATTTCTAGGGCCCTGCGCAGCGTTGTCAACAAAAAATAGCTTGATATCTGTTGAACAACTCCAGCCAGTCGAAATTCACTGTGCCCTCCACTACGGCAGTCCTTCTTTCGTCTTTCAGCCCCTCTTCTCCCCTTGTGCCACATGAAAAAGGCGACACTGGCGCGGAATGCTTTATGTCTGTACCTTGCTATTTTTTGAGCGGAACCATGTCCGTCGGCAGGCGTACTTACGCTTTTTAACTGCCTCCCCGTACCAGGTACTGCAGGGCAAACAGCTTCAGCTGCTGAGGGAAAAGTCTATGGAAATCTATCGTTTCACCACGGCGATCATGGACAGAAGGGAGAAGGATATGACCAGCGGCCCAGGACTGGATCAGCCGCGCGACGTTATGGACGTCCTGCTGCTCTCGCTCAAGGACCCGGCCACTGAAGGCAAACTGGACAGGGTCGAAGTTGCCGTCATAATCGAGGACCTCATCGGCGGCCACTCAGTCATCGCCAACCTCTGGGTCTGGTGCCTCTACATACTGAGCAGTTACCCGTAAGCAGAAACAGCAGCATGCATCCCACCTAATACGCCGCCATGCTTGCCTCGGGCAGGCCTTGCGTGAACGTAGCACGTGGTAACTTTCAAGGTCAAGGGCAGTGTCCTATTCTGTGCAGTGTTCCACGAGGCACTAAACGAACAGATCGCGCTGTGGAGTCCTTGCGGACTGGATATCGGTTCACACTGCACTCTAAACACGAAATGTCCCAGAAGGGAGTAAACGGCCCTATAGCGCATGGCCACGCGCAACTGCTTCCACATTGTTTCATATTATTGTGGTTGTTTTTGGTGCCTTATCTCGAAGTTTTAAGGCAGGGGTACCACTCTTTCGCAGCCCTTTTTCACAATGTTTGTCCGACAGCTGTAGAGTCCTTCCGCTCATTAGAACGGCAGTCTGGTACTGTTACTAGACCGACGTCGGTCGCGCTGTGGCGATCATGGTTAACTTTGAGCAAAAGCTATAGGTAACTAAGTGCAGCTCAAAGAAATTTTGCACTCTTGACGAAATATGCATGCACGATCCACAAAAGTGTAAATACGATTTTTTTTGTCAATTAGATTTGAAGCTATTGAGTAGCTAATGAGTCTTTTTGGCATTTTTTTAGAGCACCGGTTACCAATAGCTATTCATTGGCGCCAAAAACCGTTGTCAGTACCGCGAGATTAACATTTCATTTAAACGCTGCAGAAGCTGCTCTTTCTGCGTGTGCGTGTGCGATTTTTCAAAAAACTGGCATAGGCAGGCAAGTCGATAAAAAGTACTGTTTTATGCACTGTTTTTTGCTCGCTGCGTTTTTTGCCAAGAATTATTGCTTTTAACAACGCATGCCATTGAAACGCAAATACATTTCTTTCGGATGAGCTAAACCTTGTTTTTCTATCATACGCGGAAGGACTATACAGCGATCGCGCGAACATGGTAAAAAATGGCCACTCGCCGCGAAATCGTGGTATCTCCGCCATAAATTGCGCGCGGCCAAGAGCGTCAGGCACTGCGACCCTCGACGACCACTGAGCACGCTCGCTGCTATCACCGCCGCCTATTTGTGCACTTGTTTGTGGGTGCAAGTGAGCCCAATAAAGAGTTCGTTTAGGGACCACTCCAGTCGGTTCGTGCATAGCCCACGGCGCTATCACCAACGACGTGACAATAAACCAGTGCTGACCTCGGTACTAATTGTTAGGAATGTGGTATGGCTATCGCTGAACTTCCGCGAAAATACTGGAATTCTATCTCTGTCCTGAATTATCGGTTTGGTTTTATGGGGGTTAACGTCCCAAAGCGATTCAGGCTATGAGGGATGTCGTAGTGGAGGGCTGCGGATAATTTCGACCACCTGCCATCGAAACTCGACCGCCGCGGCCGGGATCGAATCCGCAACGTTCCGGTCAGCACCAGAGTGTCATAATCACTGTATCACCGCTGCGGCTTTTTCAGGAATACGAGTAACGATTGCAATAGTTTGCACATCAGTTATGAGAGACGACAGAGTGAGGGCTCCAAATTTCGGCTATACGGTATTCTTTCACGCACACGGAACGTTGACGTGCACTGACATCGCACAGAACGTGGGCGTTTTCTTGTTCGTTTCTGTCGAAATGCGGCTGCCGTGATTCGATTCCGCGACCTTCGGCCCGGCACCCGAATTCCGTGTCCATTAAGCCACCTCGGCGTGTGCATTCGGCTCACGATAGAAGTTTGCGAGTGAAGTTAGCGGCACTGCAGTCGGAATCAGTACGAACGTGGTCACCAGGCCGAACGTACTTTATCAAAATACCACGGTTTATATTAGCGCGAAGACCGAACAAAATGCATGCGACAGTTAGCTCATTCGTATGCATCACTTTTACGGAAGAATGGGGGTCGTCTTACCAGAAAATAAAAAAATAGTGTAGGTCCGTCGGCACAAGAGCGGTCACCTTCAAATTGACGCTAACTGTACGTTAGTGGCTAGACAGCAGGTAAAATAGGCAGTTCGCGCATTTGCACATACAGCGCATTTTTTATTGGGGAGCATTTCTGGCAGCACTCCCTGGGTATCAGCGGTGTGCCTCTGTGTGTGTGAAGCCTTTGCGTCGCAGGTATAACTGGCTCCATGGGTCAGTAGACACCTCCGCTTTGAGGTACGTGGCGATGGTATCCACCTACAGAAAAAAAAAAGAACCGTACTTTCGCACAATATTTTATACTTAGCAATGCTAAACCGCCAGCCATTATTAGAGAATTAGCCTCCTATAGTAGGATACAACTTAAAAAAATAGCAGTTGCAAACACTGGGCCGCGGTCGGCGGCGTCCTGTATTACTCCGCTGGCCAATCGCAACAGTAAACGAAATCAGCTTTTTAATGTTTGACTATATCAAACAATCCACGCGTCAAAATTCTAGAGCTCATAATTTTTTTCATGTGATAATCTTCTTGTTTACGTAACAAGATACGTTTAAGCAACGGACTATTTTTTCGTCGTGGAGGAATTCTGCGCGCGGAGGCTGAATGTGGGCGGAGCTTCACTGCAGACTTAAGTTGTATCCGACTATAGTCATGCTGATTTCCCGGTAAAATCCAAGATGGCGGCTCCAATGGCAACGCCACTGTATCCCAGCGGTTGCAATGATAAAAGAGGCGGTTACATAATGGAATACAATAACAGACGGCATCGTGATGCCCGGGCACCACAACTAGAAACTAAACTATGTCGTATGTCGATCGAAACTATGTAGTCCCGACATTCGTGTAAAATTTGTGTGCCAACCGTTTGCCACATAATGTTCCGGACGGTGTCATACGGTTCAGCGTTTCGTGCAACATAAACCTACTAGTTACGTTAGTCTAGCTCGCGGCAGGGTTTCGAACCGGTGACCTCTGTTAGGTGTGTTAACGCCTGCTATTCGATCGCTGCCTCATTTTAATCTTGTTTTTATACTTAGTGCTAATTTAGACGAGGCAGTGCTCTATTGCTTTTGACATAGACTGGAGAGAGATTTTATAGAGCACATAAGAGTACAGCCTTGCTATAAAGGTTTGCCTTGCGATTGTTGGATGATCTGCGATGACGCGAACGGATGATTACATAAAGTGGCCGGAAGGGGGTCAAGTTTTGATGAAGTGTTATGAAGTGAAGGTCTTGAGTTGCGCACGTTGCCTCGTCATTTATTTACATCATGCATTTCTTGGCCTTTTTTCGCTGAAAAAATGGGTGACAATGAGGACTTCACGCACAATATTTAGCTCGAGAGAGAGGACCCCCGCCGCCCCTCCCTCCCTGAAATCTGCCCGCTACAAGCAGTCTTTTCAGACATTTACTTCCGCGCGCGCGCTAATAACCTGCCGTTATGCTTCTTGTCTACTCAACTCAAGGCCTGAAACCGTATACCACGTGGATTTACTGCGCTAGTAACATGGTTTATGCCAGAATTTTCTCACTGTCCGAAGTAGTGACGACGCTGACATCTGTGGAATAAGTTCAAGTGAACGCTTTACAACCGACTTGCGTATACCGACGCCAACGGCATCCCAACAGAGTTTCCTGTGTGCAGGGAAGTGCAAGAGAAGATTAGGGAGGAAACGAGGTCGCTGCTCTCCTCCGAGGAGCGAAGGCCCTCCCTTTCGGACCGAAGCCGCCTGTGCTACACCGAAGCCACGCTGTACGAGGTGATCAGGGTCGTCAACTCGCCCATCATCCCGCACGTCTGCACCAACGACACCACGGTCCAGGGTAAATCGGCATTGTACTTTGCCCATTAATTCTTGCCCACTTCCTCTTCCCTTGCCCGCGTGCTGCCTGGTAGTGCCTGCTAAATTTTTATATTTTAGCATGGCCGGTGCAATTACCGACCATTCGTGCGATGCTTGCGGTTTTTCACTGCGCAGGATTCCACGTGTCGCGAGGAACCGTGGTGATGTTCAACACGAACGACATCAACTATTCGTCGGATCTATGGAAGAAGCCTTGGAATTTCAACCCTGAAAGGTGATGACCATATTTATTAAATTCGGAAGGCGACGAAAGGCTGCTGAAGGGCCTCGCATTCCCGTACATGTTTGCTCTTCGTGACGCCTTCATTTCTTGGTGCGGCCGATCGCGTAGCTCCTTCATCCGCGTCATCGCTCATTGCGCAGGTTTCTCAACGAAGACGGCTCTGTGCTGAAGCCCGGCTACTTCTTTCCTTTCGGCACCGGCAAGCGCTCCTGCATGGGCGACGGCCTGGTGCGGGCCACGCTGGTGCTCGGCATGGCGACGTTGCTCACACGCTTCAAGCTCTCTCTGGCCCCCAACCAAGAACCGGCCGACTTCGCCCAATTTCG
Source organism: Amblyomma mixtum (assembly GCF_055824585.1). Lineage (NCBI taxonomy): Eukaryota > Metazoa > Arthropoda > Arachnida > Ixodida > Ixodidae > Amblyomma > Amblyomma mixtum. Next base: position 48,279,097 of record NC_143016.1, on the reverse strand, counting down.
CGGCAAGGTCATCTTCGACCGCGACCCCGAGATCGTCTTCACGGAGGTCTCTGCAGAGCGGCGCCCATAGCTCCGCGTCATCGCCTGACTCGTTCGCTAAGCCTACTCACGCGTCAAGGTGCTCGTCCCCGTACCTGTACCGCGGGACGCTTGACCGTTTTCGCGAACTTCGTCAGACTACCACGCACTCAACACAAACTCACGGAGGTCTACCGCGAGGTGCAGCCGACTGCTTTGCCCTCGGCTTACTCGAAGAAACATGGTTTCACTCACACCGCCGCGCGTGCTCGTTTCAAGCGGCCAATTCTCTGCCTGGTACACTCGGAGCGCAGTATGCCAGCATCGGCACGTCACGCCCGCAGCACACGGGCACTGGAATGGCTGGACTCGGCGAGAACTTAACCGTCGCGCAGCGTCACAGACTAGCGGAACTAACACGGTTCCGTGCTTTCTCGTGGCTAAACTGTTTCGCCGGGGCAGCGGCTCGGGCAAGAGGGGAGCCCAGGGCTTCGGCCCAGCGCAGAGGCACGTCGTCGTCGCTTCGGTGCGGCCGCGATCGGCGCGAGCGGTTCGCGCGTCCGAAACCCGGCCTCGGCTCAGCTTCGTGCTCCCGTGCCACCCGTGGGCGCCGCTGCCTCGGCGCGGTCGCGCCAACAACCTCACGTTCATTCTAACACTTTGAAGCTGGCGGATTGACGTCTCTTCTTCCGTAAAAGACAACGCCATTGGTACTGAGCTGTGCCAACAAAGCTTGCAACCCTTACGAGTATCCCGATATAGTGCACAGTCGCTCACACTTTCTGCATTAGGCGGTTCAGCCGTTGAAAGGTTATATAAAGCATACACCAGCGCTGACTGGCTCGTTGTGTAACCGCCGCTGGAGCGCCATCGATCGGCATCTCGGAGGTCAAACATGGCGCAACGTGTCTGCTCCTCGAAGCAGCGACTAACAGTCCTGGGGCGATCCGTACTTGCGGTTTAACTCGTGGACCATGTACCGTTGTCCACGACGAGCAGAATTTTCGCCCTCATTTCCTACCGGCATTCACCCGTCTCACGCACATCAGCCACCCGCGCGCCTCATTGCTCACCCGACGACTGGAGCGGGCGTCCCGCCGTCGCAGCCAGAGGTGCCCGCGTGTGGTGCGGCGAGCGCGTTGCTGCTGCCGGGGTCGGGAACTTGCGCGCGCCAAGCGCGTCCGCGCCGAACCGCGGCCGAAACCTCCGAGCGAACGTGCCTTTTGCGACTCGATGGTCCTAGCTCTGGGCACTCCTCTTGTCCCGAACCTTTGGATGCGCGTGTACGGACGCCGCTGCAGGGGGGCCCCTCCACCCTCGACCTCCAGGAGCTGTCGCCATTTCTTTGCTGCTCTACTCATTTTAAAGTTTTAGCGCAGATAGCTTGTAGTTACACTTCTTTAAAAGTTGCACTGACAGCAGGTAAACTGCACCTCGAGTGTTGTTTTATTACGATGATTTTGCACCGTGCTGTAATGTATTTTGAGTATGCAACTTTTGATGGCTAATAAATTCACTCCCGAACACGTCGCACTTCTTTGTTGCACGTTGCAATGAAGTGATTTCACGGTGCATATGTCTGATTTGTACTCCTTTGCCTAAATTTTATCTGCATTGGAGGTACGGAGCTGCTTGGAAGTGAACGCTGCTCACACTTGTACAGTACACACTGCGAAACTGATTTCTTGCCAAGAACGTGTCAAGACAAAAAAAAAAATGGCAGTGGCTTAGCTCAGCTATGCCAGGATATACGTAGCGACAGCTATAGTGTCCGGATGAACGGAATTCAGTGCCCGGATGTTGGCTCTCTGTCTCGGCGTGACGTCACCACACTGCCGACAACGGGAGCTAAAAACATTTCATGCTTAAAAAAAACTACAAAGGTATTGCCGGGTATAACTTCACCTCGCACTCACGACACTCGCTGGCCAAACTAAAAGCAGACTCCAAATGTGTCTGTTCTCTATACCCCCACCTGCAGTTGTCCCCACCCAAGACCCATGTTATGTAGCTCACCGCGTGAAACAGCGCACTCGCGTGCGGCCCGGCTGAGCAGTGGCAAACAGAATAGCCCACGGTTCGGTAGTTTCGGATTCTGGCGCGACGCACACGTGCACGCACTCAAGGTTACCGGAAGTTTGCTGTCGCAGCCGTGGTGGTGGTGGTAGTGGTTTATTTTCAAGAATAAAAAAAAAAAAGTGAAGCAAAAGAGTGTTGCCGGCCGCGGCAATTGCTATCTAATATCTTAAGCGCCCGAGCTGCAGCCGGCGGAAATGAAAGGGAGAGGATAGTGAGGAGAAGTACAGAGGGGAGCGACAGCAAGAAAGGACAGGGGAGAGCTTTGTACACTATTTACAAAATACTAAAGTAATGAAGTTCGCGCCGCTCACGCGGTAATGTCCAAGCATTGTCCGAAAATAAGTGCGCGCGAGCGGCCACTGTGTACAATCACTCACAAAAAGAAGTGAACTGTACATAGCCGCGTGCACGTAGTGTCCTGTCTCGGACTAATCGCGCGCGCGACACACTGCACTATCGGCCGGGGCGGGCGCCCGGCCGCGTATACCGTCCGAGGTAGCACCCACGGAGCGCTCGTATCACGCGTGCACTACCTGGCGAAGAGCAAGCAGGAAGTCAAGCCCGCCTGCTCGATGAACGCAGAGGCTCACCATTGTTCTGTGACGGGTGCGCGCACTGCCGCGCGGCCACAGGGGCGCTTCGAGACTGCCCGGGATGATTCCCAGCGCCCTGTAGGCCGCGAGCATCTCGCGACGCGGCACTGCAGAAGCGGCACAGCGAAGGAGCATGTGCTCCAATATCTCCACTGCGCCGCAGCCGTTCCACCGGAAGCAATTTACTAACGAATCGTGAACTTTTTTTTGGCACCACTCACTCACCTTTCGCAGCAGCACGCGGACACGCCGATCTTCTCAAGCCTGTCCTGAGCGCACCCACGTGCATTCTGGTGTGTGCGCGCACAGCAGGTAGTGCAAAATATGCGAGAAAGCTTTTTTTCAAAAATCTGTGTAAAAGTGTTGGGGATGCGCAAATTACGCAAGGAAATACGGTAGCGCCCTTGACTAGTGCAAATTCACTACTACGATGCAAAAAACACACTGCTGTAACCTTTCACATTAGGAAATATTCAAGACTGAGCCATATGGGAAGTATACAACAGGTAGGAACGCACACATGCAGTGTTCTGAAATGCAATCGTCAGTGCATCTGTTTGCTGGTGATATTTCCAGATGGTCACAGAAGAGCTCACTTTGAGGTAGACTTTCAGAAAGCCTGAAAAATAGCTACAGCTAAGCAAGAGGTATGGTTCGAAGTTGTAATGCTGCAAGTTTAGATGGCAAAATGGTAATTAACACACATGCAGTTGGTTTGTAGTATTTTCCTTCTTTACACACAGAGCTTTGGTTACTTGAGCAAGGTGTTTTCGTTTTTGTGACCGTCATTTTCCGGCCTCTACTCTACAAGTGGTGAGTGGGATTTCCCCCTGCATTTTGCCATGTGCTTGGTGGCAGTGGGCAAGTGTACGCACATTATGAGATGAGACTTTTTATTTACGATGGGGCTTCTATTGCTAATACATTAAAACTGCAAATATTTAGAAAAAAATAAGAAATAATTGACAACGCTTATTCTAAAGTGCTGGAGTGCAGGCTTAATGCTATGTTAATTATGCTAGTGCCATACCAAGTTGTAATAATTTCAGGCACTAGTAGTGTGTACAAATCAAGAAGTCTACTGTTCAAGTATTTGATTTTTTATAAACTACACCCCCGAGGAAACAGCCAGCAGCTTACCCATGCAGTGAAACTGGCTGCTTTAAGAGAAGGGCACCTCATGAAGTGACCACCACTTGAGGTCAAAGGCCAACATGACCATGAGAAAGTCACATGAGGAATGGTGTCTCTCAAAGTAGGCAAACTCGCATCCCACTTCAACGCAACAAGGGGCCCGAAACCAATAATTTGTCATTTAAAGCACTGAATGCCCAAACTATACAATATGAAGCAACAGCCAGTTCAGATGAAGCTGCAAGCATTTACAAAGCCAGCATTCATGCATTCACCAATACACAAAAAGAAAAAAAAAAGGGGGGGGGGGGGGTTGTGGTAACACAAGTGACCGTACAACTGAGGGAAACCTTCACATGTGTATTGGTTCAATGTACAGAGTCTGTCTTTGCCTGATGATGACGGAGCAGCGGTCAAGACTGTGGTCCCAAGGGGGCAGAGACAAATTGCAGGTGTGTGTGCCTTGTGGCCGGCTTTGTTCAGGATCTTGTGTACTTCCCCCAGATGTGGAGCATGAACACAGAGGCAATGAACAATAGGCTCATCACCAGCACTGGCACAGGACCCCTGTGTGAAACAATGGAAAATTGCGTGAACATACTACGACATGCACATGACAAATGAGCTCTATGTTGTACAGGAGTTATAACACACAGAAAGCTGCATAGCACTGGCTGCAGGCAGGGAAAAAGCAAGGAAAAAGCTGAAGGTTAAGTGAACAAAAAAAATGATAACTTCAGAGTGAAATGATCAGACTGCACAGTTGTCATGTGTGTGTACATGGTATGTCTAGCATTGTAATACACACAATTTTTATACGAAAAGACATCCAACTTCGCCAAACAAGTTCCAAAGTTTCAGGCTGCTCACGGCATGCTAGTCTCATCAGATCATTCACAAATAACCTTGAAGCACCTCAGCCTCTCTTCATACATTATTTAAAGAGAATGCACTCACACTTTGATTCCTGGAGAGTCATCCGTGTAGAACTTCCACATTCCACCACCAGCTGCCCCTGGGGTACGTGTCCTGCCACTGCTCGCCGAGGTGGTTTTCCTAGTGCAGAACAGAATCGGTCAGGCATAGAGAAACTGGACTGCAAGACTCCCGTATGTTCACCACCTTATCATGATAATTTGTTCAGTTCTAACAGACAGCAAAGTCAATAATGCTGCCCATAGAGATACAAAGCTGTGAGACTGTAATGGCAGCTTGAACTATTCCCTGCACATTTCAAAGGCTTGTTCCCTTCACAATATGCATGCTGCATATTCTGCCAACAACGTCATAAAAATGTCGCCGAGATTGTGCAAGATGGTACTTCTTTATTTGTCCAAAGCGCAATATCTTTAATTACTGAAGGTCTAGGTAACGTCCTGGCAGACTTGGACAAGCCAGGGGCTCACCATAAGTCTACTGTCATTTCTGGCTCATGAAGAGTACAGCTTTCGTGTTTTAGACCGGATTAAGGCGAGTAGGGCTCGTACAAAGCATTTTTTTTGTTTGCCGAAAGATGGCAGCAATGGTATTTTTGGCTGGACACCTCATCAGGTGCCCACCTGTTGTATTAAAGGTCCATTAAGGGATTAAGAGACGCACATGTCTCCGCTTATCGCACTGCTATCAGATGAACATCAGTCCAATATTCAACAGGGAGCTTTAGCAGTGAAGGTCCAAGCTTACCCAGTGCCTCAAAATCAGCTTAGCAGACATCGCTTAGGCTCACAAGCGAGCTGATGCTCACAGTGTATGAAGCAATGAGCAAGTTAACGTAGACAGAAACAGGAGGAGTGAAACAAGACCAAAATAGGTCGTGGTACCTTTGCTTGACAGTCGAACCTCCCGAGGAGCGTGGCGCAGCCACCGTCTTCGGTGACCTGCCTCCAGCCCCGACGTTTGTAGAGCTTGGCGATGCCGGCTGAAAGTGGAGTCAGCCAGTGAGGAAACGGATACAAATGGATAACGCGTTGCACGCAGCGACGTTGTGATGACAAGCGCTTAAGTGTCCAGTATGGTGCTTGCATTACGCGTGTTCCCCTAACGCCACCAGCTTTTCTTTTCTCCTGTACGAGTTGCTAATCATTACGGACATGATATAACGACAATACTTACACTACAGACATTACAGACTCAACGGTCATGTCTGCTCACGACCCGGATATCATCAGCTATGCGACCCAGACAAGTAACAGAGAAACAACCTCATGCTAAAGAATATCCGGCGAACGAGTTAGGAGCAACGCGAAATCAGCGACAACACTGCATATTACAAATCAGCAACTAGCAACTATGTTGATATGGTACCGTCACTATCGAGCTTAACCGTGAAGGGGACAGAAGTTCAGACTTTAAGGTAACGAAAGAGAACTTCGACATCACTTGGGTCACACATAGGTCAAATAGAAGGTCCTCTAACCATTTTCCTATGTTAATCTCAGGAACCCTCTCTTTAATAAGAACAGCAGAGCAAGGACTAAGAGAAAAGGCAAGCGACCCCTCACCATTGCTGCAGCTACTGTGCGAGCTCCACAACAGAAGAGGACAACGTCACTTATGAAGCGAACACGTCGTTGGCCCACGACTTGATAAGGCCTGGCCGTTTTAGTAAAACATCTGCGCCTTAGTAGGTAGCAGCAGTTGCTAGATAAATACTTTCTTCAATATTGTTATTTTGTAATTAAAAACAACCTTATTTAAGAAAGCTTATGCAGTGATAAATTGAATAATTACAAATTATTTAAATTGTGAAAACGCAAAATAGAAACTGAATGTTGGCAATCGCAAAGGGAACTATAAACGCAATATAGTTAAGAAATATTATTTAAAGAATTTATATTGTCTACATTGCTGTTAGACACGCCTGCTGGCACACAATGAGAAATAATTTTTATACGAATTGGCATTCCACTGTTTCGTACGCGGAGGTTTGCCAACTGCACCAATCAGCGGTGGCCTTCGGAGAGAGGCGCTCTTTCAGCGTGCGCACTACCCTTTTGCGCACATCCATGTGCTTCGCGCTCGCCGGTAATGAAAGTTTGCAGTAGAGAAAAGATTGTTTTTTGAGACGTGTAGGTTTCCTTCATCTACCGTCGCTTGACGGCCTGGATGACCACGATGGATCTAACCACCATTCTAGAGAAAACAGTCTCACCAGGTAACGTTCCAAAGGCATGGCGACAGCTCCCGGCCAGCCATTCATGGTTTTACGAATCCTCCTCACGCTAAGCCTTGCCGCCGAGCTGTCTGATAGCATTTGAATTATTGTGCTCTTTGAGCGACGGAACTGGTAATTGAGTAATTTGCGTAGGATGCGTTTAATGTATTTGGTTGCTTACTCTTGGACAGTGGTCTGAGATTATATGCTAATGTCTGAGAAAACAAGCGAACGACGGCGCATATTCGATTGTCGGCCAATTCGCCGATAATCGTCACATAAAGGACATACCGCGTGTACGCGCGCGTAGCATTGGCAGCATTCGTTTGAACGTGCCCAGTGTATGGATTTGACACGACGCGGCTACGCCGGGTGTCTGGGCGTCGTTCTCGGAGACGCCGCCGTCGAGAGAAATGTTATCGTAATCGAGAACCGCGCGCGCGCGCGCCGCCGGTGCCACCCGAACATTCCTCAGTCATCGAACTCACTGCGTCACCGCTGTTATGTGCGATGTTTCAATGTAGCCATCATCGTGCGATTCGCTTTAGGGCCATCGTTGATCGCACGACGGCTCACTGGCGGTACTCAAACAAACGGCGCAAATTAAAACCTTTCTGACGTCCGTCCCGTGGCCACCGTTGATCGGTCGTCTGGCTTTGGCGCGCATGGGCATGACAGTTGCTCACTTGACCGGCGGCTCATTCGGTTCCCCTGGCCTGCTCTTGCAGACAAAAATGAATTGGAAGCAGCGCAGAGGTACCTGGAGCAGGCCGCCCAGACCAATCTGGTGAGTGAGGACGTGACTCATCGGCCCTTCTTTGCGGCTATCGCGCTTTGTCTGTCGTGCATGGCGCGGTTGCCTGGACGTCACGTTGCGGTCACTGCCGGACGCCTGGCATATCGGTCTTGAGCAGACCGCGCATTCCGGTCGGTCACTGTTCCAGGTGTTCGAACACGTTGCCATGTTTCACTGCATAATGTGGTGCCAGACCACTCTACAGCATCCCAGCTGATCAAATGGTTTAAGCCAGAAAGCGGGGCTAAAGACGGTAAGATCCGAGTCCTGCGTGCAGACTCGGTTGAAAATGTAATTGCAGTTGCTCGTGCGCCCAGTTTCATTATGTTTTGTTGAGTATGTAGAACAAGAAATCTATTCTCGGCTTGTTCACACAGTGGTTACATAATGGCAATCATTGGCGTCGGTGTACTTCCTAACGAGTTGACAGGACTGCTGAAAGTATATTTGGTTCATCTGCTGCAGCAGTGCAGATGCGGGAAGGTTCAGTTAGATCAGAATTTTAGCTTGTTAAAAGTGCTCCTCTCTTTGCAAGCTGCATTAGTTTGGCAAATGGCAGGTGCACAAGAGAGGTTCATTGACGATAAATGTTTGCATAATAACTGGTTTTCATGCCACTTATGAGAAAAACAAATTATACTAATGTTAAGAGCAGTTATCTTAGTTCCCGTGTTGGTACAGGAAAGTCTTCAGGACGTAGCATAAAATTGAATTTTCCTAAATCTCTCTTTTAGTATGATCGTTGCTTGCAGTTCTGTTATTGGCTATGTAGGCAGTCTTGTTATGAAAACCTGTTTGTGCCACGTATAATGGATTGCTAGCCAACATATGATTCCAGCTCTGTGCTAAATCTTTGTAACTGGTGTGCTGAAGTTATGCATCCACTGACATTAATTATGACAGAGGCTCTGCCAGTATAATGAATGCATCTTAAGATGTAATATATAGCTGCTATCGTGTGAGCAAGTACTGCTTAGTGTCAGTGTACATAATCATCTTTGGGGAGGGAGCAAATAAAACAGATGCACGAAGGAAAGCACGTGAACATTTAATTGATTTGGATATTTTCAAATGGTGGGGAATGGACATTAATTTGTGGCTCAACAGGAAAAATGTTCATTCATTGACATGTCAGTCGTTATTGGTGGTCCTAAATTGGATTTTGTATTGCTTATTTTTTAAGGCGGAAGCTTTTAATGTCTCATCGTTGTAAGCAGCAGTTGTCGACAGAAAATGTCACGCTTTTCAATTGGTGGAAACAGTCGTGACGTCACAGTGCCCGAATTTCAAACGGGGCCAATTGTACTTTTGCTAGTAACCATGCAACCAATTGATGCTCCAAGTAAGTGGGACTGAGCTTAGTTAATTGCTTAATTATCCAATTAGCCTAATTAGCCTTACTAGTCAGGCCATATAAATAAATAAAACCGATTAAGAAATTGGTCGAGCTCAGGAATCGAACCCCGGTCTTCGGCGTGAGAGACGAGCATGCTATCCACTCCGCCATGCCAGCTCGATGGTTTGGAATGAACAAAGGTGCGTGTCTAGTGAATACGGTGTCTTCGCTCACTGCCATCCTCCTCCATTCCCTTCCTGCGAGGTTTAGGTGTCCACCGACAAATGAGAGACAGATACATTTCCTTTCCTCAAAAACCAATTTACCGACGAGCGAGGCGTAGAACCGAATGGGCGATGGCGTTCTATGGACTCCTTGGCAGCGTTGCAAGACGCTGTCGCGTTCCACTCTTAGGGGCGAAGCTTAACATCTTAACCACACATCAGTGACCACACTTTAGGTCAAAAAAGTGCCCCCCTGAATTTTGTGAGACAGTTACTGCGTAATTTCCTTTCCTCAAAAAGCATTGCGTTCAAAGGGCAAGGCATCGCGCCGAACGGGTGGTGGCGTTCCGTGGACTCCCTGGCAGCGCTACAACGCACTGTCGCGTTCCACTCCTAAAGGCGAAGCTTAAGCGTCATTAATTAGCAGCTAATTAGTATTCAGGCATTAATTGGTAATTAACCATTAATTAGTGATTTGGCATCACTTAGTAATTAGTACTCAGTTATATGTGACGCCACCAGTGGCACAGAAACAGCGAAGGTGGTGCGGAAAACGCTTCCGCCTCTACCCACTTTAGACAGTCAAAGTGCCCCCTGAATTTTCCAATATCTACATGGAAGGGATTGTTTTCCAATAATAATTGTCTCTAAAACTTCACCCACAATGTAGTGCATGTGCCCCTCCCCTCTTCCCCACTGAAAGCTTGAAAACGTAACCTGGGATGGTTATGAGAAGTTGGCCGCCCTCACAGTTGTGGAATGGAAAGCTTATCCATTGAAAATGCAAATCAGCTGCTGACTGTAACAATAATTAATGTAACACAAGCATGTGTATCATGTATGTCATGCAGCATACTAGAATATTGAAAAATGAAGGAAGCTTACAAACTCGCAAAGCACTAGCATGGTGGATATTTTTGGCACCCCAGTGTGGAAAATCTCGAAGCCAGAGTGACACATTATATTAGCCGACACTTAAAACGAACACCATGGGAAAAATATGTATCAATAATTACTGTTTTGCTCTGGATAAATTAGTATAGGGACAGTCGACCAAAATGAACTGAAATCGAAGTGCGCGTAATTACTACTAAGGAGGACACAGACTATTTAGAATAGACCATCATACTTGCAGAAGACTACACATTTCCAAACAACAAGATTGAGTGGAAGCGATTTCCTTGCATGGGTTTCAAGAATGAGACCTACAACTCCTTCTTTTCACTTTTCGGATTGAAAACAGCTTTCCGGAAATGTGAGTCAACATTGGTTGGCTCGGCAGTATGCTTTCCATTATATTCTAGACAAATGCAAAGTGCTTAACAATGAGGCTTTAGCATAAAAATATGCACGCTAGGCCACCTGGTTATACTTGATATCTTAATTCTCAATGCCATCCTCGTGAGAAAGTTCTGCATTTACATTTTTTTTTTAATCTGCAGAAAGCCTTTGACACAGCTTAGATGTGTGATATCCAGCACGAATTTGTGACGTAGGAATTAGTTGGCTACATGTTCAAGAGTTGGACTTTGTCATGATAGACAGAACATTCCAAGTGATTGGGAACATGCTCTCAGATGACTTTATTCAAGAAAATGTAGGTCCTCAAGGCAGTGTTTCGAGGGTGACAGTTTTTTTTTGTAATGGTTAGCTCCATTTTCAAAGTGATACTTCGCCCATTTCATAATTTTTTTGCTTTTTGACAATGTTAAAGGTGCACTAAAGAGGAATCTGAACTCGTCTTTTTACCGCAGGGACTCTATCTACATGTTCTGAGCATTCTTAGAAACTTGGAATTGTTCTGTGCGGCCGATTTTCATAATTTAAACCGGATTAAACTTAAGGCTCCCATCTTTTTTTTAACTCACCGCAGATGGTAGGAGTAGTCAACCAACCTTTCAGCCATTCCCGTGGCCGCTCCGCCATCAGTGGTGATACGTAGCGATCGGCGAAAGCAAAGAGTCCACACATATTTTTATTTCCATGGGCCTAATTTGTAGCTATTTAGCCTGTGACTGGATATATTTGTTCATGGAAACCTCAAAAAAAAAGTGAATGCAAAGCCGCCTTGCGACTGCCTGAAAGGCACTCCACACGTTGACTTCTCCTACCGTCTGCGGTGAGTTCAAAAAAAGGCGGGAGTTGGGACGTTTAATCCGATTTAAATTAGGGAAATCAGTTGCACAGGACAATAATTCGAAATTTCTAAGAATGCTCGGAACATGTAGATCGACTTCCCATAGTAAAAAGACGAGTTCAGGCTCCTCTTTAGTGCACCTCTAAGCAAGTTTTGTTGGCAGTGCCTTTAACTACCTATATGTGCCAACTGTAGCCAGCTGTCAACAGAATGGCACCATGGGCTGCAAGAAATCGAATTAGGTTTTTCACCAGAAAAAGCTCTTTTGTTTTTCTCCCACTTGCAAAGAGCTTTTTTAGCGCCATCCCTCCACCTTGATTGCCTGTTAAGAGTATAATTTCTTGGGTGTCGTTTTAGATAAAAAATTGACATTTAGCAGAACATCAGTAGCCAACCATGCATCATGGGTCATTGGACTAAAGCTCGCTTGCATGTAGCTGTGCTTGCTGCATGACACTTAAAAGTCAGTTTGTCACTGTTGGTTGAGACTCGTACCTCGTACTTTCCGAATGGCTTCAGTCTGAAACCTTATGGCATTTATTTAGAGCCGTTGTCAGGAAAGTGTAAAGCCTTTGGTAAAGCTTTTTATACTGTGGCTACATACTTTAGTTCTCTCAGTACTCGCATCATGCGCTACCTGAAAAGTATTTCTTTGAAAATTTGGCTATAAATTGCCATTGGTACATGTTTTTATGAAGGGCAGAACTTGGAGCCACTTGAATTAGATGTTTGCCATTTCTTAAGCCCATTACTTCTCTTAATTGGGAGCTGTAACATGTACTCAGTGATGGCAGGATGTAGGATATGAAACGACCCGTGCAAAGTAATGCATGATATCTTTCTAGATGTGCTGAATGGATATGAGGGATACACAGCATTACTATTTTAATGGGCGAAGACCAAGAGCTCTGCTAACAACAGGAGTGTGCGGTTACATGATGACAGCTATGCAGCTCACCTCTTTCCCTACCTTGAGAAAAATGGTCTTATTTTGTGGGTTTTCGTCAAATTTTATTGGTGCAAGAACTGTAAAATGTCTTGCAACACATCAAGATGAAGCCAGCTAAACATGCTTTAATAAATGAGCTTCGTTGAAATGTTACATGTCTTATTGGCAAATTTTATTTGCAAAATCACCTTTAGATAAAGTTTTAGCAGGACTTGTAAAGATATGCTTGTATTCAAAACGAAAAAAATTTAGAGAGTATATAGAGAACGTCTGCCTATCTAATAGCAAATACTTCAGAAAAGATCGAAGTTCTAGCTCATACAGTTTTAATGGGATAGTGTTTAAGGTCCTGTTCAGCAGAAAGTCATGCTGAAAAATTCCCAGGCAGGTGGGCCACCTGCCCACTGGATTGTGGGCAAATTGCCCACCGTTGCTGCTGGTTTGGCTGCTGGTTTCGGTTTGAACAATGGTGCAAAACGCCCCATTCTGAGCAATACGGGCCGCTTGCAGTCAAGTAACGGCACTCAGCAGGTTGCAAAATGGCTGTCCTTCAGTTACGGAATCGATTTTTTTTTTTCGTTAGCCGCACAAATGAGTATTTTTATGTTAATTCTGTTTTATGTTAACCTGTTAATTCTGAGTGTGCTCGCAAGCATGGTGCGTAAGGTGGCGTCCTCTGCTCGCATTGGCTCTACACAGCAGCAACAGTGTCCTTGCAATTTTGCATTGATGGCATTTGCGGAAGACACCATTGTGACACCAGAGAGGTTATGCGGAGAAGCTGGCGGATCACAGTCCGTGAGGTGGCACTGTTATTGGGTGTTTTCGTTGGACCACCTAATGACATCTCTGTGTGGTAATGGTCCAAAAGTGTGTGGAAGATGAGTGACAGTTAAAACCCCTTGGAATTCCCATGGTGATGAGGTTTAGTAACTGACGCATGGACAAGAATTTTGAGCAAGATTTTTCTTCTGGTATGTATACCTCTGATACACTGGGGAAAATGCCTTCGTCCAGTAACTGTGCTGAATAATAGTGATGTAATTGATGTGGTGTCCGGCTATTGCCGCCGCCGTCGCTAATGCGCATGCGCGCCAATAACCTAATAAAAGGCCTGCGCCGCAACCTACGGGTGGGTTATCGGCCAGCCACGCACCGACGAACATGCGGAAATAAACGCAGCGTTTGTCCCTGGAAACTTGTCTGCTCCTTCGCATGAACACGCGCGTCTCATGAACCACGCATCACAACAATACTAAGGTTTGAGTTGTTCATTTGATGGACCTTCTAAGATAAGTATTAGGTAAAATTTTCAAATGTGTCTCAGCATCTGGGTAGCCAGCCTGACTAAAGAGCATCCCGGTTTTCTTTACTGCATGAGCAGAATGGTCCTCTTCCCCTCCCAAAACCAAAACAGCGTGACAGAAAAATTCGATTATAAATTATTTAGCAGTCGTAGGCGAAGTATCATGTGGTGATTCATGCATAGCAGTGTCTTCCGCGTCCTTATAGTGAATAAAACATAATGCCAAAATTGGTGTCACTCCTTTAATATTTATATGAGGAGACCATGGTAGCAATTATTTCCCCGCCTCTATTCAACAAGAAACGCCGTGTGTATGTGTAACTGCCTGCCTGCTAACATGTCATCCAACTGTGGCCTCTGTGTGATCATAGCATTTGATCATGTAGCTTGTGTTCTCCTTTAGCAGTCAGCGGGAGCATCCTTGGTATAGCTGTTTAGTGCAGTGTGTGAGACAGGGCCCACCTCTCTGTTGCAGGCGGAGTTCCTCCGATCCCTCTCGGAAGTTCTCCAAAATGCTGTCAACAGCCCCGTGGCTCGGATGGCTGCGGGCCTCCAGATCAAGAACAGTCTCACCTCCAAGGACAATGAGCTGAGGACACAGTACCAGCAGCGATGGCTCTCCTTCCCACCGGAGACGCGCATGTACATCAAAAATAACGTGAGTGACACACAGAGCACCGTGAGGTTTGCAGAGTAACTTCCCTTACAGCCCTTGCTGCCAAGGGGAGCCTCTTTTGTTTGACAGTGGTCAGATTCCTTTAGTGGGGGCATGCAGTGACAGCGTTATGCGTGCTTGTGGCGCTTTTGCCCACATGCCCCGAACTAAATAGATGGGAGTGGACAAGATCTCTGCTTTTTGATCTGACAGTTCTTGTTCTGCCTTGTGAACGCCAACGTAGCTGATCTGTGTGGGCAAATGGTGCTGTCAATTGCAGATCCTGAGTGCACTGGGCACCGAGACAATTCGCCCCAGTTCAGCAGCGCAATGTGTGGCTTATGTGGCGGTGGCCGAGCTGCCTCAGGGCCAGTGGCCCGACCTCATACAAGTGCTGACAAACAATGCAACAAATCCAGCTTCAACGGAAATGCTCAGGGAGGCCACGCTGGAAGCCATTGGGTACATCTGCCAGGACATTGAGCCAGAGGTAAGCAGTGGATACTCTGTGAGCCTATTCATGTTTCTAAAATATAATTAAAAAAAAAAATCGGATTTCTCGCATTGAGCGACACCCACCCAATGGAACTTGTTGCAACCGGATCAACACAGAGCAAATACAGCTGAACCGTGCTGTTACGTTTTTCACGGGACAGCGGAAAATAAATGTAGCCGAACACAGGGTCGGAAAAAATTGTACATCGTTGTCTCTGCCGCTTTTATACCTGTTGCGAGCATAACTCACTTCTCTGGAATTTGCTTGGCTTTGTGACTCACTATTTTTTTGCATGCTCAGAATGTTCAAAACATTCTACAATGACTCATCATCTGCAAGTGCAGTTAATCAGTGAAATTCAGCTCTGAAGAAAAGGGGCACATGCCAAAAGGGCAGAGTTGCAGCACGCGTGCGCTTCAATGTTTTCGGGGCAGCTGCTTTAACCTTACACAATCTCCCCCTGTTGAATTCAGAAAGCTGTGTCTCTGAGGTCGCAGGCAAAAGGAAAAAAACGCACGACAGCCTCGTAGCTAACCCTCACGGTCGCACCTCGTGCATCGGTGCTGGTGGCGATGGAACTGTACCAGCAGCTGTAACAAAATTCACGCCACCCGTAAGTGTGCGTATGTTAACGACTGCGCGCACTGCTGACGACGGTGGCAGCTTAGTGATCATGGAGTGTAGAGAGCCCCGCTTTGTCCGGTGTTCCATCGTCATTTCGTAGGTTCTAGACGTATGTTGTAAAAATGCCTGTATGTGGTAAAGCACTATCCCCAGGTGATATTTGTGACATACTGTGCGGGAATGTTGCCACAATTTCAATGTAATGGCAAGTTTGTAACTCATGGGTTTCTATGGGAGCTAGAGTGGAATCGCCCTTTTACTGGTGTTGGAAAGCCTTGTTCATGTTTGCAATCTGTTCCTTTTACTGAAGGTGTTGTTGGGCCAGAGCAATGACATCTTGACGGCAATAGTTCACGGAATGCGCAAGGATGAACCCTCGGAACACGTCAAGCTTGCCGCAACAACTGCCTTGCTCAATTCTCTCGAGTTCACCAGAGCCAATTTTGAAAAGGACTCGGAAAGGCATTTCATCATGCAGGTATTTATCTTTCTTTGCTCACTGCACAAAAATGATGGCTGCTGCAGTGGCTCAGTGGTTATGGTGCTTGGCTCATGACCCGAAAGACGCGGGTTTGATCCCGGCCTCGGCGGTTGAAGGTGAAATTCTAGAGGCCCGTGTATTGTACGACATCAGTTCACGTAAAAGAACCCCAGGTGGTCGAAATGTCTGGAGCCCTTCACTACAGCGTCCCTTATAGCCTGAGTCGCTTTGGGATGTTAAACCCCCATAAAACCATAAAAATAAGAGGAATAAAATGGGAAGAAGTTGTTTGAAGATAGTTGTCTGAAAATTGTGTTGTGGATTACTGTTTTGGTCTTATGACATGTAAGCAATCTTTGACAGTCAGTGCTCAATTATTAACTGCTTTCTTTTGCTGTAGTCAGCATTGTTCCAGTGTTGTATGATGAATTACCACTTGTAGTGGCAGCGTCAAAGCATGCCGTGGAAATGCAGTCTACAATGAATGACTTTCAACAATGCGTGTCGTTAGTGTCTAAATGACTTCCGGGTATTTTTGGCCGTAGATATCATCCATAAGTTGTCACTGAAAGCTGTGTGTTAGCCTTTGCCACCGGTGGTCAGGAGAGTTTTTGCATGCTAGCACCCAGGCACACATTGTTGTGCCTTGTTAATGCCAACTTGGGGCACTTTTGGTGATGCCTTGCTTGGGCCAATTTTCTTGCCTTCTCCATTTCGTTGTTTATAGCATGTTGAAATCTAAAAGCCACAGTTTACTTGTTCATGCATTTGCTTATACAGGGCTCACTCAGAAAGGACAGCACAGATTTGGAGACGGAGGCGAACGCAGTGTTTATGGCACACCACATTCTTGCACCAAAAGTAAAAAGCTGGCATCAGTTCATTGGGGTGTTGAGAAGACCCGTAGAATAGGTGATGAGCCAGTCAGGGTGGATAACAGGCAGCAGTCAACCCACGGTGATGTTATTGTTCCTTTATCGGGAATCTTTTTATGGCCGCAGCTTCTTTTGCCTGTAAAATTAAGACTTTGAAGGTGTACAGTGTTACACATCTTCTGCGACTCTCTGACGTGCCTGGTGGGTGTGTGCGCAGGTGGTGTGCGAGGCGACCCAGTCAGGCAACACACAGGTGCGAGTGGCAGCGTTGCAGTGCCTTGTGAAGATCATGTCACTGTACTACCAGTACATGGAGCACTACATGGGGCCTGCCCTTTTTGCCGTGAGTGTCCCTTTCCAGCCTCTTTGCAGTGCCATTGGATATACAACTAGAACCTGTGCATTCTCTTGCTATGTTTCAACAAGGTATTTGCTGCATTGTGCGAGATGACGGAAAGCACATCCACTTCTTGTCCTCTCTCGTTGCTTTGACACCCCTTTTCTAGTGCGAGATGACGGAAAGCACATCCACTTCTTGTCCTCTCTCGTTGCTTTGACACCCCTTTTCTAGTGCGAGATGACGGAAAGCACATCCACTTCTTGTCCTCTCTCGTTGCTTTGACACCCCTTTTCTAAAGACACAAATGTGAAGGTAGCAGCTTGCTTAGGTGAACCCTTTGCAGACCAGTTTTTCAAGTCCTTTCGAGTTTTCATGCAAAAACTGGGTGTAACGAAAAATTTCGGATTTGGACATCGTTAGCCTCCACCTTCTAGTGGAGGCTAACAAAGAGGATTCAGCTTAAGTTAAGAACAACGCAGCGAGCTATGGAAAGGAAAATGATAGGTGTAACGTTAAGAGATCGGAAGAGGGCGGAGTGGGTGAGGGAACAAACGCGGGTTAATGACATCCTAGTTGAAATCAAGAGGAAGAAGTGGGCTTGGGCAGGGCATGTAATGCGAAGGCAAGATAACCGCTGGTCCTTAAGGGTAACGGAGTGGACTCCAAGAGAAAGCAAACGTAGCAGGGGATGGCAGAAAGTTAGGAGGGCGGATGAGATTAAGAAGTTTGCGGGGATACAGTGGCGGCAACTAGCAAAGGACAGGGTTAATTGGAGAGACATGGGAGAGGCCTTTGCCCTGCAGTGGGTGTAGTCAGGCTGATGATGATGATGATGATGATACTCATGTTTAACTGTAGTGACAATAAATAAACCACCCACAGGTGTTCTAAATTTTTGATTACAGTCTTTTTTTTTTTTTTGCACCGTTGTCTATGGTTTCCCTTAGAGTTACGAGCTCGTGTTATCTTTCTATTTTTTGATTCCTACGGACACAAACTCCCCCCTCATTTTTGTATTTTTTGATTCCTACGGGCACAAACTCCCCCCTCATGTTATATTCGTTGCCGCATTATGTACATGTAAATGCAGTACTTCTCATCCCAATTGCAGAGTGTCGAGGAGCACCTAGGGGTGTTCTGCAAGTTCTTATGCTACTGCATGATTGCAGTGCTGTGAATCTTGACGCGTTGTGTACATAAACGGCAGTTGCATGTGATGGCAGCTTCAGTGACCTCCGTGGACGCCGAGCGAAAATATCTGACGAAGCTAGATCGGGAGCAAACAGCCGGTTTTCGCACAGTGTGTGCTTCGAAAACGTTGCCGGGTGAAGTTGTCTTGTTTTGGTAGGCTTTTCATTCCTTGGAGGTGCCGTGTTCAGTCTGAACTGCTTTATTCGAACAAATTTTGAATCCCTCTTGAGTTAGAACTCGTGATGTTCCATTGTACAAATAAGTAAACCTCTTTGTTATTGGCGGGAGTGCCTTGGTGAGCTTGGTTGTCTGTTGCAAAATTGAATGGAGAAATCAGCTGCAGCTTGCCCAAATTTCTACTGTTATACACAAACTCTACGAGATGCATGATGTGCCATGCTGAAATCCATGAAATAAAACTACCGGTTTTGATTAGTAAAACTACACCTCAGCACTACACTTCACACTTCAGCTGTGTTCACTGGATTTGCAACAGGTGTTGCATTACAGTACCTGTCTTGCTTCCTTGTGCGTGTGTGTTGGCAATCATTATTTCTTGTCTTGCAGATAACCATGGAGGCAATGAAGAGCGACATTGATGAGGTAGCCTTACAGGGCATTGAATTCTGGTCTAACGTCTGCGAAGAGGAAGTGGACCTTTCCATTGAAGCGTCTGAGGTACGTCCTGTTTTTGTCTTCGTCCTGCTCTTAGCAACTGGCTAAAGTGTGCACTCTGTGCAGTTGGGGCTTTGACTTTATTACTTGCCTGCATTCGAAAGCAGCTTTCGGGCTTCCTTGCTTGAAATTGAATGTGTTTGGCACCTCTTTTCTCTAGCTTAAGGAAGGCAAATGTATATCTGTGGCAGTGGTCGTTTTGTTAGCTTTGTAAAAGGTGTTCTGCTTCAAGATTGTGAGCTGTTCGTTTTCTCCCCACAGGCGAGTGAACAGGGTCGGCCACCGGCCAGGACATCCCGTTTCTATGCCAAAGGAGCTCTGCAGTACCTTGTGCCCATCCTAGTGCAGACTCTCACCAAACAGGTTGGCTCCTCGAGATTTTTCCTTTCTACGCGCAAACGCATTCTGTGGCTTGCTCACGGGATTTTCACCCACTTATGTGTCTGCGCCGCATATCTCACCTGGGAAACCATGTAGATCACCCGTGTCTTTAAAAGTGTGCCGCATATGGTTTATACTGCATGTATGATCGCATAGGTGGGAGGATGGGTTATACATGTTACTCGGGTGACCTTGGAAAAAGAGGAAGGTGCAATAGAAAAAAGGTAGCCTTGATAGAGCAAGGGGGCTTTGTAGAGTGTTGGTGGGAAGGAATTTGCGCGGCAGTTGAGTTCAGCACTTTGACTTTGCATCTGCAAATTGTTTTGCTTTTTTTTTTGTCTGGCGAGCAGTTTTATTTTGCTGGAAGGCTGGATTTCTTTCAGTCTTACCGAGACAGTGGTGTGCTCATACAGATGAACTTGCTTATATCAGACCTAGATGTTTTGTGTGAATTATTGCCCGCACCAAACCTTCAGAACGTTGTCTCCAGTTTCAGTAATTCTTTGCTTTTCACTGTTGTCTGTAACACTTAAAAAATCCTTTTATTAACTGCAGTATTTTACATCTAAAAAAATGTGTTATTGCCCCTTTAAATCTTAAATTTCAGTATGTTGAGGTTTTTATGCTTCAAGTTTCCAAATGGCCTCACAGATTCTTAAAACTTGTGTATAATTATTTTGTAATTAAACATTTTTCTTTAATCCCACAATGTACTAGCGAATTAATTATATGTCCAATAGTACCAGTTGCCATTTTGTGAACCGTGGGCATGATGTCTGGTAGCGCACAGGTGCGTGTGGTTCATCGAAGCTGTGGTCCTGGCTGTGCCAAAGTACTTTCAACTGCTGTCAGATGGCACCACGCATACCAGTATGATCAGTTGATGCCATTTTGTCTATTGCTGATGAAGGCAGCATTTTAGTGGTTCGTGTGGCAGATATCATTGCAGTGTGTGCACATTCCTTATCACGATGAGTGTGCTCATGATAAGGAGCAGGGGGCAGCATGCTTGTCTTTCCTGTCAGGAAAGTAGGAAACCTATGCTAGTTCATGACAAGGCCTGCTGGGTGCAGATTTAGATAATGAACAAACATGCCGCAGCTCTTTGTCCTGCTGAATTACTTTTATACTTCACATCTGTGTGTGAACAGGTGCACAGGAGTGATGAAGCTTGGTCTACATCTCTTTCTTTTACTTGTCACGAAAGCTCAGATATATGCATGCGATATGCAGAGAATTTGTTTAAATCGAAAATACGTGGAACGCACATGGTTTTCGACAGATTGGAAAGGGAAAAAAATGAGAATTTCCTTATGTCTCAAGGTTGGGCTGTGTTAAACAGCTCTGCCCGACGTGCGCTTATGGAGTGCAGTTTTTTTTTCTGAGCTCATCTCGTGCTGCAATGGGCTAAAAGAGACTAGATGGAATTACTGTTGCTCTGAGCCGTACCATATATATGCAAATGTAACACATTTTCCAAGTGGGCACAGCTTGATGCTCAGCAGTTCGACATAAAATGTAAGAATTGCATGTGTTTCTTGAAAATATTTACGACCAGTTGCTTATAGCCAATAATTCCTAATAGCCATGTCATTATGTCAAGGTTTGACTCTAATTGAATGTTATGCACGGACTATACTATATTTACTCACTTATTTGATGTTGTGTCAACTGCCCCTCATCTTTGAGGACGGGGTAAAGAGAAAAGCTGGAACGTCGTATAGGTCAGCCGATGGAAGCTCTGAGCTGCCAAAATTCAACTAAGGTGACTGCCGCAGCGCATCGCACGTAGTGGCAGCAGCCTCGCCTTTGCACACCAGCTGCAAGTTCGATGCTTTGTCCTGAGGAACGCATGATGGTTGAACACGTTAAAGGTGCACTGAAGAGGAATCTGAACTTGTCTTTTTGCCGCGGGAACACGATCTACACGTTCCTAGCACTCTTAGAAACTGCGACTTATTGCCCTGTATGGCCGATTTCCCAAATTAAATCGAATTAACGGCCGGCTCCCGCCCTTTTTTTTTAATTCTGCCTCGTACGGTGGGCGGAGTCGACCAACGCGTGGAGCGCCTTTCACCCAGTCCCGTGGCGACTTGCCGCTCTGCGATCGGCGGAGTAATACGTAGTAGTCCGTAGTAGCAAATAGTCCGCGCGTATTTTTATTTCTGCGGGCTTATTTTGCGGCTATATCTGCGAATGAAACTATTTATTCATGGAAACCTAAAAAACAAAATAAAGCGAAAGCAAAGCCTCCACGGAGCTGGCTGAAAGGAACTTCACGCGTTGGTCGACTCCGCCCATCGTACGAGGCAGAATTAAAAAAAAAGGGCGGGAGCCGGACGTTAATTCGATTTAATTAGGGAAATCGGCCACACAGGGCAATAAGTTGCAGTTTCTAAGAATGCTAGGAACGTGTAGATCGAGTTCCCGCGGCAAAAAGACAAGTTCAGAATCCTCTTCAGTGCACCTTTAAGCACCAAGGCCTTCATTTTGTTCGACAGACACCCTCAAGTCTGCTGCGCCGCCAGTGTTGCACATCAATGGCAATCATCCTCTGAGTGCACGGAAGGCTTGATATTGCTATTTTGTTCTACAAGGCGATCTCGCTGCCTTTCCTGGGTATCTCGCACACTTTTTGGGGCCATTGCGTGCATTTCCACACAATTTTCCAATGCCTGCATGCATAAGGCAACCAACTGCTTGCTTAAATGCTTCCGAGAAAAGCCACTGACATTCAGGAGACATGATGTGCCACACACTTGAGCGGCCTGGAGAAGTTTCGTGTTTCGTTTAAGGCATACAATCGACGCGGTGATGGCACAGCGGGACTCTGAGCTTATCTTCATATCGGCCTTATCTGAGAATCTTGAGCCTGACGCTCTTGAGATAAAAGGTATCGAAACCTCTGCTTTGTAACGATGGCAGCAACTGCCGTACTTTGTAAGGCTCAAACGCAACTGAGGCACAGCAACATATATTTTTGAACTGCTGTTTTTTTTTTATGAGTTTCTACCCAATTGTCAATACACTGCGGTCTCGTCGTTCATCACTTTACGTTTCTTTTCTCTCTCTCTCTCTCTGTCCCCCTTTTCGTGTTTGAAGTAGGCACCTTTGTGTTAGTCTCTGTCGCGTTACATTTCGGTAAATATGGTAAAACTGCCATATTTATTTCAGTGTAAGTTTACATTTTCTGTTGGAATATTGTCCTAATTATGGAGGAATACAAAACAGGGATGGCTGCATGTGTGACCCAGCACGAGGACATTTTTAGAATCTCCTAAGAAACCCTAATTTTAACATTAATGCTTGACATTATTCAGTCAGTGTTCTGTTACTTCAGTACAGCTCCCAGATTTAAAGGGTTAACTAAAATTTGTACCTTACCTATATTTAAAGTATGCTAGACGAACAATGCAGAGGATTGGCCACGAGTTTAACAACTGCGGTCACGTTTGGCACCATACTAGGTGGGCTTGAGAAGACTCAGTGGCTACACTTGGCATGTAGCCTTCATCATAATTTTTGGTACTATGGCTGTTTGAAGGCTACAAAAGCATCCTGCATAGGGTTGCTGGGGAACAAACAGAAGAGATGATTGCTATTGAAAACATGTTTTTGTTGTGGTTCAGTGTCGCAAGCTGTGCTTGCTCTATTGGATCTGAACTTAAAATTTTCAGTCTTGTTCAACCAGCACAACTAGTATTTAAGTTTTGGAGTTTACTTTATTCTATCTTGCTCTGCCAGAGAGTGGATAATGCATTGAAGATGGAATCTTGCTCTGTATCGTTTCTTGAGGATGTGCGGAGCGTGGTGCAGTAAAGCAAATGCAGTAGAATCCAGACGATGAAAATCTGATGGGGCATAAAAAATATTAGTACCATCAGTGTGCAGAAGTACTGAAAATGCATTCTCGCAGATCTGCTTAAGGTTTGCCGGATTTATTTGTGGCCTCGTGGCCCCTGCCACACGACTGGCGATGGCGCTATGCTTTGCAATGCTCTGCTGCTCTGAAGTGCAGCATAATCTGGTCGGCTTCAGGTGTAGGGTTACAACAGCAAGTCTGCTGCCTGGCTCTTTTTGCCCTGTTTGAAGGAGGAGCATGACGATGAGGATGACTGGAATCCATGCAAAGCGGCCGGTGTTTGCCTGATGCTGATGGCCAGCTGCTGTGAAGATGACATGATTGCTCACAGCCTGCCATTTGTACGGGAGAACATCAAACATCCGGACTGGAGGTACAGAGACGCTGCAGTCATGACATTTGGTGAGTGTTGGGCATGCTTAATTGAAATTAATTTTGGGTTCTACTGTCTGCCTGCTTTGTGTATAGCACTTCTCTGCACTAACTCAAGACTGTGAGCATGCACTTTTTGGAAGGCAGGCTGGGGTGGCTGGGGGTTCGCGTTGACTTATATGTGACGTCAACTTATGACACTGTTTCTTCCCATGTCACAGATGAGTCTGTTGTGCTCATTCTTAAATAAAAGCGGTTCCATTTTTGGTCCTTTAATGTCTCGGACAGTATTTCAGTGCCCATCCTCTGTGCCTGAAATGCACCTCTGGTCTGTGGTTGTCGCGACTGAAAATGTGATACTTTGCAGGCTGCCTGCTGGAGGGACCTGACCCAGCCATCCTGAAGCCCCTTGTAGAGCAGGCCATGCCCACCCTCATTGAGCTCATGTGTGACCAGAGTGTGGTTGTGCGGGACACGGTGGCCTGGACGATAGGGCGTGTCTGCGAGATCATTCCTGAGGCTGTGGTTTCTGAGAACTACCTGGGGCCCCTGCTGCAGGCCCTGGTGAAGGGCCTGGGTGCTGAACCCCGGGTTGCAGCCAATGTCTGCTGGGTAGGCATGATTACACTCTGCACACTTGTGCATGCATCTGGAGTGGCCAGCCAACTGGTTTACAGTAGAACCCCGTTCATACGTTTTTCACCGGACCGGGAAAAAAAAAACGTAACAGCCGGGAAAACGCAACAGTGAGGAAAGCACCGAAAATTAATGAAAACAGTGCAGCTTTGACTTGAAACAATTTATTTCCGCAAATTGACCCTAGGACTTTAAAAATCGAGAATGGTGGATTGCAGTTTCTTTCTCTCGCTGGAAAGAACTATGCGTTTCTCAATAGCAAAGGCCGCATTGCTGTCAGCATCGGTTTGCGGTGCGGCCACACCGCACGCAGCAGTGCTGTGCAGTTCACGCGCTCACTGCAGTCCACGCTGAAGCGACGTTGTGCACAGCGTCAAGCACTGAAATGTTCGTAGGCTGCTCACCGCGCTGCTCCGCGTAGGCCGCCCTGACTGCCTGTCGACTGCATTTAGTACGTCCAGCTTTTCCTCAAGGGAAAGCCCCTTCCGCTTGCGCAACGCTATCACGCCATCAAAGCACGATAAAGATGATGTTGCGACTGAGAGAAGGATGAAAAGGAAATTGCAGGGGCCTGCCGACCGGCTCCAGCCGAGCCACCACCGCTGTCACTTGCAGATAGAGGAGAGTTAAAAGATAAAAAGAAAGAGTGAAAGAAAAGAAACGACGCGCGGCGTCGCAGCAACTGCGTCCGCTGAAGGGGAGGCTGGCTGAGAAAAACAGATAAGCGACCGCAGCCGCGCGCCTCCTCCTCACCACCTCCCATGATAAAGAGCGCGGCATTCGGCGTTCGCGGGACAGATATGCCATCTAGTGGCGGCCTCTCCAACTTGCGTGCGGCTTCTTGCAGCCAGTTCCGTAGCCAAGCCTGGCCAAGACTCGTCAAAAATCAAAATGCCGGTTGGCGCGCATTGACGCATTGCCCGGGCGGGTTCGGGGAGCCCGGTTGCGACGTATCATGCGGGATCGTTTCCTCGGCTACGACGTAACAGCGGGGTTCCCAATACATTGGATCCTATGGAAGCTATGCCGGGACCCGAAGAAAACGACGTAACAGCCGGGAAAACGCAGCAGTGAGGAACGTAACAGCGGGGTTCTACTGTATTCTGGCTAAAACTGAAGCCATAAACCAAATTGAATTTCTCAACCGGCATTCAGATTCTGCCTATGGATTCCATAGTGCCTATTATCATGCTTTCGGCCCTTTTTCCTTGTGCCCTTGCTGTTGCTATCACTGGCTTCAGTAGATTATTGTTGCTTTGTCAGACCATTGTTAGCTAGCCACAGATCGCTTGGTGTCATTTTGAGGAGTCGTCATGCTATACTTCTGTGGAATAGGCAATGTGAATTGTACATCATTGCATTTTGTTTAGTATAATTAGGGTTGTTTGTTTTCGGGTAAAACCCGATTTTTCCCGATTTCTGAAACCATTGTGCCCACAGAATTGCTGTGTCTCCAGTTGGCGCGCAGGCGAGAGGCGGCCAAGGCGGCCGGCAGAATTTTACGCTAAAATCTCCACAAAATGGGACTGCACTTTCAAAACGTAACGTCTCAGACAAAGGAGAAAACCAGTTGACATTGTGGAAACTGGGAGCCGTACTCGATCCGCTCCAGAGGCGGCTGCTGAGTCAGTCGTTTGATGACTACGGACCTCTCTATTTCCGTGATGGACGATGTAGGCTCGCTTCGCGAGGAGTTTAACCAGTACTTGCTGGAAGCAAGCCCCACAAATGAAGGTGTTGAAGTGATGGACTATTGGAACGACGCAACTGTGCGTTACCCAAGGCTAGCAAATGCAGCGTTGTCATTGTTGTGCCTAGCTAATGGCAGCTCGGACGTTGAGCGAACATTCTCTCAGCTAAGGTACCTGCAGAGACCAGAAACTGATCGTTGCCTCTCACTGCGAGTAACAATTAATTACCAAAGGAACGCCAAATTTTGCAATACTATACTTTCTTGAAAGCAGTCCAAAATATAGCCTCATTGTTGCCCACCGGTCAGAGCAAATCGAATAAATTATTACAGTAAAAGCTCGTTAATTCGACACTGACGGGACCGCGAAAAATTGTCGAATTATCCGAATGTCGAATTATCGAATGAACAGCAAAAAAAACAATGTTTGCCGCAACCTTTATTTGGCAAAGAAATCTGTTATCGTTGCCTGCTTTTTCGAGCGAATTTGAGCGACTACGATAGCTCTAACAGCTGCCAGGTGCTGCGCGGCACACGCACCGTCAGGGATTTTTTCACATTAGTCCTCCCGTACGGACAAGGCTTCTGCGGCTTCTTTCACCGTGCACTTCGGCATTTGGGGCAACTGCTCACAATCGTCACCTTCCGATGAATCGTCGTTGTCAGCGCCTGTCACTTATATTATTGCATCCTCGGTCAGCTGACAGGACACAAAGGCGAGGCGCGTGCCTGTGCGCTACCCACACGAAAGCAGCGCGGGGAGGAGGTGAAGCGAGGGCGGCTTCTGCCGCTTATCTGTTCTTTCAGCCAGCGTCCGCTTCGCTGTTGCTGCTGCCACGCGCGTCTTATCTTTTCTCTTTATCTTTCCTCTGATCTTCTAACTCTCCTCTATCTGCACTAGGCAGCGGTGGTTGCTCGGCTGAGCCAGTAGGCAGGCCCGTGCAATTTCTTTTCACCCTTCTCTCAGTCGCAACAAAACAGCAACAGCAAGCAGCCCAATAAACACGCTGACAAGGCGCGCAATTACCAAAAAAGGCGCCGCCTTATGGTTAAACAACCGCGATCGTAGTAGCAAGAACACGTGGAAACGACGACACACGACACCAACATGACTGCTGCGAAGCACAAAACAAAAAGACGCCAGCCGCTTCGGCCGCTGCTAACCTCGCTTCCCTCGCCCTCGCTCACGCTGCTGACGGCCTATCAGGCGTACAGTAGCCCCGCTCGTGGCAGTGTTTTTTTCTTTTTGCTCTCGGCACACCGGCTTGGCGGGCTGCGGAGTGAAGTCGAATTAACCGACGCGTGGCAAAATTTGGTCGAATTAACGAGAGTTTCGCCCCAAGACTCCTATGTATAATTGTAGGGACCTCGCGTGCGCGTCGAATTATCCGATTTTCCGAATTAACGGGGGTCGAATTAACGAGCTTTCACTGTAGTATGCAAATTTAACCAGAGAGAGAGAGAGAAAACTTTATTTACAAAGGAATTCGGGGCACGCCCCAGGGTCCCCGCACGACCCCACTGCACTCAAGTGTTTATGTTTAAAACCCGAATTTCGGAGTTTTTCCACGAAAAACCCGATTTCTCCCCTATTATCAAGCCGAAAAATAACGCCCGATTTTTACCCCCCGAATTTGAAAACATATAAAACCCGAAAACGAATAACCCTAAGTATAATGTGTGCACCTGCCTTTTGTTTTATGCTTTCTTTTTTTTTGGTCATTTGACAGCAATGGCATAGCTGTGGTAACCACAACTGGTGCTGTTGCACCCATTTTATGGTTGCACAAGTGCTTCGTAGCACAGATTTTCAATTGCATAGGGATTTGTTAAACTTCCCGATTCCGTGTAACTGAGCGTGTGCTGCAGTAAGTACAGTAAGAGATGAACTTTGTGTGTGTGTGCACACACGTCACGCGTATGTTAATGGTTCATTTTTCGAACATTTTTTTTCTTCCTAATACAGTTTAGCAGAACTTCGAAAGCGATCAATATTTGTCAACGCGCCCAGTTAATTTATGTACTTTGCTTAATTTGACCAGCATCTCTTCTTGGTCTTAATGTGCTTGCTTACGCTAGCTCTTCCGTAACTCGTGTAACAAAATGGCTTTCTTGTGTGCAGGCTTTCAACAGCTTAGCTGAGGCAGCTATTGAGGCTGCAGAGACCTCACCTGGTGATGGAAATGAGCCAGAGACATACTGCCTTTCGGAATACTTTGAAGTCATAGTGTCAAAGCTTCTGGAGACGACAGAAAGGTATGTGTAGCTGCTTGCTGTTGGGAGCATGGTTGAAACGGTAAAAGGTAGCCCAGTTAATTATTGTAAGTGGGAAATTGAGAAGGACGGTAAAAATTTTAAACAAAGAGATTTATTTCAGTAAGGTCATAGCTGGCTGGTTCACTGGTGCACATACGTAAGGTTTAATTGCAGTAATGGTTCTTGGCCCCTGCACTACCTCAGTCGAAAGCGCAGTTGTGCACAAGGTTGTGGTTTAAAGCATATCGCTACTAGTAACTCTTTACGCATGTTCTCTTATTGCTTAGATCACCACTTATTCCACAGGTGCAAAGATTATAGCACCACCTCTAATGCATGTGGTTGCCTCCTCTTCCTTGCTGCACAGTACTGAACAGGACATTGCAGCACGCATTAGGCAGTGCCACTAGCCTGCGCTGTTGGATTAAAATGCTCGGCAAACAAACGGTGTTGAAAAACTGAGCATGCTTATTTTTGTTCCCAAACCGTGGTCTCAAACATTTGCATTTACATTAGTAAGTTGGAAAATAATTAATGCGCTTGTTGCGTGTTGTCTTTTGATGCTGACTTTTTATTGTACATTTTGCATTCTAGAATGCATTGTGCCGACTTCAACAGGGGATGCTACACTTCGTAGACTACTTTTTTTAAATTTATGAATAGATCTGTACCAAATTTTCACATATTGGGCATGCTCAGTCACGACGGCGTTATCAGGCAATGTCGGAGGCTGATTGTCCATAACATGCTCCCGCAACGCGTTAGCAGCATCAGCACGCTTTCTTCCCCTACCTTTCCTCCGCATATGGCCAAAATGATGCACAGATCGGTGCTGTTTCGCACCGTCGGGCATGGTGAACTGTACAATCAAGTAAGGGAGAACACGTCTTTCCAAAGAGCAACCCCTCTTCAAAATGGCGGCAGGCACCAACAACAAGCTTCCCTAGCCAATCAAAAGCCACCATTTTGGTCACATGCTTCAAGGAACCAATAGAAGCCCATGTCGCCCGTGTTGCGCATTATTTTTGTTGTTGCTTTATTTCTTTCTGCGTAGTGCTTAAGGTTGTTTACTGGAAAAAAAAATTATAAGTGCTGGAAACAGGAGCTTTCAAACAAGACCGAAATGGTGCCGGCGGAGCGCGTAGTTCCCGAGCTGCAGGTGGTTGAAATAAGGCAAATTTGCTGTTATTAGCTGTTATAACGTGTGGAATAAACGTAGTTTTCAAGCCAAAATTTGCAGATAGGTGCAGAATGATCTCGGGAACGTGAAAATGAGGAGATTGAAGATGCGATTTTCAGGCCGATTTTCTCAAGTGCCGTCCGTGTCCCCCTTTAATAGCCTTTGGTGATATCCCTTTCATTGGGGGCATAGCAAGCCCTATTGATAATATATCAAGATATTTATCCCTTTAACTTAAGGTAAGGGATAAATTTTTTTTGGACGGTCTCAGTCGGAAATCTTTCAATAGTGGACTTCACATTTTGCAGTTTGAACTGTTGAGTGATGTGTCAAAGTTTTTCGCCTCTGGAGTCTATGTGCAGATATTTGGGACACTAGCAACTTGTGCCGCAGCTTTTCTTCACACCTCTGATCATCAGCGGGACAGAGGTGGCTTGCTTCCCCTTGTGTGGTTTCCCAGAGGTTGACGGTGCTTGATGTCTTGTGCAGGCCGGACGGTGGCCAGGCAAACCTGAGGAGTGCGGCGTACGAGGCCCTCATGGAGTTGGTGAAGAACTCTCCGCGTGACTGCTACGTGTGGGTGCAGCGCACAACCATGATCATCCTGGAACGGCTGCAGCATGTGCTGGCCCTTGAGGGCCACATCCAGAGCAGCTCCGACCGGGCCCAGTACAACGACCTGCAGTCACTGCTGTGCGCCACACTGCAGAGCGTGCTGCGCAAGATGACCCTGGAGGATGCGCCCAAGATCTCAGACGCTGTCGTGTCCGCCCTGCTCCAGATGTTCAGCTCGAGCAGCGGCCGCGCCGGTGGCGGGGTGCAGGAGGATGCGCTCATGGCTGCTTCTACCCTTGTGGAAGGTGTGGTCTGGCCTGTGCAGTTTCTGCAGCTTCTAGCTACTTTCCAGCTGGGCACCCATCGTGTGTTCTCGAAATCAGTGCTCTGTGGCTGATTTCTTAACGAAGTAGAAGTTTCACAGTTCTGTTTTGTCCTCACAGAAATGCCTGTGTGTAAGATTTTTTTGAACACAGCGCAGTGACTACTGATGAGAAGTAGTTTCATTTCAATGTGCATGCTTTTTTTTTTTCAGCAACTTTTTATTTTGTGCTCAATTTCATTTTTTTATTATTGAAAATCACACCTTTGGCTTCTTCAGGAATTTTACTATTGTGGCAAGTTTATTATCTTTACAAACCAGTGCATAACTTTTCAATCCATATTCTGAATTGATTGCATAGGGATTGCATGGGGAATTTACTTTGAAGGTAAAAATACTTGATCTGCTCAGTGCATACACCTTCGGTCACCTAGAGGCAGAAAAACACAAAGCGGCAAACATTTCTGCGATGTGAGGGAAAAAACAGAAAGAAAACTCTTTTCTTTTCCCCCAAAGGGCGAAGGAGGCACAGGAAATCGGTGCATTCTCCTTAGCTAAAAGGTGGTCACATAACCCCATAGAGCTGACGATTTTGAAATGTTTGCTTTGGCAGACATAACCGTAATAAATGTGATGTGCTGTGAGTTGTGGAAAAATGCTTCTGTACTGTAAAATGTGTGGTGCTAGAGTAGTGTAATGGTTTGTCATTGTTTCCCCTGCCTAATGCAAGCTCTGAGATATTACAAGAAAAAAAAAATTATGAAGCATACGGTGTAAGGGTATGGGTGCCTTTGGAACAGCTGACATCTGGAATGTTAATGCCTCATCTAGCTTCTTGGCCTAAAAATGCATTTTCATCATCATTATTTTAAAAGCTGCACTTTTTTTGCCATGGATTTGACGGGGTGTGCCCCTTGCACGGGACGGACTTTTTTTTTTTTTTTTCATAAAATTTTTTTCGACCATAGCGGTGCCGCGATTATGCGTGCCATTTTTATGCTGCCATGCGCATTTCTTGACGAATTAGTGTAATCCTGGTAAATCCTTCGAACATGTCATGCATTGAACGTATGGGTGATGGAGCGTGCGCCCGACGACTGGAGCGAAAAACCCGCATAAAGTAAAACAGATTGTAAAATGAGTTGACTGGCAAATATCAAGTTATTTTAAGACCAAGATCCTCCGAAGATCTGGTTATTGACTGGCAGTACTGATGCCTTGGCTGACTGTTCAAAGTGGTGCGCCACACGTGCGACCCGCGGCCATCGGCTGTGTGGGGTGGCGTTCGCCTGCCTTGCTTTGCCGCGCGCTTCATTGTTGATGGCCTTGTGGAAACCTGTGTGGTAGTGAGCTGGTAACAAGGTTGGACCTCTCATAGTAAACTGTGACCAGATTCAAAGCACATTTGCTGTAGCTTCAATAGGAAACATGCTAGTCCTAGCGACGCCGGGAGAGCTGCATGTGTCGCCCGAGCTTGGCGGGTGACGCATCACTGCGAGGAAACACGCTGCTAGAGTTGTACACCCCATTCTGGTTATTTGCGCAGGATAATGTTTTTATCCTTGTCTTTTGTGCTCAGCGTTCGGACAAGATAGATAGCAGTACTGAGGCGCCACATATTCATGGTTCCAGGCGAATTCCGGCACACGGGACGAGGCAAGAATAGTCATAACAAGTGTCGCAGGCAGTTATTACCTAGCTGCTCCCAGCGTTACCTACCACACGGGCAAAATTATGCACACATGAAGCAGTTTTTTAACTGTCCTTTTTTTTTTCAATTACCGGCTGTCAAGTTTGGAGTGTAGCTCCTACACAGGGGTGTTCCTCACACGAGTATAGAGCGTAAACTTCCTCTTGCACACTAAAAGTAAAAGCTTTTATGTATGCTGTTGAAGCATCTAAAGCCCTGCCAAATACCATGAGATTATGAGCAGGATTTGGCGATTGCAACAATGAATAAATGGGTAGTGCAAATACTAAATCAGTGAAATTACCATTTCAGATCAGTTTTCACACAACAATGTATTCTTCGGCATTTCATGGTTGTGTGCTGAAGGCCTGTTGCAGTCATGTGATGTTTGCATTGTTTTTCTTCTTTCTGGCTGTGCAGTTCTAGGGGACAAGTTTGTCAAGTACATGGATGCTTTCAGACCTTTCCTGGCCATTGGTCTCAAAAACCATGCGGAGTACCAGGTGAGGTGCTAGGAGTTGATGTCTGTGATTCAGTCCAAACTGCTGCTGTGACAGCTCGATGAAATGTGTACTGTCATCTTTTTTACTTAGGTTTGCTCAGCAGCTGTCGGTCTGACGGGCGACATCTGCCGAGCCCTGGGGTCTCAGGTGCTGCCATTTTGTGACGATGTCATGACAATGCTGCTCGAAAACTTAGGGGTAAGCATCCATTGTGTTCTCTTATCAGCAGTTTTTGTGACAGTTTTATGGCCAACAGCGGTGGGTGGGCCTTATTAATTAGGCATTTCTGGTGCATTCTTCTTTTAGAGATTTTGTCTGTTTCGGATGATAAGCTTGCAGTGACCTTTTAATGCCTAGTGCTGCAAATTCACGAATACTGATGGCACGTCCTGTACTCAGTTCTGCATGGAGTTTGCATGTGAACCCTGGCGTCGGTACATTCTCAGTAGCTACCACTTTCTAATACAAGTGTTCGGCGTCTCTCTCTTGGGGAAGCTATGTAAAGGAAAAGGGAATTCAAATGTACGACTTCCAGTCAGTGCTCGACTCCTAGTTGCTCGTTTGTGAAAACTGTTACTGGAGGAATGGGCGTAACTTTGTTGGATAAAAATAGTTTACCTTCCTTCAGCACTTCTTTCTGGCGAATAATTTGTTGATTTCGTGTTTGTCGCCTTTGTGCATTTGCACCACTTTGTTGTCTGACATGGGAGAGTCCTTTGCCCTGCAGTGGGCGTAGTCAGGCTGATGATGATGATGTGTCTGCCATAAGAAATAGGTTGAAACTCATTCCACTGGAGGATTTACGTGTTTCCCCGGACACACAAGTAGGCTAGACAGTGCATTTTTTTGCGAGAAAATATCTTGACAACTGCTGCACGAATTTGGGCAAGGAGAGGGACGAGGAAACGTCAGTTTTACTGGTAAATTTGCAACATGTAGGTTCCTTGAATTTCTGCGTTTTTTTTTCCTTTAATTCCTTTTTAATTTGAACATCACATAGTTAAATAAGGAAAAGATAAATACATGTTTCTTTTGAAGCTCTGTTTTAGGGCCTGCAACGTAACTTTTGGTGTGCAATGTTTCACTGTGCTTTCAGAACAATAATGTGCACCGTTCAGTGAAGCCCCAAATCCTGTCGGTGTTTGGTGATATTGCACTGGCCATTGGACCGGAGTTCAAGAAGTTCCTGGACATTGTTCTTCAAACATTAGCTCAAGCCTCTGTAGCATATGTGGACAAGGTGTGTAAGACTTCCATTATACATCTATTTCACTGTTCCTTGGATTTAAGTGAAAGACACATGTATCAGATTCAAGTATATTGAGTTGTTGTTTGTATTGAATAGTTGGAACGCTCTCTTTAAAATCCTATGCAAATGTATAGCACTATTGTTCGCGTTTATTGATAGCATGTCACGCCCTGAAGGGATGCTTGTACCAATAGCGTTCACACGATCACTTTTCGCACTTTTATCCTAGTTGGCTGCACAGCCTTGTACACTTTCTGGCAGTACTTAGCCACACGAAGGCACTGTAAAACTGTGTGACATGAGGAATGTGGGGCTAGGTCGGGGCTAGTTTTCAGGCTTGCATCCCAATTTTTGCACACACCACTATCGTGCAGAAAAGCTAACATCCAGTACAAGGCTCTTCATACAATGAAGCCATCCTAGCTGACTGAAGGCTAGCGGCGGCTCTTGCCTTACATGATTCACTTTGCTTCGGTGCCAAAGACTGTGGAAACCTGCTGTACCCTAACTTTAATTAGATTATTCTGTTTATAGTGTATTCGTAACGGTTACAATAGGCGGCAGCTAGGCCCAAAGCAGCAGCCACTGCAGTTTCATTGCAATGCAGCCTAGGCCTATTGAATGGCGCTGATGGTGCACTGTACTCTTACCTGTAAGTTACAGATAGGCATAGCTAGTGCCATGTTTTATATGTTGAATTACCATATAATCTCGTTAAGGGCTTCACTCCCTGTTGTGGACTATAATTCAGAAAAAAATTGCGGTTATACGTTTTTTTTATATAATTAGTGTATGGGCCGCACATTCAAAATTCACACCTGAATTAAAAAAAAAAAAAGTGCAGCCCTTACACAAGTTTATACAGTATTGATGTATCAAACTATTTCAT
Source organism: Amblyomma mixtum (assembly GCF_055824585.1). Classification (NCBI taxonomy): domain Eukaryota; kingdom Metazoa; phylum Arthropoda; class Arachnida; order Ixodida; family Ixodidae; genus Amblyomma; species Amblyomma mixtum. The sequence goes on along the minus strand of NC_143016.1, from coordinate 48,244,449 downwards.
GATCTCCTTTGAATTTGATATATCCAGGATAGACTGTACTACCATCAGTTCAGTCTGATCTTTGCAGCTCATTTCCTCATGTCTTGATGTTGCTCACTGTTATTAACACTTCTTTGTGGGCTTTTCTCCTCTGCGTAGCATGACTATGAGATGGTAGAATACCTGAATGAGCTGCGGGAAGGCTGCCTGGAAGCCTACACGGGCATTGTGCAGGGACTCAAGGGAGACCAGAATTCTCCGAACGGTAAGGGTTCATGGACATTTAGCTGCGGATGGGCTCCTTGTTCTATCTGCACTTAAAAATAATCCTTATGCTTCTCTGGGCCTTCTCACTCCCTTGATAAATTAAGAAAAACTTTGTGGATGGCAATATTGCATGTACAGCATGCAGATAAAAGTCAGTCAATTGCTTAACTGGGCTTTTTTTCTTCCGGTTTTCTTCATGCCATCATCTTTGTACTTCCTGGCTTTTCGTTGCCTGTTTCAGAGGTGCTAATAAAAAAAACGTTGCCCTATTGTGTTATGCTTCATGGTATTTTTTTTCTTTTCACAGCTGATGTCCAACTCCTTCTGCCACATGTGCCGCATATTATCAGCTTCATCTCTTCGATCGCCATTGACAGCGATCATTCCGATACCAACATAGCCTCCTGTGCCGGACTAATTGGGTACGTCGACTTTCAATGTGATGGTCTTTGTAGTCTGTCAGTACCTTTGCAGTGAGGTGTACGTGTTCATCTCTTTATTGATGAAGTCCAAGGTTTGCTGCTATTTGTATTGCAGGATTTTGAACAGCAGCTTGCTCTGTCAGAATCGAAATCAGAGTGCCCGAGTTTACAGTGATGTCAGTATTGTTGTGCTTCAGTATGTATTTACAGCATGCAGCTTAAATAAATGAAGGGCTCACTTCATGTTGCCACTAGAAGAGCTGACTGTTTCTTATGCAGTTTTACTGACACTTGTTAACAGTGGAAGACTGACTGATAGGCTAATGCAGTACTGCCTATGTTTACTCTGAGGTGGGCAGTCGAAGTTTGTGAATAGAAGGGGTGAAAGTATTACGATTTGATTAATATGTTGCATGCCTGCAGAATGTTCGTTCATGACCTGCTACTATCTGGACAAAACAGAACAGATTAGTTATTGTTCACTTTCTGCGCTAATTATAGTTGTGTTATAGGTCGTTGCAGTAGAGAGTTTTACCCCGCCGCGGTGGCTCAGTGGCTATGGTGCTCGGCTGCTGACCCAAAAGACGCGGGTTCGATCCCGGACGCGGCGGCTGGAATTTCTTTGAAGGAGAAATTCTAGAGGCCCGTGTACTGTGCGATGTCAGTGCACGTTAAAGAACCCCAGGTGGTCGAAATTTCCCATAGCCCTTCACTACGGCGTCTCTCATAGCCTTAGTCGCTTTGGGACGTTAAACCCCATAAACCAACCAACCAACCGAGTTGCTTTGGGATGTTAAACCCCTATAAACCAACCAACCAGTAGAGAGTTCTAGCTGAGTGGGTTTATACGCTCGCTCTGCTCAGTGAGCTAGTGCACATGCGCGAAACGCTGAGGCGGGAGCGTGTGAGTGGAACGGCTCCTCAGCCCCGCTCCCGCGTGAGCCAAGCGGAGTGACGAGTGGGCCTCGCGCAAAGCCTTCTGGGCTCGCGCTAGCCGCCCCAAACGTAAACATTCAACATGGCAGCCACCAGCACTAGTTCTGTGACAACAGGAGCGGGTCTTGCAGGGCACTTTTCGGCATGGCGAACAGGTTGCAGGTGGTGTCAGATAACTGGCGAACGTAGCTCGATCTTGATCGTCACTCACACGTATAGAGGATGAATACACACGCTAGATAATGCTACACATGCGTACTCACGCACACTGCGAGGGATGGCTTGCGTGGTCTTCACTTGGCTCTCGCAGTGGCAGAGTTTTCAATTTTTTCATAAAATGCAAACTTCACTCCAAAGCACCGCTGTTACCAAACTGCCTACAGCAAACATAAACAGCTCTTGTTTATTTATTCACACATAAATCAGAGAGGCTTACTTATAGCTATTTCCTGGCAAGTCCAGTTACCACCACTAGGGGGCGCAATGAGGCGCCTCGCTTTAGAGTTGCTGTATATGCTACCAAAGGTAGCCTACATCGCTTGAGCGGACAGGGAAGACCGTGAGGAGACGCTGCGCTAAAACTCTACTCTTGTGCGACACTGCGCTGTGGCTTTGCTGGAAACTGCGAGCGGAGCGGACAATAAACCCATCTCTCTAGTGGCTCGGTCGTTATTGTGCTCGGCTGCTGACCCGAAAGACAGCGTTTGATCCCGGCCGCGGCAGTCACATTATGATGGAGGCGAAATGCTATAGTTGGGTATAACTCAAGAGCAAAGCGGCTTTTCCCCATGAAAGCCAACCCCTTCCAGCCAATGGTGTCGGCTGTTTCTCACGAGCCTGCTAGCGTGACAACGCAGAGAGCGGCCGATGAAAGGGGATAATCCCCTTCCTGCATTGTCACACCGCGACAATCGACCGATGCTGTTGGCTGGAAGGGGGCCCTTTGTAGGGGAAAAGCAGCTTCGTTCTTGAGTTGTATCCGACTATAGAAGCCCTGCTACTGCGCAATGTCGGTGCACGTGAAGGGCCCCAGGTGCTTGAAATTATCCGGTGCCCTCCGTTACAGCATCCCTCATAGCATGAGTAGCTTTAGGACGTTAAACCCCATGAAACCAAGCCTAGTTATATAGTGCCATTAGTAAGAAACCATTTCTCTTTGTTCAGTGTTGCAAATAGGCAGCAATTCTGATGGTAATGCCAACTCTCTCTTTGACGAAAGAACACCGGTCTATTGTATTTCTGCTTAATGGCATGCAACATTTTAGTTATGAGCAGGCCATCAAAATGCAATCCCTCAGGCAGGATTTCTTCTAATTGTTGTCGGATAAGTTGCACAGGTTTAATTGAAATGAAGGGTTATGCTGTATTTATTGTTTCTGAGTTATCATTTGACGACTTTGGGTTGACCATGAGTTATCACTGCATACAATATACCGTATTTACTCGGTTGTAGCACGCACCAGATTTTCATGCTTTGGTAAAGAAATACGCACTTGAGGCCGCCCGATTGCCACTTGCCTCCGTACCAAGATCATCTTATTTTGAAGCGTTCGCTTTTCTTAGCTCATTCATTCGCACTTTTGTCGATGTCCGCAGTGCAGAACTTGACAGAGCACCACGATAGCGTCATGGTGCAGTGGTGTGCTCGGTGGACCAAGGCACTTTTGTGCCCTAGACATGGGTGTCTGTGGTGGTTGCACGCTTGGCACAAGGCTGCCCGGCTGCACCACCAAGTGCTTAGTAAGGCCCTGCATGCAAGGTCGCCTTTTCTTACTGCCAGACTTCGCAGCCGATGTTGTTTGCAAATTGGCTCAGTCCAGGTCGGCGCCTTGATGACTGAACACTTCGTATGCTCGTGAGACCTCTCAGCACCCAAGACTGTAGGAGGCAGTATCGATAATATTTTTGCGCAAGAAGTATCAAGCCATGTGGATGACAGTAAATATGTTGTTGCTGGCAAAGTTTCATTTTCATGCTCAATTTCTAATGTGCATGTCATTTTTAGGAGTTTTCTTCCGGAAACGTGCACATTATAATGGCTAAATACAGTATTCTGTTGCAATACCTGCCAGGCTTATTTTTCTAGCGTGTTGTGGAACCAGGTCTGACCTTCATTAAGTCAAAGACTAAGGACTAACACATAATGAATACAGTTTGTGGCATATTCTTACCTTTAACTTGATTAATTCTAGATGAGAGCTTGTGTTGTATTTCTAACCAACCACTCTTCTCTCATTAGGGATCTGTGCACAGCCTTTGGTGTCCACATGCTTCCTCTGGTGGACACTGAGCCTATTTCTGAGCTGCTGAGCCAAGGGCGGCGTTCCAAGACCACGAAAACGAAGACACTGGCCTCGTGGGCCACCAAGGAGATCAAGAAGCTCAAAGGCAGCGCTTCATGGTGAGCTGCCTCCACACTTGTTCTCTGGATTCTTTTGTGTTTGTGTAAATGTTGTAACGAGGAGTGTGCAAAAAATTATTTCTATTTCTGGATACGAATAACAAAAGAAAGTGCTTTGAGTATAGACTCAAATATTTGTAATGTGGGAAAAATTGAGTGGATAAGTAAGCGTTGCTCTTTTCTTTCTTTCATAATTGCTGTGGTCTTTTCACACGAGATTGAACAAACCTGAAGCTTGACTGGACTGTATAAAAGTACAGAACCTGTAATGTGGTCATGCAAAATGAGTGACAGAATGAAATGGGTGAATTTACATCAATACATGACAGCTAAGATAAGATAGCCTGATGGGTAGCCATACCATATAGTGGATCATTGTTAATTCGAACTTCAAGAGACCAGAAAGAGTGTCCGAATTATATACTGCCCCCCGCCTCCATTTTTCTAAAAATAAAATAAAAATGTAAACCGTACTAATGTAGCTAAGACTCGTGAGGAGACTTCACCGCAAAAAGAGCCTCTAATGAGCCCACAGTTTTTGATGCACTGGAAGACAGTTCGGGCATAAGCGAGGGGCATGCAAAATGGCATTGGAATGGCAGGACGGCTTGTAAAAAAGAACTGACCAGCGACCATGCCAGCAGCACGCAGTTGGGTTTGGCCGGCTGGCTGATGCACATCCAGTAGCCGCCACTGCAGACTGCAAAGCCCGGAACGCGGTCGGGCTATCTTGTTGGCTCGAGACAAGAGTTGTCACATTGTCATGTCATGTCAAAGGTGCATGGGCTTCGATGCACTGTGCAGTAGGTGGGTTATCTAGAGATCGCTTAACCGGCCACTTGTTATGATCAACCGGTAGCAGTAACGGAGGACCAACGTAGCAGTAACAGAGGACTGCGTCTTGGAGCTGATCATAACGGTGACTGTCTGGGGCTGTATAGGGAAGCTGGTCGAGGCAGTCGCGTGGCAGTATTGCTTTTAAGAGGGCGTGGCATTGGCTCTGGGAGGTATCGTTTTGGATACAAAAAAAACGAGCCTCTGCTTGTGTGGACCACGAAATGCAGTCCTCCAGACAGAAGAGTGGAAGCTCAACATGTGATCACACATTTCTGGTATGCATGGCAATCATGCTGCAGAACCAATGGGCCACTGTCAAGACAAGGATGGTTGCTGGTGAAAGGTCTCCAGAGGAACGGTGCCTGCAAACTGAGGCTATGGGGAACACCTGGGTGACACGGTGTGGACAGAAAACAGCACAGAGGGTGGTAGTCGAGCTATTCGGGTGGTGGAAGATTAGACGGTTGAAAGTGCTTGGCGCTAAGGCCTTGTGGATGAGGAGACACTGTGCTGCTGGTGGTGTGACACTGCCAAGGTAGAAGGTCGCTTCCGCATGGTAGAAATGGATGGCTGGATGCAGGTCGTAGAACGATGGAAGAACTGCCGTGGGCTGGCAAGTTCCACAGTTTAGCGGGGTGTACATGGCGGAAGGTAGGAACAGTGAGGGACAGGAATGAGGGTGCGGCTGCACTGCGTACTTAGGGCTGTTCGTGGTCACCAGTAATACGGTGTCGGTGGCCAAATTTATTTCACCAAATTGCAGGCACCAGCGTGGCTGACCAGGTGAGGGCGAAACGTCTGAGCTGTTTGCAGTCCACGAGTGATGTATGCATTCTGCGCTCGCGCGCGCCAGCACAAGTGGCCCAGTACTGCGATGATGGTGGCTGCTACAAACCCAAGCTGTGGCTGACATGCAGCACCTAAATGCTGTGACATATACTATAATCGAGCGAGGAGGAAATAGACCCATGGGGCATAGGCGATGAGCAAGGTGACACGGTTGAAAGCTGTGGGTGTTTGTGTGAATAAAAAGTTATCTGATGTGCAGTTACAAGGAGCTTGATTGATTTTCAATATTCAAAAGAGGTGAAGTGTTTTCTTTTGTGCAGACTTAATTAATTGAATACATATTAGGTATATATTTTGCAGTTCAGATTTGAATTTTTGTGTTCGCCTTCCACTTTTTGTGAGAATGTGCATCACCTACATTGTCTTGGAACTAGAGAAGCATGCAAAGAAACCAGCACGACTTCTTCTATATTTTTTTTTTATTTATTGTGCAACCACGAGCTCCAGTTACAAATCCTGCCAATGGGCACCTTACCTACGCAGTTTAGTGTGGCCTCATTCATTGGCGCTGTTATTTCTGTCTGCATCACTGCTGCTGATATTATTGCTTCACTGGCTGTTTTAATTTTTCTTGGCAATACTAAGTCGGAAATAGCGTTTGATCATGGTTCATACGCTTTGCCTCTTCCGTTGTTGCTACTAGTTCGCCCTTCTCCTTCTCTAATCGTGCTGTTCTACATATGTGGATCTGTAGCAGTATGCAAGAAAAATGGCCTTTTTTTCCTCTCTCTTTCTTTCTTTTTTTTCTTTCTCTCATTTTCTGTGGTCCTCAGCCACTCGGTGGGCTAAATGCTGGGTGGCCAGTGAGGAGGCTTCTGACTGTGGTTGTCACCCTTGTGCTGTTCTTCCAGATGAGCGTCACGTCCGGGCATGCCACTGTGAGCCCCGGGGGTGGGGGTGCGCCTGGCACTCGTCTCTCCCCTTGGAGTGGCGGCCCTTCTTCTTCTCTCTCTGTCTCAATCCGTGGCTGAAAGTGCGACACAAGTGCAGTGCATGGTTGTTGTGCGTGGAGGCTGCTCTGGGACAATGTTACTGCCTCCCCTCCCACCAGCTGTTGGCGCCAGGGAAAAGGGAGGCACCGGGACAACGGCCCAGCCCATGTGGAGGAGTGTGCCCCCTTCCAGCCCTCTCTCTCTTGTCTGCTACCCTGCCTTCCCCTCCCTCCCACCCACCCACTCTGTTTGTTGCCTCTCCCCTCCCCCCATTCACTCTGTTGCCCTCCCTCCCTCCTGTTACTGCCCATCACGTGAGATTCCCTTGGAAATGCAGGTTTGCTTTGTACGTTGAAATACTGCTTGATGAAGTCCTCTGACACAGCTCAAACCGGCATTGTTCTCCTGTATTACCACGATTGATGTCCCTTGCGTTCCTATCACCACCTCCTGCTGGTGTGCTTTTATTATTCCTGTCTTAAGAGTAGGGGAGTGATCCCCTGGCGAACGCACGCGGAGGTTGAAAAAGTTCCTGATTGTGTCAAGCAAGCGTGACCAGGCGAAGTTCGTGCTCTAGTTCTCACCCCTGGTGTGTTATTGTGCGCCAGACGCCAGCTGATAGGGAGCCCCTTCCTATTCCTGGTGGAGACTTTAGTCCGTATTTCTTCACCAAAGAGAGAAAAAAATGATGGAATCATGCTCACAGCCACAGGCAGGCGGCAACACCCGAGGTACTTGCCGTTGCAGCTGTAATCACCTGAGCAGCTTGAAAATGTGTGCACGCACAAGAAATGTGCATGCCAGGCCAAGTCATTTCAATGTATGTTGCCTGCAACATTCCTTCTTTTGCCCTCCCTATTTCCAAGTACTGCTTTTGATTCTTCATTCTATGCTCTGTGCACTGTCCCTTGCTGCTTTGCTTTCTTTGTACGTGGGGGGGGGGAGAAAATGCAGTTGACAAGTAATATAAAGATGCATCGATTTGGCAAGTGCCTTAAAGGAGACACGAAAGGCAGGAGGCGTAATTGGGGCATCCTGGTCACCAATTAGATACTTTTCAAAGAAATGCAGCGGTGCACTTAACGCAAACTGATAATTGGAGCGTAAAAAGGAAAATGTCGGGTGCTGAGCATTATTTTAGTTGCATGTTTTTGTTTGAATTGATTGTGCTTACAGAAAGTGCTGTTCATGTTCTGGCCTGCTTTGAATAGTTTCGTGTGTCCTGCCGTGTTCTTAGTTGTCTTAACAGCTTGTGAATTGTGTGTATTTTATTTGCCTCTTTTTTTTCCAGCTCTCTTTAAATGCCCCTTCTGCTTGTCCCTTTTCCCTGTGCGCTTGGGCAATTAGTTCTATTTTTATTTGTACAGAGTTTGTATGAAGAGAGAAAAAAAAACAGAAGGCTGCATTGGTTGTTCGCGAGAGAAGTTTTTGGCCCCCAGGAAACATGTGCATATGGGGTGGTTGAACGACTGTTGGCATACTGGCCCTTGCCATTCCAACCTCCCTTCTTGGAAGAAATAAAAAAGAAAGGATGGAGTCAGTATCGTTTATTATGACTTGTCACGTGTATTTCCTTGCTGTTGGACGCTGCCAAAGCACTACAGTTATTCTGGTTTTATGTGTACGAAACGCTGGTCATTTCACTGTTTTTGTTTCTAAGTTCCCTGTCACTGGTTCCTGCTTTGAAATATGTTTGCAGATATGGGTAGTGGACATTGTTGTTAACAGGATGCTGAGTCATTTTTAAGGATCTGAAATGCTTTATTAGCCAGATAATGTCCACCAAAACACAAGGACCTCTCCTATTGATACTAGTTGTTTTGGCATTTGGCTGCTCATTCTGCAGTCCCAGGTTCGTTCCCAGCAGTGCAGCCGTATTTTGATGAAGGCGAAATAAAAAAAAAAAGCATGTGTACTGTGCGGTGATGGTGCAGATTAAAGAACCGCAGGTGATCTAAAATAATCGAGCCCTCCACTGCAGCATCCATCATAGCCCACGTGTCACTTTGGGATGTTAAACCACACTATTTAGTTTGTTCTTCCATTGATGTCTAATGAACCCATGCAACACCAAGTCATGGCCATCTGATCCCAGCAGATTTCCTAACCTTTTAATCTCGTCTGATTCTTTGCCAACCCTTGCTACACTTGAGTACAATGTCCTGGACAACAATTCTCCAAATCACATTTTCTACCCAATTGCATTTCCTGTTGATTTCAGCTCTACCATCATTAATGAGTTGTTTTTTCCCCCATATTCACAGATGCTCATTTTCTGTCAGTGTTCTTTTTTTTTTATAGCTCGCTGAGCCATACTCAAATATTAAACCTTACTGTTATCCCTAACATTTCAGCCCATTAGTCTAGTGCTGGGGTGGTGCTGAAGTACTTGAAATTGAGACTGCTGTTGCAAACACTTATATCATTTCAGGGATTTGAACTGCAGAAAGCTACATGGTAAATAAATGGAACTGCAGTGGAGCCTGCTATACGAGAAATTTGTGTCTGGTTTTGTCCAAAATTCTTAAAGCATTAATTGCACAGTCTGGGCCCATGCAGTGCCTGCAAATGTTTTGGAGCACTAAAGAAAACATGATTTTCTTCTCTGTGTAGTTTTATGCGCCCAGACATTAGAGAGGCTTGTTGAGCAGGCGCGCGGGAAAGTCCAAAGCACACTTTGCAGTTGGTGGCTTTATGCTGTCTGCCACGCAGTTAAGTTTCAGTTTTTGTGTTCCAAAAATGGCACCTGTACATAATGGTTCCCACTGCCTTTCTAGAGCTTGAAGCGGCACTTGCATTAGCATTTTTATGGCAATAGTAAAACTTTATTTAGAACAAGGTCTGCGTTTGCATTTTCATGGTGGTAAAGTTGTGTTGCAGTTCAGGGGGGTGTTGAGCTATGTGATGTGTACCAGCTTTCCTTAGAAGCACTTGTAGGCTAAGAGAGTAGCCAAGAAATTCTTAAGGTTCAGGGTGCAAATTGTGTGGGGGAGTGCAAACGCTCCCATCTGCAAAAACGGCAAATGCGTTGACTGGCTAGCCGACGCCAGCGTCGGACCGAGTTTGGTTTCCAGAGTGTCCTGCGTTACTTGGAAGCAGTCTTCCACGTTATCGTACGCTTCCACCGGTATTTTGGGGCATGCCGCTACACTGAATAGCAAACGTCAGACATCCCCTTCCTCATTTTTCTTACTGTGTGGACCTAGAGTACCTGACCGATGTCTACTAGCCAAGCATTTCACTGAAATAGTCGAACTTTTGAGAAATCCCATTTATTTGCATTTCAGTCAAGAAACTCCATGTTGCAAAGATGGCAAGCTCATTGAACTAACACACAAGGCACATTTTATACCGATAGCTGTTGGATCTTGTGTGGAGGCGCGTCCGCAGTGTGAAGCCTCGTGGAACGGCCACTTGAGCGCACTACCGCAGCTCACATGGCGCGCTAGTGTCGTGCGAAGTGAGACTGACGTCACAGCTGCAACACGTTCTCGCTATAGCAGGAAACGTCTCGACATCGTTGGATTACGCTGCTTTTCGGACACAGGCCCGTCCACATGCGGGCAACACAGCTACCGCTTATTTTGCGCGTCACGCCGCAAGCTGTCAGTTATACCGAAATTTGCACATGTTACAGAATACATTGATTTTTTTGTGTGTGATTTATTAAATGCGGGTGGAAGCTGTAAATAAATTTTGTAGGTGACTGGTTGATTAGGGCTTGCTCTGCGCACGTTACAAAAATTCGCTCATGGCTGCGAGCCAGATCCGCTTATGTCAGAATGGACCAACTAGCCCACCAAATAGTTCTGCTTTCTTTTTGTTAACACTACGTGCCAATGCGCTTTGAGAAGAGGGGGGCGCAGGCCAGCGTGCTTATTGGCCTTAACCTGTTCTGTTGTTTTGTGTTTCAGAAAACTGGTTTTTGAGGAAAGGAAATTGCACAGTAATTGTCTCGCATATCCCGAACTGCACCATAGGGGAAGGGAGGAAGGTGGGCGTGAAAGAAGAAAGAGGTGCCTACATAGAAATGCTGTCAGGTTCAACCCAAACTCCGGCTCAATAGTCGAGCTGGCCGAGCGCTCTAACCACTGAGCCACCCAGTCAGTCAATCAATCAATCGCTGGGGTCAGCTGCACCCATAGAGCTATATACCAACTGCACCCGGTGCGGTGGCCAGTAACCCGCTCCTCTTCCAGTGCATGGCGTACCTCGCTCCATACCATACGACATACAGCGTGCTTCACCGAAGACATTACACAATTTTTAAAAATAGGCTTTTTGAGTTAGAAGGCACGCTTTTTCGCCATAATATTGTCAGCGATATAGTACGTCAGAATACAGCTAATGTGTGCTAACTAGGAGGATATATAGAACTCGTATGGAATAGTTAACTTTTGAACTATTACTTATCACTACTAGGCTCTTTAATTACTGATAGGTGTGTATAGCCCACGGCAAGTAATATATCCGTATCAGTTTTTGGGATTTCTATTACACTGTTACCCTCGACGCTGTGGCCCAAGAAATTCTGGCATCATCGCGCTAAAATACATGCGCTGTTGTGAAGCTTGCTGGTAAGGCAACCTCTCCAGTGCACGAATTAGTCGAAATACTCAAGATTTGTTGGGCCACAGCGCCGAAGGTAACCGTGTTTTCGAAGTTCTAAAATAAGGTAAGTATATTAACATAGTCCTTCAATGATATTACTTATGGTGGGCAACGCGGTTCTTAATAATTAAGGAGCCTAACAGTAATATTTAAAAGCTAACCAGCCTGCATGCTAGTTAGCACGTGTTTGCTATATTATGCTGAAAAAGTGCACATCCAACTCAGAAAAGCCCATTTTTAAAAACTGTGTAAATTCTTAGCTTGAACACCCTGTATAATTCAATTGCTTATTATTTTTATTTCCTTTTGGTTGCCCCAACCTATCGAATGTATAATTAAATAAACAATTATATGAAAAGCGAACTTGGTTAATTTGCATGTTCATATTAGCAGAGGAAGAAAAACAAAAGATCTCAAATTTACTTTTTGAATGAAGGCGCACTAATTATAGATGAATACAACAGTGTTCTGAACCCACTGCACTAGTGTTTCAGCATATCATGTGCTGAGTAGTCGCTTGAAGGGTGTCGGAATGTCTTTGGGATGTTACCATGCTACGTTGAGCACGGCGCTAGCAGCGCTAGTATGAGCATTACTTGACCGAGACTGTAGCCAGATTTTTATTTCCTGCCGCATGCATCTGCTGCCAGATCAAATCGGCGAAGTTTGCAGCAGTTAGGTTGCAAAGTCGCGCGGCGCGCAATTACTTGTCCTGTGTATTGGCCGCGGAATGGTTTTAACACCTGTTTAATTTTTCAAATTAAGGTCGTTGAAGTACAGCACTGCATAAATGAACACTGCAAAAACACTACAAAAATGAATTTGATTTACTATTATAGACTTTTGATTTTTTTTTTTACCCGGACATTTATCTGCCAAGTTTAGCGGACACCGCTACGAAAAGAGAGCCGCTGTTGTTATGGCTTCGACTGCCGCTGAAGCGTCATGTTAGTCATGTGCTTGTGTGTTCATCGTGCGTCCCGTGCTCCTGCGAGCGCCTTTCGCGAAGAAAACTTAGCCGAGAAAATTGCAGGGAATTGTGTAATCACACTGATGACATTTGGATCCTCACGTAACTGCCGGAGCAAGCGATGCGCGATGTTCAGATAGCGGATTGCGCGAAACTTTGTTGAGCGAATGAGTTTTACATATCCTGTTGTTTTGGTTGCGGTTTATCTGCTCGCACCTCGCACCATGGCAATGACTTGAAATGAGAGAGCGTGTTCTTTGTTAGTGTAGGGTGTTTTTGGTTTCTTCTGGCGCTCGCGGCGAGAATGGACAGTTTTGGCGTCGCGAGGCAGGGACATTTTAAGCGAGTGCTAGTGCCGATCAGCTGACTTGGTCATGGGCAGCTCGTCGAGCAAGTTTCGGAGGCACCTGGAGAACGGTGACGAGTACTCGGCGCTTCAGATTTATGAAAGTTGCTCTGAACTGCGCAAGTCGCTCGATCCCAATTGCTTTTATGGAGACTCTGTCAACCGGTGCACACCTGTGCACCTCGCTGCCAAACATGGGATGAGACCGTTGCTGAGGTAAGTAACCGCAGCTCTCTTTGTTCTTTTTCTTCGTCCGTACTTGGCTCGTGCTTTGTTTTGTCGGTTTGGTCGATTCAAAACCGTCCTCGAGAAGGCCGATGGTAGCATGCTTTCCGCGTATTTCGTTCGCACGTTCTCTCTTCGACAGCAGTGTCACGGGAGCATATATCCGCGAATAGCCCCTCACTACGCATTGTTTTTTTCCGTTCTTAACCAGGAATCAGAAAGCCGGATTAAACAGATCGTTTATTGCGCGTTGTACTTACGTTATGCAATTCTTATGTTATATAACAGCCTTGCTTGTGAACCATTACACTCCAGTGCCTTTTATTCTGTGTGCCCATATCGTACGATATCATATTTCTCAAAGTGAGTGCAGTACGAGAAATGAACTTGAGATGAATAGCTTGTTTACACCTTCAGTGACAGTGTAATCGCGTGAGGCGCGCAGGTGTTTTGGTGTGTAAACATTATCGTCATTGTTTTTGTTGAGTGGCGCGCCTGCCTTAATCATTTCATGCGCGCCGTGGCTGTATGGCTATCGAGTTTTGAACATAGCTTTGTAGTACAATAGTGTCATTCCAGCCGCGCTGTGCATGCTGCCCTCGCCTTTGCTTTTTTTTTTTCTTATTCAGTGTTTGTTATTTGACCGCGCGCCTGGGCAGATACGGGCAAGGGCGAGTAGCGAATACGTGCTTCTGACATGGCTAGTTTTTTTTTTTCCCCCTGAACAGCGTACGCACAGGTGAAAATCATAATGGTATGCAAGCTCCAAGGCACAATAACATCATTAGTTTTTTAATTCTGATTTTCTTTTCAGGGTGCTTAAAACACCTTATGCTTAAACACCTTTTTGCCTTGCGCATGTTTATTCATCATAAGATCAAGGTTTAGGAAGCTTCCTGTTTATCAAAAATAAATTCTTGCTATTTTGAGGATGGGGAGTGTGAGTAATGTGGCCTATGATTAAAGAGTGACATACACCATTATGTTGCTTATTATGTTGCTTTTTATTTGTACGCACTGCCTAAGGGCCCTAATTGTGGGAACAAGCTTGTAGAAATGAGACAACAAAAGTACAAGTGCTTGCTTTTTGAATAAGAGCAGGCTAAGTGTACCTTTGCTTACCTGAGGTGTTTAAACAATACTAGTAGTTCTAGCTGATCTAAGAAGGCAATAGGTGCTATCAGTCCTGAAAGAAATGTTCAGTGAGCGGAAGATATAGTGAAGGCCTGCCGTAACCAAGCTGCTTTTAAAGAGCTGTAATTATATTAAGCATGCGGCAGTGTGATATGTCACCGTCATGAATTCTGCAGTTGAAAGCTCTTATACTGAGATGCTGTCAGCTTAATCAGCGCTATTGGTAAATGATTATTACCATTTTTATTTATTCCAGAAAAGTGCTTTTTCAGTACTTTCAGTAGGTATATTGCTGTGTCCATATTTGAAATAGCTGAATGGTTGGCAAGTGGTTTAATGATTGCTGCATCCACATCTGAAATAGCTAAATGGTTGGCAAGTGGTTTAATGGTTTGATGATAGAACAAAAAATGCACCTCTTATTCCTGATTTGTCTTCCTTCAAAATAATATTGGCATTAACAAGTCCAGGTGGTGCTGTTCTCTGTATTATGAACGCTGAAAGCTTCTCCTTGTGTTAACGTGAGTCGCTTTGGGACGTTAAACTCCATAAAACCGAACCAAACCTCTGTTTGTGTGAACATTGTTTTGCTGAAGATGTAGTATTCATTACCAACAGTCTGAGTGGCAGCTGTGATGCTATCTTGCATTTTCGGCACTGTTGAGAAGTAGGTACCATGCTGTTTAACGTAGAGCTAACTTGGGAGGCTGATCACATTTGTCCGAATCTGATTTAGCACTTGTAAATATGAAAGCCTTGTTAAGCTGGACACTTCACATTATTTGTTTACAGTTCTCCACTCTGGGGTATTGCACAGGGGTGGAGTTTATGTACATAGACATTTCTATACTGAGCACAAATTTTTTGAATGAAGGATTAGGTGCAGGTGGTAGGGCTAAAAGTATTGCAACATGGAAATGAGTAGTGCCGTTGAAAAGCAAATCTTTATTTTAAGCGGCAATTGGAGTTATTGATTACTTAATTGTCTATGATGGCAATTGATTCCACTTGCAAAGTCACAAATTTCGCCAGCGTTGCTCTCTGCTGAAGTAGTGGTGAAATTTCCAAGATCGGAGACATTGCCACTTGGCTAGTAGAATTGAGTATTGCATAAAAATCTGAAAGCATTGTACAGGTCAAAATTCCTCTTTCATGGATTTGAAGCCTGTATACTGCTTTCTGCTTACATGTGCACTCCTGAAGCTGACTTAGACTTGAAAGACATCAAAAACATCCAAAAAAGCAGTTGCACTTTTCAGCAAAAGATTCATAACTGTTTTTATTTTTTTTTTGTATATATTCCTTCTGGCTAAAGTCATTCGTTTTCTGTGGGATATTTTTGCTTTCCTGTACAATGTGCAGGAAAAGGCTGACAGTGATCATTATGTTTGCTTTGATAATTAAAGATTCTCTACAGTTGTACTTTAGCGGCATGTGACACATATTTGATATCACATTATAGGACGTGAAGCGGCATCAGAAGCGGCTTATGTCTGCTGGCTCATATGTGGCTGTGTGGTGTTGCGTCTAGCATTAAGGCAGTGCTATTTTAGCGGAGTGGCATGCTCCTAACTCGGCAAGAGGAAAAAAGAATCGGGCAGCCAGCTTTAGTGAGCCAGTGTTTATTGAAACCATGCCCTGTGCTATCTCTCCTCCAAACTCAGCCCATTACTATAGAGGTTCCTTTCATAAATGAGGTTTCAGCGGGCGCATGCTTGTTTATTTTCTAGGCACTGTGCCTGACATGGCCCTACGTGACGGGGCCACATGTGCAGCGAATTCGCAAATTATTTTTTTTCTGTGACACAGCGGCATGCGCATTCCGTCTTCCTTCCCGTGTGTATTCTGCACTGCCGAGAATTCGACAACGAAATATAATGATGATTATATCCGCTTTTCACAATTGGTAATGCCTCTGAAAACCTACATTCATATGGCTAATTCCATGGACTGTGATTATGTAATGTGCTATTGGTAGAATCTGAAATCTAGATGAGTAGAAGTGAGAAGATCTCTTAAACACAGAGTATAACACATCATTTTTGGGATTATAACAATGTATTACCAACTTGCCTTTGTTGCAGCATTGTTTCTTGACATTGCGCCAAGACATGTCATGTGTGCGTATAGAGTGCCAAGTGTCATGTACAGTCGCGGCCATAAGTAAACTGAGCACGCTATTGCTTTCGAAGTGCAATCACGCCTTCTCCATTGGTAATGAAGAAGCGTTGTTTGTCTACAAGAAAGCCCACCAACCTCCCCTACCAGCATGCTTGTACCACTGCTGGAAATTTCGATTAGGTGACATGTGAAAAATATTCGAAGACAGTTGCGTGCTCCGTTTACTTCTGTCCGTGCCTTTACAGGTGATTGAAACTAAGAGACATGCTGATTTTGAATTCATGTCAATGGTGTACTGTTTTGCTTGCATTGTAATGGTGAAAACTGCGCATATTGCATTGCCAGCTATTAATTGATGACAGAACAGTGAGGAGGAGGTGGTGACTTGCATGGCCAGCATTAACTGAGCTTGGTGTGGGACGTTTGCCGGCAGGATCTTCCTGCGGGAGATGCAGGGGGATCCGACAATCCGGTCAGGGCACGGTGAAACTGCGCTCCACTGTGCCAGCCGTGGCAGCGTCCAACCGGCTGCAGTGGAGCGTAGGGTGGCCTGTCTCAACCTGCTCATCCAGTGGCGCGGCTATGATGGAGAATCCCTGGACCTTAATGCAAAGGACCACGTGAGCTGCTTGTTCCTGCCTGCCCTTGTGGAGCACTTGCTGTGCTTCCAGTTTCTGATGTCTTAGGCTCAGTGCATAAGTATACAGGAATGGAAACTCCACACTCTGGGGCAGCTCAGTAATATTTCAGGTGGCTCGAAACCACTCGCGTGCGGGTTGTGTCTGGTAGCTGGAAGGAAGACTGTCGTGCCATCTATGCTGGCATGACATTTGAAGAGCTTATAGTCGATGCCACCAGATATTGTCACTGTTCATGTGGCATTATCTGGTGGTCTGCTGGAATTTACATTTGTTGGAAAACCATGTTGTTGTGCATTCTTGCTCTGTAGGCGCGAATTTGTTTTCCGCTCTGTTATGGGCTTGTTTTGCTGAGGGTAGTATGCATAAGTTTCAAAGCTGCATACGTGCATGCATGAAGCTGCAGTTTTTATAGATGATACTACCCTGCCCTTGGGCTCGTAATACAAACAAGATGAAAAGAAATCATTGGCCTGTGAAAGCCAATTTCATGAAATAATTCAAAGAGACTCTGAAGGGCTTTGATGAAATCAAAATGAAAATTTCTTCCGAGGAAAGGAAAGGGTGCTGTCACTGTCTTTTTTCTGTGAAGATAGGAGCGCACGCCCCCACCATAAACACCTATATCTCTCCCTCCTGAGTGCCTGATGAGAGCCTTGGGCCTTGCCCTTGTAGCTTCCACTGCATAGCCCCAGAGAGCTGTCCCCAAGTAAAGGTGCTTCAGGCTGCACTGCGAGCGTTCCAACATATTCGCTACTGGGATAATGCATTCGGGATGATTAATTAATTTGCATTTCACTGTGCACCACCGTGAACAGAAGCAGACTTCAGATTATTTTTTTTTGTTTACAGTATGTTATTCCATACAACTCACTTTATAAGCAGTTTTGCTCATGAACCAAAGTGTGCAGTGTTTTTCTCCCTGTTGCATTTGAAACATTCTGTTGCCTAGAGTAGATGAATGATTGGGCCTGTCGGGCAAAACTGCCTCTGAAACCACACTTTGCTTCAGCATGTTTATGTGCCTTTGCTAATTGGATATGCTCTAATTGGATTTTGTGTAGAGCTTCTCAGTTTTTGTGTGTGTGTGTGAGCTAGGAAATTTGTGGAGCTTCAGAGTGTCTTGCCAGTCAGTCATGTGACGATTTTAGGGATACCGACAGTGCAGCTTTGCACATTGCAGAGAATCTATGTCCACCTGTGGTGATCCATCTATTTCTTTAAATTTTGCCTCTCACCTTGTGAAATCAGTTAAGCTTCGCAGGTAGTAAATGTGCAGTGAATTTATAATGAGTTACCATGTCTGCAAACTCTTTCTTTTGGTTTGTCGTGTGTTAGCCAAAGTGAGCATGCCCCTGCTTAGTTTAAAGATTAAAGAAAGTTCATCAGAAAGGCCCAATCCTCTGTGCTGGATAACAAATTAACCTTGCTGATAATAGGTGGTGCTAAGTTCATATAAATATTGTGTAACATAATTAGTACATTGAGGCGAAAAATGTTTTACCTCTCTGAGTACTTATTCTTCATGAGTTAATCAATAAGTGTTTTACCTCATAATATGAAAGCCAAAACTTAGAAATTTCCAGTTTCTCCTTGGGCTTGACTAGTAACTATTTGTTGTTTTGCTTTAGTGTGGTTTGTGTTAGTTTGATTATTGAATATTGTGTAGCTTATGCTCCCATCTCATTCCTGGTTGGACTGATATATAGGTGCGTTTTCATATGTCTGTCAGTTAATCATCTGGCTTATGATAGGGCAGGTGAGGAACATCTAGGTGGCACGCTTCATGGTATCGTGGGGTGTCAGCAGACTGTATACCTGCACTTGTAAAAATGCACCGAACACCAAGGCAGCCTATAAGGGAAAGAGAAAAACATGCTGAAGGTTTGTTGATTGTTTGGTAGTATTCAGCACGTAAAAATATGAACATTTGCCGGCACTTTCACTCATGTAACAAGTTGAAGCTGATGTGGGCGTGAAACTGGTCAGCTGATAGGTTTATTTATATCCATGTATAGAGGTTGTAAGACTATCCTTTTTTTTCACTGCACCATACTCCAGTTTGTTCTCGTATTTTTTTCATTTTTTCATGTTTCGCTGCAAATTTCTTGCTCATAGAAATGCATGATCCATGTCGTGGTTTGTAACTTTTTAAAGGTTTGTCATTCTCGGTTTTATTTTCCTGCTTTTTTTTGTCTTCTGTTACTTGAGTTGTTGAAACATGCACTGCAGTGTATCCCAACGCTGTGCTCTGTTTTGCTTTCTCATTGACCACAGGATGGCAACACTGCCTTGCACTATGCTGCCAGTAGTGGGCTGAAAAAGTGTGTGGAGGTGCGCCAGTGTTTCTTTCTTTTGCTTAAACTGGTGTTGTGAAGTTGTTTTGGCCACTGCAGTGCTCCATGTCACATGAACACTCAAGTAATCATTCAAGGCGAGGACTTGCTTGTGTTTTACTGCTAGCTGGCTTTGTAACGGTATTGCATAAGGTTGGTCCTGTGCAGCAGCGTAATGGCTAGTTGCAGTGAAGCTGGAGCACAGTGTACCACCATTGCTTTTAATTTGTGTGTTATGAGTATTATACAGCCTTTTGGTTCT
This sequence comes from Amblyomma mixtum, assembly GCF_055824585.1. NCBI lineage: Eukaryota > Metazoa > Arthropoda > Arachnida > Ixodida > Ixodidae > Amblyomma > Amblyomma mixtum. The sequence continues at coordinate 48,225,183 of NC_143016.1, read as the reverse complement.
TTAGGTGTTGCTAAATATGGCCATTTAGGCTTTCACTTTGTGGTCACTGCTTGCTCTGTATTTAGGCAAAGCTCTAAAAGAAAAAAGAAAAAGTGGCAACAGGGACTTTGTGCTTGCTGGTTGTGTGCATTCACTGTATTGTACAGATGATTTTAATGAAGAGTATATTTAAGTTTTGCCCCGCCGCGGTGGCTCAGCGGTTATGGTGCTCGACTGCTGACCCAAAAGACGCGGGTTCGATCCCGGCCGCAGCGGCTAGAATTTCTTTGGAGGAGAAATTCTAGAGGCCCGTGTACTGTGCGATGTCAGTGCACGTTAAAGAACCCCAGGTGGTCGAAATTTCCGGAGCCCTCCACTACGGCGTCTCTCATAGCCTTAGTCGCTTTGGGACGTTAAACCCCATAAACCAAACCAAACCGAAGAGTATATTATGCTTTCTAGGTTTCCGTAGGCATATTTGAATGCATAAGGCATTCAGCAAACTGTCACCTTCTTTAGCTTCAATCGTTTGTGTCATCTTTTTTCAGCTGCTGGTTTCTCACGGTGTGTCCCTTTTCACTGAGAACAATGCTAGCCAGACAGCATGCGAGATGGCAGACAAGGCTGGCTTCAAGAGCATGGCTGATTACCTGGAGTCGAAGATGGTCTTTTCTGTAAGTAGAGGGATGGCAACGGGTGTTGATTAGTGCGCTCTGAACAGTTTGTTTTTTCTTTTATGCATGCTACGGAGCACTAATTTTGCGTTTGATGTAATTAGTTAAGAGGATCCTTTACATAAAATGTGACATACTTGTACTAGTACATGATTTGGTGAAGACTCCTAATATACTTACCTCTAAACCTTGACTAGCCAAGTAACCTGGAAGCATACTGACCTTATGGCTTTTAGGCATGCAGTATGTTTAAATTTGGTTATTAGGCTTACAAATATGATGTGATGAGACAACGTGGGAGACAACAAAACCAAATGAGTCCTCTTTCTTTTGAGACCTTGCATATTTCATTGAACATAAAAAAGCAGCCTGTTTAGTTAGGTGTTGTCAGCTTCTGCCTGTTCTGTTCTGCCCCGTGACTGCTCATGAGCTTTTTGGTATGTGTAGGTGCATGCGAATTTAGTAAACACGTCATTTGTTTACTTAAGTGTAGCGAAGTTTCTCCTGTTTAACCTTCACGCATCTGTTGTGTATAACCGAGCGGAAATGTTTGGCCTCACTTGTTTTGCAGAGTTTTGTCACTATCAAACCAAAGGACAAGGACCCACCTCTCGAGCTTGATAAGGTACTGAAACTGCAGATTTGAAGAGCTGTTTGCCTTGTCTTTCTGAAGTGGCGCACTCTCGGGCATTGTCTTGTGCTGGTTTGCACTTTGCCTGCTTTCTGGGGTACGGGTTTCGAGCGAGAGTGTGTTTGCTGTTGTTGCTCAAGTGCAGGACAAATACCCACACTTCACAGTGCTGCCAAGGTCATGATTTCATTACGGAAACTTTTGTTAAAAGCTTTGCGCCATATACGGAGTGTAAAGCCATATATTTGGCATAGTTTCTGTATGTTGATTCTAAAGCAAGCAGTGTTGGAACAAAGAATGAGTGTCAGTATTGGCATAATTTGAGGGCAGAGAAACGTAGTCCGGGGGCAGGGAAGTAGCTCGGCCCAATGGACCAGGACCTGTCTGTTCAATGCTTTCACTTTAGGAACAAAATACGAGCAGCAAAGACTGGTGCAGCCTCCAGCAATGCATGGCATGAACTCAGCCCCGTGTTGTGTGCTGGTTGAGTGTTTGCAGCAGCTTTTAAAAAAGTGCTTTGGACGCTAGCCCAAGGCTAACTGGAATTCATGTCACTATGGTTCAGTGATAAACAATCCGATGCTAATGGCACTAAATGTTTTTCACAAGCTCTACACATTGCGCAGACACGTAAACGAACTGTTACACAACAGAAATGTACAAAACCATGTGGACACTTAAGTAAAAAAGAGAATGGCATTTGGTTATCAGTGCATAGGAACAGTTTCACTTGAGGGCTGCATCACACATATTTTAGCATTGGAGGTGGTAAGTGTAGAACATTAATAAAAATAACCCTACAATAAATAAAAGTTGGACTTCGGCGCAAGAACTCTTCAAACTTTCCTCATCAACTAAATATGTGTATATGTGATAGCTGTAGCTGTACACCCAGAAAAATTTATTAGAACTAAGCTGCGCTGTCCCCTCACAAGTAAAGTCTAAACTAATAAAGAACTCGGTAGAGAGAGGAAAGGAGCTGCTCAGACTTGGTGCCTAGGATTGCTAATAGAAATTTTTGTGAAATGAAAATGTCAAGAATTGCCATTATACATCATTCAGTAGTTACATTTTTCATAATTATGCAGTTTGAATTGTACATTTTTCCGGATAACTTTTTTTTTTTTCCCCACATTTTTTTAAAACCTTATCGGCGAGGTTTTATTGTATTTCCGCAAAAGGTGCCTAGCTTATGAGGTAGCCGGGCCTTCTTCCTAGAGGCATTTAGAGTCCTTTTGACGCTAAATTGTGCTTAGTCTTATGTAGGGCCTGCTGTACATTTTTTTATTACTGTAGTGGTCAGTGTGATGTGTTTTGTGTGAGCTGAAAGTGTAACTGTAACGAACCATATCACTATGTTTGGTTTCTGTGTTCAGCGTGGGCCCTAAACTAATGCTGTGTGTAATAAGTACGTCCTAGAACGTGGCACAATTACAGTATGTAGGGGTTTTCGCTTTTTCTTTTGAGCTACTTAATGTGCTGTTTTTGCAGGAAAAAGATACGACTGAACATTGGTCTGCCCATTGGCCTATTGTAATTTGCCTTTACTTGCATTTCACTGTGGTAGGCATACACCGGTCTGCGGCCCCAGGACCTCCAGGAAGCCAAAGACCTTCTTCTTGTTGAAACATCTGACATGCTTCATGTACCTCTGTTCACTGCTGAGGCACTTCTGCGATGCCATGGTATGAGACTATGAGTCCATTTTTATTAGGCTTGCTTATTTATTAGGAAATGCTTGGGAAATGGGTCTTTGACCCCACCTTGAACAGAAGAAAAACCCCTTGTGCCATGGCGCTCTTTGGCCACAGATGCCCTTGTGCCATAAAAATCCATAATCATCATCGGCTTTGTTTATATTTGTCTAGCTTTTCATAAGCTTGAAATTTTGAGTTGCACCAAAATGTTCTTGCAATCGCTCCTTGGCTTTCCTCTTGCGATAAGCCGCCTGAGCTGCTTGTTGCGATTTGAGTCGCTGTACCCTCCGTTCGGTAGTCTAGAGCCACTTGTACATGCCTCTTGACTGTACATTCTCACGGCGACTTCATCATTTGCCTCTTCTTTCACGCTCTTCTTTGCATTTCTCATTATTCATATGTTTCCGCATCCTAATTAGCAAGGTTCTGCTACCTTCGCTGCTCTGCTTCAGCTTCCTGCCTTACTATATCCTCTGGTTCAGTTGACCCACATTGGCACTCTTTTTTTTTTTTTTTTGCATTGCAGCTCAGCTCGTTGTTCATGTTATTTGGCTTCGGAATCTGTCATAGGACTGGCTTCTTCCATGATTTACCATTTGTTGCACTGCATGTTCCTCTGGCACCTTCATCCTTCTTTTTCGCATCTTTTGCCCTCCTCCCCGTTGGCCGCAGCTGGTGCGACGCTCCTCCGAGCTTACCCGAGTTACTCCAAGGCTTCATCCGCAGACAGGATGGCTTTTTCACTACTGAGGAATCTATTGCTAGCATACTAAAAGAGGTTATTAGAAGAGGAAAGACGTGTAGCAACTTACTGTCATGCAAAGTGCAAACTGCAAACTGTGGCTTATAAACTTTTCTGATTGGACTTCGCATTGAGAGGAGGAGAACATTACTAGAGGCAGTAGTCTCGACCAGCATTCATGGGTGTGACTGCTAACTTCTTTCTTTCTTTCTTTCTTTCTTTCTTTCTTTCTTTCTTTCTTTCTTTCTCAGTTTCTCATGCCAAGTTTATGCTTTGTGCCCTGATGCAGACTGGAGCCAGGCAACACTGCTGGAAGCCTGGGTCCGGGACCCTGTCGGATGCTGCCTGACCTCTGGTGTGCAGCCAACGTTGTCAGCCTTGCATGCCTTGGACGGCAGCAACGATCCTGCGGTCACGGAAGAGTACCAGTCGGGGTCGCTGAACTCGTCCTCACCCTCGACACCCAGTGGACCTCAGGGCCGCTCACCTGCACGACTGCCTGTGTGTTCTCAACTTCAGCTTGCATTAAACATAACTGAGATCTCATCAGCTTTTGCGTTATCATTGCACTGTGGTCATCACGATCTCTCATCATATGCTTGTCAGTATAGTAAAGCCTTGTTAAGGTGCACCTTCGTGTCCGCGTTTCTCTATTGGAGCATGCCGAAACTGTGTGTTCGTCATGGGCAGCTTACTCTTTGTGCGATGGAGCCTTCTCACAAGGGTTCATCACATTTTCGACATTTCTTCTTTTTCAGTAGCCGTGATAGGCGGTATTTGATAACTCTACCTTCAGGTAATTGGCAGGTTTCAAAGTCTACATTAATCAGGCTTTACTACCCATCATGTAAGCTACTGGTCATATATGAATTCATTGATTTAATTTTGTCACTCATTTTGCATAACCACATTACAAGTTGCATGCTTTTCTGCTGTCTCATCAAGCAGCATACATTTCTGTGCACGTCTCTTTATTTTTTTATCGTGCTGGGTAGGCCTAGTTTTGTTTCATTTTTTATTTGTAATGATCGTGCACTGTTGAAAAAGGAAAGGAAAGGAGAATTTTTTTTTTCACACTGAACAGATATGCAATTCGATGTTTTAAGCTTTTTTCCTTCATATTCACACACTGTTCATATTGAAAAATTTCAATATTTGCGCTCCCCTAGTGTTAGCCTGCTAGCACTGCTAAAAGTAGGGGGGATCTCCAACCCCCCATCAATATTGCCAAGACATCTGAGATCCTCCACACTATTATATGGGGCCCCGCCGCGGTGGCTCAGTGGTTATGGCGCTTGGCTGCTGACCCGAAAGTCGCGGGTTCGATCCCGGCCGCCGTGGCCGAATTTCGATGAAGGCGAAATTCTAGAGGCCCGTGTACTGTGCGATGTCAGTGCACGTTAAAGAACCCCAGGTGGTCGAAATTTCCGGAGCCCTTCACTACGGTGTTCCTCATAGCCTTAGTTGCTTTGGGACGTTAAACCCCAATGAACCAAACCAAACTATTATATGGGGACTGTATGAAGGCGCTGGCTGAGTGAATTGTCGATGCTCACGCAATATTATTGAAAAATTGGGAGGCAGTACCTGTCGCCGGTCAAGAAGACCAGCCTTGTTTTCTTGTAATATTTTTGTTAATTTTTCGTCTTGTTCACTTGCCGAACAGTTTCATTGTTCATTATTTTTCTCCGTTTCGTTGACTTTTTGTTCAAAGTGTACTTGAAACTATATTCCTTTTTCTATAAAATGCAACTAAAGCACATTTTTTGCAAAAAAGTTATCTGCATTTACTAAGTTTCCATCACACTAGCCCGTCGAGATTGTTCAGAAATGCAACCTTTTACCTCAGTGTCAAGAGTACTATAAAATCTTGGTTTCGCGAATAATATTACTTTCTTTAGAAGTGCCAATGCTTCGTTTCACGGTGAGCCGTTTCACGTCAGATACCATTGAGAGCGCTGGCGTAGCTTGGCAATCACTTGTTTTAGGTCTGTGTTATAAACTGAACAAGAAACCACCTTTAGAAATGATATCTCCCCTTTGTATAAAATGATGTGCAAAGCAGGCCACCAGCTGCTTTCGCTTTTTCCCTCTTTATTTCCCTCTCCACTTGTGCTCAAATCGCTAGAGATCCCCCTTCGAAGGGGCCAGACTTAGTGCTTGTTAGTGAGAATGTGGTCCTTGTTGGCTTTGGCAATGTGGACTGTGATGCGAGTGCGCCAGTTGTAGTCATCCACTTGCGAGACAGTCTGCTTCTTTGTTGGGCTGGGAACACAGTGCGGCAGCTGCTGTCGCCTATTGAAGAGGGTGATAATGGAGGAACTGTATAGTGTGTGCTTGTGTGATGCCATTTTCTTCCTTCTTTTCTCCTCTGGCAGTGCAACATCTGTGCAGAAGTGGTGCATGAGCAGGACCCTGTGATTGTCCCCTGTGAGCACAAGTTCTGTCTCTCCTGCTGGCGCAGGTGAGGAACCGTAGCCTGTCTTTCATCCAGGTCGCACTGGGGGCAGCCCCAGTGCTATAAACCAGCTTCGCGCCACACTGTCATGCATGTCCCGTAAAGCCCGTGTTGGCAATAAAAGCTTTGCATTGACACTTTCCAATGACATTTGAAAGAGTTCAACAAATGCTGACTAATGCTGGCTTTGTACTAATTGTTGTTTTCTGCATATCGGTGATTTTAATTCATGAGTAAATTGCGGACACCTGTGATGGCCTCCTTAATGAGACCCAGGATGCCCGATTTCTGCAGACATAATAGCACAGTGTTTGCAGTGACTACCAGTCGTCCAGGAAAAAACTGTTGCTTTTTTGAAAGCCCTGTCTCAGAATAGTGTGCTGACAAGAAGCTGTCTAACAACAGAAGGCTGCAGCATTTGTTACTGCTATATATGGGCATCTGTGCTCGTTCACAAAAAGATGCAAAAGCCTCGAGATCCTGGGAAAGCCTCTGACATGTAACCAAGTGTGGTTGCTGGGAAGCCAGTGGAGTGTATAGAAAACACAGAATGTGGTGTGGTGAAAATATCAAAGAATGCAGGAGAGGAAAGGGCATGGAACTCACTCAAATTAAATTGTTTTTAATGTGAAGGTTTATACTTTCTGTTTGTATAGCTTCATTCAAAGCAGTTCAATTTTGTCTCTACATGAGAGGTCTCGTAAGCGAAGCTCTGTGTTCTCATTGTTTACAGATGTGCTCCTAGTTTGATGCTGCTGCCCAGTGACATTTTTCCAAGAGCAGGCTACAAGCATGTTGCACTAGTGTATTAGCTGCAAAACTAGCTGTTTAATTTTGTCAACTTGACATATGTTGTTGAGAACAATTCGTGACTTCCTGTGAATTGTGCAGCTGCACATGTGCTCCCAAGCTTCTTTGTGCCAACTTGCTTGAGAAAAGTACAGTTACCACTGGGTAACCATAAGTTGCAAGACCAGAGAAATATGTCGATACGTCGACTTACTTCGAGGAAGTAAAATGCACAAAAAGAATATCTTTTGTTCATATGCAGTCATTTAGCGGAATAGCATAGTGACGAAATGTACCAGTCAGATAATGTCTCTAATTCAGATTGCATCCAGTAGCACAGAAGTAGAGCTGCTTATTCTGAGTGTATTGGAGAAGTAGTGAAGGATTAAGATTGATGTGCTAAGGGGCGGTGACTTGCATGCAGGTTTGCCTACCATGTAACTAATGTTTCACTGCAAAGCTCATTACATTATTTTCTGTGCCTGTTCCTTTCTTGTATTTATGTGACAGTCAAGCTCTGCACCTTATTGCGATTAAATATGTTAAATATGTCAAGCTACTCTTAGCTCAGAACAGTTCAGGAACACAAATCTTCGATCTGGGACTGCAGGGTGCCAGTGTACTTATCGTAGGAGCCTTATTTGGCTGTAAAAGCTGCGCACCTAACCACTTGCGTCTTTCGGGGCATTTGTTTTCCAGCTACCTCACAATCAAGATCCAGGAAGGGGATGTGCACAGCATTGTGTGCCCAGCTGTTGGCTGCCCACAGCTTGTTCCCGTGGATGTCATCGAGCACGTTGTGAGCCCTGACATGGTGCGCCGGTATTTGCAGTTCGACATTGAGGTGAGTTTAGAAAAAAGAAATACTGGCAGTTTCTATTATCGCACTTCTAGAACTCCTCCTCTCTTTAACCTGAACTTGTTAGCCTAATTAGCCGCAGCAGTGGCTCTGTGGTTATGGTGCTTGGCTGCTGACCCGAAAGATGTGGGTTCGATCCTGTCTCCAGCGGTCACATTTCGATGTAGGCAGAGGCCCATGTACTGTGCAGTGTCAGTGCACGTTAAAGAGCCCCATGTGGTTGCAATTCTCTTGACACTTCCGCTATGGCGTCCCTCATAGTCTGAGTCATTTTGGAACGTTAAACCCCATAAAACCAGAACCAATCTTAGCCCAACTCTCGGTATGCCAGCGCATCCATTGACATACTGACTGTCACAGGCAGTTACCGTTGCCTGTTAGCTCAAAGCAGAATATACTACATGGACAAAATTATGCGCATACGAAAGAAAATTACGGGCTGCCAAGTCGAGGTTGTGGCCCTTACATGAGGGCAGTCCTTTCAGAGTATATATGGTAATACACAAGACTGACAATAGAAGGTCCCAGAGCTCAAGCCGGTAACAGAATCTCCTGTGAGGAATTGTATAAGCTTTGGCACAATAATATTGGAAGGACAGCAAAGGCAGCTAAAAGGAAACATTTAACAAATACAACTAGGCAAATGAAAAAAAAAACTTGAAACCTTTGTGCGAGGCTTTTGCAGTTAGAATGAATTGCACAAAAGTTGCACAATTTGATAACGCTTCCCACACACATATGAAATAACTCTGGTATGGAATTGAACTAGCCGATGCACAAAGTTACAAAAACTGTTCTTTAGTAGTGTATAACTAACATGATATAGCCGACAAACTTCATCTTTCAGTCCGAGCACCTCCTGGATAATAGTTGGTATTTGAAAAAATAAATAAATAAAAGGAAGCTTGCGGGAATAGAGGCCAAAAACGGCAGTGCAGGACAGGTAATTACAGATACTGGCTGAGGTCTTTGCCCTGTGGACCTAAAACGGAGCTGCTGATGATGGTATATACAGGCCAGTTCATTGTAGCTGCGGCTGAGAGCCTTGCCAGATGTTCATATCCCCTCGCTTTGTTAACGCCGCCGATGATGACATCCACTGTTCCAGTTTCAGAATTATTCTTCCAACATGACGTCTTTAGCCTGCTGAAGTTGTTTTAGTATCGAGAATATCAAAACTGGCCAGTGCCTTAGTGTCAGCTGGGTTGGTAGCAGCGTTTGAAAGGTGCACTTTCTTGTGTGTGATAATCCTTTTGCATTCTACATGTTCTATGTGAGTTTTGTATTACATACTTGATGCCTTTAGTTAGGGAGGCATGCTTCACTTGCCGTGTCCTCACTACTGGTAGCTTAGCTAAATTTTGCAGCTGTTTGTACAAGTTGCAGAGGGGCGTATGGGTATGTCTGTCTAGCCACATTATAGCCATACGTTTTTGGATCCACTAAGCTCTTTCTTTGCCTTCTGCTGCGCCAGGCATTTGTGGAGAGCAATCCCAACTTCAAGTGGTGTCCGTGGGCTGGCTGTGGGCGTGCGGTGCATTTGCCCGAATCTATCGACCCGCCTCCCTTGCGCCTTCCGCGATCAGCCCCACGAGAGCCCATCTCACACTCTGTGGACTGTGGGAACCACCATTACTTTTGCTGGTCAGCTTCTTCTGTACTCCCTCCTGTTCACTTACTCTACGTGGAGCAGGCTTCAAAGTGACAATTGCTGCGCCCTAATCAGTTCAAGGTCAAGTTTGATGGTTTGCAATCCCAAAATACCAGATCGTACTTGATACAGCCTGACCATACTTTCTAGTCCTGTATGTTTTAGTGGAGGTTGTTTCATTTTCTTGGTGAAATGCGCTAAACTGGTTGCAGACAGGAACAAAGAGGCAATGCTGAGTGTGAACTTAAAACGGATTTTTAATGGAGCAGGCTTTCATTTATACACAGGGTACACAAGTGCCACCTTTGGGACAAAAACAAAACAGAAGTACAAAAACAGGAGAAAAATAAACTGGCATTCATCACAAGCAGGTTAACAAAGCAGTACAAACTCATCTAGATAATCTCAGCAGTTCCACATCTTTTGCTGACAGCGACAATGTCGCATTGCTGATGCACTTGCCAGCCGCTGTATATTTGATTTTGAAGGCTTCGACAATTTCCCTTTTTAATTTATTGTTTGAATAGGATAAGATAGTGGTTCTGTCAAAAGAATGGCATGCATTTGTTGCAGCGGTTGCAATGTGAGGCCAACTTTCCTGGGTGAGTGATGGAACAACAGTCAGTGACATGCTCACCTAGTCTTTTGTTTATGCAGCACCCAGTTTGCCCTACGTACTTCATTCCACAGGGCAGCGGTATGCAATATGCAACACCTGTATCGCATTCAACATGTTTGGTCTCATGCTTGATGGTACAGGATTGGACTCCGGGGACCTGATCATGATCATTCACTGCTGCGCATAAATGGGATAGCTTTTTTGCGGCCATGAAACCACTGGAACGTTGTGCCTGCCTGCAGTCTTTTTGAGTCCATGCGATATTCTGTGTATATATGGGATAACGATGGGCAGGGGCTACCCTGATATCCTCTTGGCCTCAATATCAGAAAAGATGCAAAAATCTAGCAAGAAACAAAGAGATTCAGGCGAAACCAGTGCTGGTCGTTATCCCGTATTTACACAGAGTATCCCATGGTCTTAAAAAGATTGTATGCAGATACGACATTCCAGTGGCTTTCATGGCCCCAAACAAGGCTATCCCATTTATGCACAGTAGTGAGTGATCATGATGGGGTCCCCCAGAGCCCATTCCTATGCCATCAAGCATGAAACCAAACATGTTGAATGTGACACAAGTGTTGTATACTACATACCGCTGCCCTGCGGAATGAGGTACGTTGGACAAACTTGTCGCTGCATAAACAAAAGACTAGGTGAGCATGCCAGCAACTGTTGTTTGGTCGCTTACCCAGGAAAGTTGGCCCCACATTGCAACTGCTGTGACAAATGCATGCCACTGTTTGACAGAACCACTATCTTATCCCATTCAAACAATAAAACAGAGCTGGAAACTGTCCAAGCCTTTGAAATCTAATCTACAGGGGCTAACAAGTGCATCAGTCAGCAAAAGAAGTGGAACTGCTGAGGTTATCTAGATGAGTTTCTACAGTTGGGCTGCCCTGCTTGTGATGAATGCTACATTTTTTCTCCTGTTTCTTTTTTTTTGTGCGTGTGTGTCCCACATGTGGCAATTGTGTACCCCGTGTGAAAAGGAAACCTGCTCCATTAAATTGGGCGCTTGATGTTGTGTCTGTGTTCTGTTTCTGTCCGTAAACAGTTTAGCATGTTTCTCCATGGTTAAGAACCAACTAGGCCCGATTCTCGCACTTGTCGCAGTTTTTTTATTTGACTTGAAAGTCAGACAATCGCATTACTCTGCAGGTTGGGTTAGATAAGAATGTTCATGGTGGTCACATGACTATTTTGTGTTTTTGATTAAATTTTTTGAGGGATTAGGAGATGTGATTGCGCAGTGGAATTGGGCATAATTTTGTGCTGAACGATATTGTTGGGTTGCATAAGAATCGCGTGCCACAAGACGTGCCAAGGAGCATTTTTGCTATTTAAAAATTTTCTAGCTTTAATTGGTTTCCTCACCAAGTATCCTTATGTGCAGTTTAGATTTTTCTCTTACCATATGCAAATTCACTGTGCATTAATAAAAATGGAACACACACACACACACACGCACGCACGCGCGCACACACACACACTTCACAAATGAGCACCTCATATGTGGGCCACCTTTAGTTTGACAGAAGATTCTTTAAACTTTAACTTTTTAACCAGGCAGACCTCTCCTTTATTCATGAATGTCTCTCTCTCTTTAAACTACTCTTTAAAGACGATACTGTTGTTGCACATAAATTTTGTGGAATTTTTCAGTTTCAGTAACAATATTGGGGCTTTTAAGTTGCATATTCTTTTTGTAAACAATCCTGGAGTTGCCATGGTACTGACAATTTTTCCAGACTTTGAGCACAAAATAAGGAAACGGTTCTTGTATTATGCTTGTGCCTGCCTGCAAAAATCTAAACACTGTTTTTGGTCATTTTTTGCGCCACTTCTAGGAAGCCCAGTTTTTCCCAGTGCTTTTCATTAACGGCATACTAATTGCTATGTTGTGCTGCAGGGAATGCCTGGGTGCAGCCCATGCACCTTGCTGCTGTGAGAAGTGGAAAGAGTGGCAGAAGAAAGTGGCTGAGGCTAAACCCGAAGAATGTGAGTTGTGGGACAGTGTAGAAACTTGTTGCTGGCCTAGGTGGTAGTTGTGTTCGGGCACGTTGTTTCACTGCAAACTGTAGCTAGCAAGTGGGAGAAGAAGCATGCGTGTCCTGCTCTTACTTATTATCAGTTTGTTTTTATGGTCAAAAATATAATAAAACATTCCCCGCCACCTTCATTTATCGAGTGTTTGCTGTTGGGCAAAAAGCAACTGACCTATTTGTGTGTTGAACAGGCAAAGATGGGGTAGTGAGGGGCTCAATTGCAATGTACAGTCTTTGTCAAAAGTAACCAGGCTGCATGGTTTGCTTCTAGCTTGTACAGTCTAGCCCGTTTATAACGAAGCCACTTATAGCAAAATAGTGGTTATAACGAAGGGATTTCAATTTCCCATTCCCATTTTTGCATTTTCAATACATTTTGGGTCCAGTTTTAACGAAGTAAATAAGAGCGCGTCAGCGGATATAACGAAGAGGTTTAATACCAACCGAAAAATAATCTGCCAATCAACACATTTTTGCGTCCTTGAGGCAGTTTTTTCCGCGAAAATAAGAGCAAAATTCGGCTGACGGCGTCCTTTCGTGGCGTCGTCTGCTCTCCTGCGGAGCGAAAGGTTGCTTCACTGCATCGCATGGCCCGCCGGTCTCGTGTTGCGCCGTCCTTGAACGGCGTCACGGCGTAGAGCGGTAGAGCACGCCGCGCAGGGGAAAAATGTAAAAAAGAACAGACGATTTTTTTTTTGCGATGACATCGCAGAGAGCGGCCGTCTTGGCCAATCGCGGTTCTCTATTTCTTCCAGGCAGTCGGCGCCACGGCTGGACTGCAGTCTGCAGGAGGTGTGGCAGCGCGCGCTTTGTTTTATGTCGGTGCCGCGGTGCGCAAGGCAGGGAGAAAGCGCGGCAGCATTGTGCATGTTGGAAGCGTGGCTCATTTTTATCGTTATCGCGTTATCGCGGAGTTCGACCAGATCTTTGGTTCGCAGTTGGATGGTATGGAAGCCGCAATCCTGAAGTCCGCACTCGCGAAACATGTTCAGGGGACGCTGGACGACTTCTTTCAGCGGCAATAAATCGGTATGCCGATGTTTGCATTTTTTTTCGTAGTCCACATATAACGAAATAGCGGATATAGCGAAGTGATTTCTGATTCCCGCCGACTTCGTTATAACCGGGCTAGACTGTATAGTGGAGCCCTTGTGGCTTTCCTAAAGACTAAATGCTGTTGGAAGGTAAGAAGACCCCCAGTCCTTACCTTTAATGACCATTTCAGCTTCCGGGAAGCTTTAAGGGCTCCACTGTACGAGCTAGAAGCAAACCATGCAGCCTGGTTACTTTTGACAAAGACTGTACATGTGAAATAAGCCAGTAGTACTGAACCAAGCAAAGGGGAGGAGAAAATGTTTTGTTATTAGTATCTTTTATTTGTGGTGTTGATCTACGCTAATCAAATACAGGGTGTTCTGTATTTATCTGCTCTTGTTGTAAAAAATTCTTTTCCTGCTCAAGAACAGACCACAGGGCAGCTTAGGATAGTTAGCATTTTTCGGTAAACAGTTTAACATGTGAACTTGCCTGGACTGCCCGGAATCGGTGAAAAACTGGAGTTGTCTGCGTGCAGAATTTTCATTGAGGCGAGCAGGATGGCTGATTTGAGAGAATTCGCCATCTCGCGAACTGCGAGGCAACCAGTATCCCTGCTCAGAACTGGGGTATGTCTCGCAGTACCCGAGATGGTGCAGCCTGTCAATTCAGCTGCTCCACTCGCCTAGACGGAAATTCTCCTTGCAGACGACTGCAGTTTTTCGTTGGTTCCGGACAATTCAGGCAAGTTCCGATATTTTTTTAAATCATTTATTGAAAAAAACGCAGACTATCATAGGCTACCCTATGGTCTGTGCTCTAGCCCAAATAGGCAAGTAGTTTGCACAGTAGAATTTTTTACAACCCAGACAGGTTAATAAGTAACACTCTGTAGTGTAATAATTATTTTAACTGAAATTAGAAAGGGGAGGGAAAAAAAAAATCTGCTGCCGCCAGGAGCTACGTAACCGAGCTATGGCCACTGTAGCTCATTAGAGCACTATACATAACATGCAGAGGTCGTGGGTTTAGATCCCACTGGCAGCAGTGGTTGTCTTTTCTTCTATTTTCTAGTCAGTCATCGTTGAGGTAAAAAATTATTCGACTACTAAATTCGCTTTGATAAGCACCATAAATAAAAAATAATAACAAAAACATTCCCCTCTGCTTTCCTTGGTTTCAGTGTCTGTTGACTTCCTTCATATGACCTGTCTGTGGTGACATGAACAGGAAAGCTAAATTTAGAAGAGTCTCACCAGTGAGGGAAAGATTGCAGGCTGCTGTTTGACACCTGTTTTTCGCATTACAGTAAAGAGTGCCTGCATCCGTACTGAGGAAGCCGCCAACTGTCTTTGGATGGTGACAAATTCAAAGCCTTGTCCCTGCTGTAAGTCTCCCATCCAGAAGAACGAAGGCTGCAACCACATTAAGTGCTACAAGGTCAGTGCAGGACGTCCTCTTGTTTTTGAGGGAGGACATGGCTTTTAAATCCCCCAAAAAATGGTCCAAAAATTTGTGATGATTTTTGTATCTGCTGATATGCTTCACCTTTTATGCTGTCCCGAAGTTTCATTGCTGAAATCGACCGGGAAGTACTCTAAAAAAATTGTTTCACGAACAGCTGTGGCTGTGCGTTATGGGAAATGCTCGAACAAGCAGCATTTTTCCTTGTTTCGGTTTTCTGACTAGATGCTCATCTTGTGAAGAAGCGGGCTTTGTCACGACTATTTTATCTATTTTGAGCATGTTTGTTTTGTTGTATTCCTAATGCCACAGTGCAAGTCAAGACATTCTTTTTTTTTTTCTTTTTCAAATTTGTGACTTTCAGATTTTGTGTATGAATATCTCTTCTCACTCTAGATATGTCAGTGGACATCGCATCACAGAAATTCAAAACAAAAATTTGTGATTTGCGAAAAAAAATATTCCGAGAATGTCTTGGCCAATAGCACGCCAGTGGGAAAGTAGTGAATGTTGAACCAGCCTTGTGCCACATTTTCTTGGCTTTGTGAATTGAATTTTGTGAAAGTAGTCATAAAATTATTTCTAATATGCTCAAAAAATTTTATGCGAGTACGTCAAGAAATAAAAAAATTTCGCTGAAAGCAGCACCCCGTTAACTGTATTTTCACCTTGTAAAAGCACTGTTTTTGTTTGTTTCTTGGATTTCTTTCGAAAAAGGGAAGTTTATTAATTACTAAAAAACATTATTGGTCTGATAGTTATCACTCCGGCTACCGATGATTGGAATTCCACTGTACGTTCATCACCATTTTTGCGGGTCCTGAACATTGTACAGGATTCAGAGATCTTTTCAATGCCCTCTGGTTGCAACAGGAGATGCTGATTAGGTTGCAGCCGTTTACCAGTGACCCACTTAAGCTTTAGAGACAGTCGAAGTACTAAGAAGAACTTGTGTGGTTGTGTGAAGAGCTAGAACGAAAGCTACTGATGAGTTGCAAGTCAAACACATTGTGCATGAAATCCTAACCTGTCAAAAACATCACTTGATGTATTTATGCTTTGTGTTTATATTTGCTTTTTTCTTTTTTGTGCAGTGCAAGCATGACTTTTGCTGGGTCTGTCTAGAGCCATGGAAGAGGCACAGCTCTGCAACTGGTGGATACTTTCGTTGCAACCGGTTTGAGGCCGTAAACCGTGCCGAGCAGCATGCAGGTGCTATCATCAGTGAGGTGAATGGGTTTGTTTGCTGCCACCTTAGACTGCTTTCCTGGCTTGGACTTTTATTTTTGTTACTGTTTTTTTTTTTGTAGAACTTGCCAATGCGTGGCACATGCTGCATCTACCATGTCACTGCTTATCTAATCATGCTGTGGTTCAATCAGGTCTTGCCTTTTGCTGATCATATTTCAGGAAGGAAAATGATCCAAAATAAGCATTTATAGTGTAGTTCTGTAATGTTACGATATCCTAGTTACGACTCTCTATAACGAAGTTTAGTGTAAAGAAATCTTTGCTGTAAGAAATTATTTTAGTTTTAATAACTAACTCCCTGCATATAGAACACCATGTATTGTTAGCTTCAGTATGAAAAAGTAAATTTGCCACGCTTTCAGCGTAAAAAAATGTTATTGCTGGCTCATATGGGCCCAAGTCATTGTGCAGGGTGCGTAGCAAAGTGCGCACGGGAGCCTGTACATGAAAGTGGATGCCACCCAGCTGACAGATGTAGAGTGCTTAGATGAAATGTATGTTGGGACGAGGAAAAGTATTGAAAAATAAAGTGTCCCTGCCCATGCCACCTGGCATAATGGGTTTGGGCAGACAGAAATGCGATCATGATCAGTGGCGCCCATACTGCCATCTCTGGTTATATGGGCAAGGCTGGCACGAGCATCAGTGCAGCCAGCAAGGCCAGCCCACAGCTCTCACTGTCTTGCACAAAATTGCTCCAAGACAGCAAGCCAATGTAAGCCAATGTAATTACATTATTGTGGTTGTGGTGTAAGAGCATGAGGTGCAGGGTGGCCTGATTTCATCTCATTGGGTGCTGACTGAAGGACACTCATTTCGCTCTTGTCTACATGAAGAAAGAGAAAGGGAGGGGGTGGGACAAACACGAGGGAAGCTAGTGCGTCCCGCTTCCTCATGTGTCATGCTGACTTCCTATCTCATTCCCTTTTGACCTTCCTTTCTTGGTTTCCTTGCCTCTCTCCAATGACGTCACCACGGTGAATAACAATGATTCCGTCACTCATGAGCTGCTGAATGTAATAGACGTACTTGTTTGGATTGTAGAACTACAACAATGAAGGTTACCTTCTAGAAGAGAGGTGGTGATATTGCGTTCATACGGTGCACAAGTTGGGTGAAGCCATTGATGAACCTTATTTGGAAAACATTATCATTCTTTATGTGTTCTGTATTCGTGACAGCATATACAGTGTGTTACCAGTGCTTGCTTGACGTAACTGAGGATGTCATAGGCATGCTCTCCCTAGATCTGTGATGAGCGGCACTTGTGTTGACTTTTCTTGGGCATGTCTTTTATTGTTTCGTGACATCATTCATCAGGTAGTCATCATGTGGGAGTTGTGATATTAGTGAAATTGGCTTTTGAGGGCAGTTAAGAAATCGTGGCGAATTTTCTTGCGAAATGGGGTCTTTTTAAAATGCTGCTTAGTGCTTAAGTGATTAATTTTTCAGGGCCAGAGTAATAAGGCATTTCATCCCTTGAAACCAGTGTGAAGTGGGATTTTTCAGTGGTACTTTAGCTTGCTAGCTTATAGTTACAAGAAAGTTGCTTTTTCTCCATCATTGAGTATTTGGAGTGAGCCAGTGTAAGTTTAACAGAATATGCAGAGATTGATGTCAGTTTGTCAGAGTTAAATTGAATTCATCTGTGATTGGTTTCTCCAGTTGTAGTTGTTTAGTTGGTTTTTGTCGTTGTGAATCTGTGTATTGTCGATTGCATCTAAACTCACCTGCCCTGCGATTACTTTATCCCTGTGGCAGGCCGAGGTGAAGAATAAGGAAATGCAGGAGCTGAAGAAGTTTGCCCACTATTACACTTCCTACAAGGAGCATGAAAAGAGCCACAAGGTGCAGTACGTCCCCAACTTTTAATGACTGGGGATAACTGTCCAGTCATTACAGTGCGCTTCACATTGCTCCATGTTTCAGGCTGAAACAGCCATCCAGGAACGCCTTGCGAAGAAGGAGGAGGTCTGGGTTCGGGAATATGGCGGAGAAGATGGCTTGCCTAATGTACACTTCCTCGGGGATGCTGTGTGGGAGTTGCTACGGGCACGTAGAATCCTCTGTGGCTCATATGCTTATGGCTACTACATGCAAGATGACGGCTATGGAAAGACAGTCTTTGAACTTCTCCAGGTTAGGAAATGGGATGTTTTTCCTGAAGTTATGGATAGATCTGCATTCATATGCGTAAATGTATTATAGATTGGATTTTATGTTCATTGTGTCAGAATCACTTGCCTTTGGGTCTGTGTGAATATTTTATGTTGGAGGAGGTATAGAGGCATTTGGTTGTCTTATTAAATGTGCATAATATTTTTTTATTGCTTTTTTTTTTGGTGTGTGAAAGTTAGAGCGAAACAGAACTGCGCGAAGACGACGGGACAAAAGAAGGCACGAATACACACACACAAAGTGCAGTGCACGAATACACACACACACAAAGCACAGTGTATTCGTGCCTTCTTTTGTCCCGTCGTCTTCGCTCAGTTCTGTTTTACTCTAACCATGAACTGACTAGCCCAACATCATGTGAAAGTTATGGTTTTCTTCCAGAATTCTTGCTAGCGGGGGAGCGGGACAATGTTCCAGTTTACTTTTTAAGTGCTTCAACAGGTCGCCTGACATGTTAGCTGTGGCACCTTCTGTAAGGGAAGGTGCCACGAAATTTGGGCTTGTGTTAAAATTGCAGTCCCAGAAGAGTAGAATAAGCAGAATGTCTTGATGACAACATAACATGAGCAGACTCGTTTGTGCAAGTTTTTCTTCTCTGGAAGTAGAGAAAAAGAGGAAAAAGAAAATGGCTACATGTCGTATGGATGCAACTTATGCATGGATATAGCTGAACTTTTTAATCACAAAATAATTCTGGAAGAACGCACCAAAATCGCATAACTTTTATTAAGTAGTCATAATTTTTTCCGTGTAATTGTGATTCTGAAAATATATTACTTCATTGGTTTCTGGTCAGAATTCACACAAAAATTTAAAGAAAAAGCTTCTCTTGAGGATGGCTTTCCCTCAGTGCATGCTATAGTAATAGGTTACAACGTACAGAAGTAAGTCATATTAATTTGATCTCGTACGCTGTAACACATTGCAAAGTTCATAAAGCATAGACGTTGCTTTGTTCTAACACAAACAAGGTTCCGTCATTAGTAGTTAACATGCACTATCCGGCATGTCACTGTCGTTGTCGTCACCGTTACTTCCATCATTATCTGAAGCTGTCTCCAGCTTGCAAATGAAGTCCGAGTCACTGTCGGAAACAAATTCTATATCGTCAGCAACGCTGCTGTCAGAACTGCTGCAAGAAGCAGCTCTTTTTCTCGGGACACTGCCACCACTGGCATGTGTGACGCCATTATGAATTGACTGTTGTTGGGCTAAAGGAGCGCAATGCCTTTTTCAAGGACAAATACCGGCCTCTAGTGTTGAAAATTGCAAGGTACTCAGTTGCCGGCCGCAACTCGTGTTTAGCAGTGGGAGCAGTGCAACATCTGGCTAAATGAGTGCGACTCATCATTGGCGATGTTGGTACAAACTCCCACGACGAATACAGCTCGAAGTTGGTGACTAAAGGGTTAAAGACCTCAGAATATGGCTACTGAACGTTGGTCATCATGAAATGGCCTCATGTTTCAGTAGGTTGGGCTTTGAATTGAAGTTTTGTAATGGGAGCAGTAATTAACTTGCAGTTAATTATGTAAAACCAACCTGCCTATTTTGCAGTGTTAAGTACGTTGAGCAGCAGTGCTCGTAAGTTTGCATCATTTGATGTACACAGTAAACTACACTTGGACTACGGTTGTGATGGTGTTGTTAGGCGTACTGTGATCCTGCCAAGTGGGGTTTAAAATGTGGCGGCTGTGTCATGCATGCAGCACGATCTGGAGGAGGCGACCAAGGCCCTGTCGGACATGCTGTCATCACCTCGCCTGCGTTTCTCGCACCGCACGATTGTGGAGAGCGCGGAGAGAGTGCTTAGAAAGCGTGAAGAGTTCTTGAGGGCCATTTCTCGTGGCCTGGTTCCCCCAGAGACTCCACCGTCATCGCGGCGCACTCGCAGGCGGCGTTACCCAACTGTGTTTGGTCTGGATCCTCCAGAAGATGCAAGTTATTCTTGTTCAGATCACCTTTTCTAATCAACTCCCCCTCCTAACGTAGCACAGCCATTTGAACCCTGTTCTGTTTTGTCCTGCTCTCTTTACTTATGTCATATGCTTTTTTTTCTGTTCACATGTCTTTATGTGCTTTTATGGCTACAGCTTGGGATTTTCACCATTTTTTCTTTTATATGTTTTGCTGTCTTAAGGCTTTATGAAAGGGGTGCCTTAATAGAGTAATGGACATCAGGCCCCACTCGTAGGTACATGCTGTCATTGCATGCAGAATGTGCTCGAGCTTTAGGTTACAGAGAGCATGATTGTGGTTTACTTGTAAAAGAAAGCATGGGTTGAAAAAAACAGGGATAAGTTACATCAACTTTATTGCCAGAAAGGGGCCATAGGTTTGTTTGATGTGGATAGGTGCAGGATCTGGATTCTTTTTGTGACCTCCCCCAAAGAATATACTGCAGGAGAGCACATTGTTCCATGCTTATTTCTTAAGCACGGCTACAGTTTTATTAGAGAAAATAGGTTATTGGTAGGTACAGTCTTTGTCAAAAGTAAGCGGGCTGCATTGTTTGCTTCTAGCTTGAATAGTGGAGCCCTTTTGGCTTTCCTAAAGATCGAGAGGTGTTGGAAGGTAAGAGGAGCCCCAGTCCTTACCTTTAACGACCATTTCAGCTTCAGGGAAGCTGTAAGGGATCCACTGTACGAGCTAGAAGCAAACCATGCAGCCTGGTTACTTTTGACAAAGACTGTACATTAAATTATACGTGTGTCCTCTTGAATGTTGATGTCTGCAATGTGGTGTGTTGAATTTCTTGTGGAGCTCCCAGACAGACAGCTTTTCTTGTGTGAGGGTTGCACTTTCTCTCTAAACTTCAAGAATAATGTGTTTGCATGTTTGTTTTTGTGGTTTCAGTGAATTCATAGCCTGATACAATTCAAGGATGTATTGGCAAATACCCCTCAGTGGAGGGCCCTCCAGGCATTGGGCTCAGCTGTTCGTCATGACAGTTGACATCCCTAGCGTGACATCTGAAAAGTGGCTGCCACAAAAGCTTTATTAGTGCATTCATTCTGCATTTTTTTCAACTACAAAGCTAGCTTGCTCCTGTTTTTCATTTGTGTTGCAGATTGGTTTACGACCAGATTCAGTTCGGAATTCCTTTAGTTCAATTTTTGGGCTTCTAGTGGAACGCATCGGACCCCATAGCAACTCTGATGTGCTATTGATAATACTACACGCAATGCCGAAGTTGTGGTGCGGAGGGGGTAATGCCATGCGCAGAGTGAACAGACAAGCAGGCAGGTTAAGTGAACGCCACTGCTTTTCATTTCGCGCTCAGGAGCATCTGATGCTAGCACTGTTGGAGTCTATTGGGGATGGCCCTATGGAAGACCCTTGGGTGAAGGATGCCCGCGGATGTCACGCCAACCTGGCTGCACTCTTCGACTGGCCGCATGATCCCAGCACCAGTGGCAGTAGTGCTTCAGACACGGATGACGAGGAAGTCCGCGAAGTTGGTCAGTCTTGCTCTCTTTTCTGCCACCGAGCACGGAACCATATTGGCATGGTGTTTAGGCTTTTACTCGGGCTGTTGCATGGCTTTGTTATATATCTGCTTTAGTGGAAGATGGGCCTGTGGTCTAGGATTGAGCACCTGCTAGTGACTTGTGGCATTTTGTCTAAGGCGATACGATCACTAGCCCCAGGCTTGTCGGCCACAGTGGTGCTTGAGTTGGTTTGTTTTGCTGGAAGAAGTTAGCAGTTTACTTTTTAAGCTCTTCTTGCCTCAACCATCCATATGCCATTCCCACTATGTGACAGTATAATAGCACAGAGGGCCTCTAACTGGATCTTGCAGAAATCAAAGGTTTTGCTGATGCCTTTATTTTCTTCTTTAAATTCCCAAAACAGGGCATGCAATCCTACTTTCACATCTGCTCGCACTCACTATATTGCTAAATACAGCCACTTGAAACTGACCCCGAGTCTGCACTGTTACTGTTTAAAGCAAGGTGGACTGGCCTTTCGCACTGACATATGGGCTGCTGTCATTTCTTTTTCTATGTGATAAGCCTCGGTGCATCTGTATTCTTTTGTTGTCATTTTATTTGTCTTACTGGGAGTTGGCAGACACGTTTAACCCCACTGATACTTAGTGGAAACTAGTCGTGTTTCCTTTATCAAAGAGTTTGCGAACCTTTGTAACAGTGCTTAATACTGTGAACACAAGTTTAGAGAACTCAGCAAGTGCAGAAAGGGGTGCTTCAATATATGCCCTGAATGCTGAAAGCTTATTACAGCTAGTCACTTATGGCTATGTGCACATTGCCAGTGCAGCTCACATTTTCAGTGCAACTGTTCTGCAGTCCTCGTAGTGACATTGCATGACTTGCAGTTACTTTTAAAGAATACTTTTAAAAGAAGCTTCAAAGAAACTTGCACAGTTTCTGAAATAAAGGGGGAAATTATGCTTTTAATGTATTTATTTGCTTATTAAGCTGCACAAAGGCTATATGCAGATTTGTTTAAAATTTTAATCTCTATTCCTCGCATAGTTACCGTATTTACTCACATAATAGGCGCACTTTTTTTCCAGAAAATTCGGCTCAACGTTCTGGGTGCGCCTATTACGCGGGGTAGAATTTCCGGAAATTTTTCGACTCGCAAAATTGAACATACTGCATAAACGCACTCGTGTACGGGCCGCACCCCGTTTTCCTGAAGAAAATATTTTAAAAAAAAAAGATCCGTGTAAGGGCCGCACCAAAACTTTCCACGACCGACGCGGAAATATCCTTCGAAATGCACGCGCCGAGGCCTCCGCGATCAAGCGCCCGTTGCGCGCAGCCGGAGCTGATCGCGGAGGCCTCGGTGTGACAGCCACACACGTGCACAGGAGCTTCCAGACGCCGCCCACGGAGGGCGCCCGAGGCCAAGCTCATCATCATCATCAACGTTTTCCTCCGCCACGAGCTTTCGCTATCCATATCGCCATCAGCATCACCAGCTCCAGTTTTTTTTGTGGCTGTCAAGCATGTTGTCAAGACGTTAGCGCGTTAGTTCATTGTGGTTGTGGCTTTGCCGCTGAGCGTTGCCGTTTTAGCTCGACGGGCAAGCACCTTAATAGCTACACGGCTGGGAGTTTGCTCTCGAACACGGCAAGCGTGCGGCAGGTCGGAAATTCGATGTGGCCGAGAAGTGCGGCAGTTGCGACTGCGGCGTGCCTAAATTTTCGTACGCTACTCCAAGCGCCGAGGTTTTTACGGGCCTAAGTCGGGAATGTTTCCGGCTGGTAATGAAGCTTTCCAAACAAACATTTAAAGTGAGCATCCCTGAAAACTGTGGGCGGCTGTTCTACGCGATGTCACTGTACATGCTGTGGGTCCGCAGCAGCTGTGACGGCAGCAGCACTAGTGTAGTAGTCAGTTCCGCAAAAACTTTGTTAAAATAATGATTGAGGGGCGGGGAAGGGGGCGGTGAGGCGTCGGCTTGCAATCGTGTAAATACAGTATTGATCACAGTGCCAAGTTCGGGGTGCGCCTATTATGTGTGGAAATAAAAAAATCTGATTTTTCGCGACCAAACTGGGGGTGCGCCTATTATGCGAGTGTGCCTTATTATGCGAGTGCGCCTATTATGCGAGTAAATATGGTATTTTTGGCCCTTATGTTGCACGTTCCTCAATGCTTCTTGCAATCTTTCTTCATAATGCAGTTTGCTTCGTGGTGCTCAGTAAAACAGATATTCAATGCATGAAGTTGCTGTGCATATCTGTATCACAAATAGAACCTATAGATTGACGCATGATGGCCTCAGTTGGCTATGTGCCATTAAGCAGAGCACAGCACAGCACCACACACACACATCACAGCACACAGCATTCAGTACACAGTACTCAGCACACAATACACAGCACACAGCACAGCACAAACTGCATTTTTGCTGAAATTTCTACAGTTTGTTTGCATACCTTGAGATGTCTTGTTGCTGGGCTATTTGTTGGGTGATTTCACAAAAGTATTGGGCATAGAATTTGTTCAGTGCAGAGGCATACAATAGGACCACCAGGAACCATAGCTCGATGCTTGCCTTATGTGGCTCATGTGGTTTTGGTTGTGTAGACGAAACAAAGGAGCTATGTTTCAGCTGTGTGTTCCTTTCTTTTGGCTGGTGTGTATTTTGCACGAAATGAGTTGATTATAATAAACATGTAACATTGGATTTTTTTCTTCTTTTTTTCCGTACTTGCCAGGTGTCTGCTCACGAGAGGGCTGTACAAGACCACGGGCGCGAAACCCTCGAACACAGAAATTTCACGAACACTGCTCTCTCAGGTGCCAGACAATGCACAGTAACCAAGGTGAGGCACTTATAGTCGACTTCCTCATGTTGTGGCCTCCTGCTTTGTGCTGTGAAACTTCTGCAGGTTACGGGCTCTGGCCATATGGTGCAGTTTCCAGGCATGATTGCCGTGTCCTGCTGACATTAAGAGCTCTCATGTGATGCACTCATGTGACGTGGCAATGCACGGAGGTAGAAAAGCCAGGCATTTTGCTGCGTTTACTGGGCTTGCAGTACTAAATGCTGTCCAGTGACTCGGGAAGCTGCTACCCGACATCTGGGGAAGGGTGGCATAATGAGGAAGGGAATCGGAAGTCACGTGCAGTTCCGTTACTGCTGTAACTATGGCTGGAACTCTCGCATCCGACGATAGTGCCCGAGAACCTGTGACACGATTGGTTGTAGCTTTCCAGCAGACATTCTGTGCTCATGTCGACTATCACAAACGGAGGTGATGAAAACTGCGATAGCTTTCGTCCTGGTGTCTGATTTTTTACGACATCACTGTAATTCAAGGAAGCCACCTTGGCTAGTGTTTGATCTGCCACTATCTGCTGTGGTGCTGTGCGGTGAAGCCAACTTAATTAGCATATGCCGCTTGTTTTTTTGCGGCCTCTACAATCGCCGCGAGCGTCTTCAAAATGATGCTAAAACTACGGGAAAAGTCTCTACCAGTTCCCATTATTTTGCTAACTAAATTTAGCCTCTCCATCACGAGATTTCTGGTGACATTTTATATTACGAATTTCGGCTATATCGAACTATTTTACAACTATTTACCAGTATTCTATAACAAGGTTTCATTGTACTTGCTAATATTGAGGTTCTAATTTTGAACCTCTTAATAAAGAACCTTATTGCTATGATTGCTTGCTTAGGTGATACAAAAAAGATGTCAGTGCAAGTATTTGTTTTGTTCTTGCAGACAGGCATCGAGGTCGTCATGAACTTGATTTTTCAATGGACCTGGTGATTGCATTAGAGCTGTCGAGAATGCAGATGATTGAAGACCAGCGTCGTTTTGAACAGGGCTGCAAAACAGAGTAAGTAGGAATAAATCATACCCGCTGTGTTCTCTCTTTTTGTTTCTTCTTTTAGGGCAGTGCATCATGACTTTTGTATTGGCTAGGGGTATGGGAATATTAGAAATTCTCCAATACTTAATGAATAGGCTGTCTTCCTCTTCGATTCTCTGAAGGATTTGAATAGTGAAGGTTGAAAATATTTTAAACTGTGTGAATATGTTGTCTACCTTCTGGACAGTTTTCGAATAATTGGTGCGAAGTGATGCTGTTGTTGTGCAAAGGCAATTCTGAAGACATGGCCCCTTCAACACTGCTTAGCATGCTGCTGCGATGGGTTTACTTGGGAAGGAGGGATCAGCGCTGTGCCATGATTATATCATGTGGTGGTGCTGATGGTGCTCATACATAGCCTCCAAAGTATAGCGGCAAGGCATGGTTTAGCCAGTTTTAACTAACCATGACACAATGCCTGATCTTGGTGGCTTGCTGGCAGCTTGTATCTCTCTCATCTACAGATATGTGGAGCTAGTTTATTTGCTGCCATTATCAGTTTAAAAAGTTAATTTTCGTGTGCATATGACATGATGGTGTTGTGTCATCCTAGCGGTGATCATTATTGCCTCTTTTCACATGTATACCTCTTAACGCTCTCATAAGTTTAGTGCTGTACCACTGTGTGCTGCTAACATTTCACTGTTTTCACTTGCACGCCTCAAGAAAAGAATGTTCACACAAATATTCTATTTGCATTCAATTCAGTTCTTTCACTATTCGATTAAGTTTTGAAAAGATTCTATACATGCCTTCTTAACACAGACATGTTCTCCATTGTGCTAGCCCATTTCTTATAGACGGTTGTGCTCAAGATGCTGGTTTAGCATGTAGCTCTGTATAGAGTCTCGGTACCAGTCTTAGTGCTTAAGGGAAGCTGGTCGAATATTGTCCACATACAGTCAACGTTGATCTTGTCTGCATGTTATCAGGGCTGTGAACAACTAATTGCAAACTGTGATAAACTGTAATCAATGATGGTCCTGGGTACTGCTTTCATTTATATGCTTGTGCACTTTTTCCAGCCCAACTCCTGGCTCTCTTGCACTCACTATCACTCATTGCTGTTAAGTCTATGCCTGCTTTGTGGCTGGGATGTATTTTGTAGAAAGAAGAAAAGGCAGTCTTCATTCCCTAATACAGCATTGAACCAAATGCACCATAAAAGGTTCCCGCAAAGGGCAGTGGTGGCGCCATCTGTTGTCTGCAGAGGAAAGCACCATTACGAGAAAGGAGCCAAGGCAAGCGTTGCTAGGTGTGCATGTCCTTTGATGGCGCCACTGCCGCCCTTTGTGGAAACCTCGTGTTGGCAGCTTTCGGTTCCTCAATCTCTGTGCAGAGAGTTACGGATTTGCATCATTTATGGCTGGACCAGGTTAGTATCGTTGCCAAACTTGTTACAAGACAAAAGTCACCTCAATATGCAAGCTTTCACCACAAACGAGCCTCCGGTTGAGGCAGGAGAATTTTTCAAAGCTATGGTAAAGTTGCAGAACACTGTATATGGCTGCAATAAGTTTAATGAACATATTATATTAATATATTGCTGCAAGAACTGTAGACAGCTGTTTAATTTGTAAGAGGTTAGCTGAAAAATTGCTCAATATTTTTTCTTTTTCATTTCAAACACCCCTCCCAGGCCGCAGACAACTGATGCTGCCAGTTCACCATCGCCTGTTGAAAACAGGCTGCCATCATCACCTGCGCCATGTTGTTCTTCAGGTCAGTAGGAGAGATGGCACAGCCAAATTAGTGTGCTTTATAAAAGTACTAGTTCATTTTTTTTTTCTTGCAGTTTATAAACTATTTGAGTGACATGGCAGTTGCTTAAGAACTATGCAATATTTCTTTGTGGTGCTATGAATTCCTGGGTTAGCTTGCTACCCATGGAGTAGATAAAATCAAGCTTGAAGGTGATAGCGAAATAGTTTGATGTATTGATAATTCGATATATAAAAATGGCATTAGGTAAGCCTGTCTGTAACATTGAAGGAGGGAGACGTGCACTCGTGCACGGAGCAGCAGCGTGCAGCGAGCAGCACGTCGTGCAGCAGCATGCCGGGCATACTGGTAGTGCACCACTTGCTAGGCATTACTAGGCCTAGCCTGCATCGCATCGAAGCTGCAGTGAACGGTGCTTTGGAACCAGCCACTGCCGATTATGAGATGTCTAATCTAGTTACCAGTGCGCTACAAATAGTACTCTTAGTTTCAGCAATGCGTTCAGCACCGAAGCAGGCGAGGGCTTCTGCTAGCCTTCAATAATCTACGTTGTCCTCACCACATGAAAGGCTACGTATCGAATGCCGGCTTCTCTGCGCGACAGCCGTGTCGCGTGGCTACCTCAAGCACACCCCATGTTCACCTCATCACATGGCTTTACAGTGCTAGCACTGCCAGTCCAAGGCTGCACAGCCAACCCAACTCCGCGCACAAAAAGTGGTTGCGGGTGCACCGTTGGAAGGGCACGGCGTGCCGTTTGATATTGTGAATGCTCCGCTGAACGGAATTTCGATAAATGCAAACAGCAATGCTACACATTTGTATGGGTTTTTGAAAGGGTGTTTCTTGAAAGTACAAAACAATAATTGGTATATTGAGCTTTGAATATACCTTCTTAAAATGATAGAGGAAATGCCAGATATGCAACGTTCATGCTGACAACCAACCACACGCGAGTGCGGGATGAAAGCTATTGCATGGGAAAGGAAATAGCAAGTGCACAGCACAGAGGGTGAGAATTCACAGCTACAGTGCAGCGTGATGTGAGAGGATGAGATGCCACGGTATGGCAAAAGGGGGCGCTGCACTGGCTGTATGGCATGGAATGGAGGAGGGAGGCCATTACGCAGTGCTGCATTGCAGCTATCGCTGGGTTCTTGCATTACTCTGCATAGCTTAAACATTTGTCAGTTTTCTTGTAACTCATTGCACTACCTGCATTCAGCTTATGGTTGGGGATATCCAAACCTGTCCAGATGTTTTTGTCGCGCAGGTGGCGAGCACGCGACATCATCACCTGCCCACACCTCGAAGAGTGACAGCTCCCATATGATGTCGAGCCCAACTCGAAAAACACTCGCACCCACTGCAAGTTCTGCAGAGGGTCCTGCAGAGCCCTCAAGAGTCGTTGATGCCAAGAACCTAGCCTCCAACCTGCCAGACACTGATCACAAGTTGGAAAAGGATCTTTTCCGTCCAGGGGCCAAATCAGAGTGAGCAGTCAGAAATGGGCAAGACAGGCCACTGGTTTTTTTTCTCTGCCTTTTCCTTGGTTTGCTCATTGCGTTGTCGCAGTACTGAGTAGATTGCCTAAAATGCTCGCTTTGAGGAGTTTGTGGCTGTTGTGTTTTATGTCTCAGGTCTATTATCAAATCTCTTCCCAAAAAAACACTATCGTCATGGAGAGCTGCAGTTTGATGCGGTGTAATCTCTAATCCTCTTTCTTAATTCAAACCTGCTTATATTTCAAACTGGCCTGTATGAGTCCCGACTTAGTCAAACATGTTTTAGTGATAAGCAAGCCCAAAGTAGTTTGAACCAACAACTGTCTGTGACAACCAAGTTGAATCAAAAACAATTGCCCCATGGCATGACTTTTTGTTCTTCTATGACAAAACCATTAGTAATTTCGTGAGAGTTTCATGACTTTATTCTCGGTATCACGCTCTTACATCAAGGTGCCAAGTAGTTGCAGTGATTTTCAAAAACTTTTAAACACTCTTGAGGTTTGGATTAATGAAGTTGCGCTGCATAACTAAACTGACTGTAACCAAATGGTGGTTCTGCATGTTTTCCTGGGGGGGCATAAAGCCCAGCAGATCTTACGCATTGGGCCTTGCCTGAACTGTACCAGAATGTCAGAGACCTGTCTTTGTCCCGCAGCTGACTTCATAATATGAAGCTCATTCAGCAAAAATTAGCCGGAATGGATATGCAAAGTAGATATTAATTGGTATCTAGGACTTTTGAGCATGCTGATTGGCAAGTTAGACGACCACATTAGTCCTCTGCCTCTGCTGCTGCAGACACTTGTGCGACATTATATGTTATGCTTGTCAGATTGTGGCATATGATTCACATGCCATAGAGGGAGGAAGAATTTTTTTGCCATGCGCCTAGCATTGTTGATGCAGAAGGGAATTATGAAAGCTGCTCTCTGCTGTTACCGTGTCCACTGCGTAGATACTGTTTGAGCTTGTGACAATGTTGCCTGTACTGTACAGGTGTCTTTCGTGATGACCATACGTCACTGACTTGCATTTAAGTGCCCTAAAGTGGGAGTGTACATTTTAAAGAGGTAGCTGTCTGAACGACTTTCCCTGGTGCAGTTACCATATATCATTGTAGTATGCCATGACTGAAAACTCCACCTTCACTTGTGAATCCTCTGCCTGGGTGGGCTGGGCAGTGGATTCAGTTTGCATGCCTGCCAACCCTCTCGACTAGTTCAGGAGGCTCCTGAATTTCTACTGAACCTTCCAACTGAACTGACACGATCTTAATTTCTCATGAAGGTTGTCCCTGACATTGAAAAAAAGCGATTTCCCCAGAAAGAAAAAAATGAACACTTTCTGCATGCAATGTAGGCGAACCATAATCACTAGCAAGTGCTTGTTGCATGGCTGTAACCGTCACGGCTTGTACAGCTGGGAACAAATTTTTTGGACTTTGAAAGTTATCATTTTCATACATCTTTGACAAGCCGCCAGCTTACATCACGGACTAATACACATTTATATATGATCAGTGTTTTTTAAAGGATCAAAGTCCGAAAGTTAATCTTTGTTTATGTAAACAGTGTTTCTGGCGCTGGTCCATCAGTGCTGGTAGCCGCCATGTTAAACCATCTGCTCGTTAAGCGCATTAATATGAGCTTTTATGGCACGTTTCTGGGCTGTTCACCTTTTTCCTTGCAGTCGTTTACACGTGTTCCGAGAAACTGAAAGGCAGTTAGAAAGGATTTCGATGCCGAGGTCAGGGTGTCTGATCAAAACTGTCAGCTTCCTCTCATTGGATCAGGACTGATGCAGTATGTGGCCAATGATCTTGTCTGCACTGTTAAGATAAGCATCGTTGACACTGTTGAGGTTACGCGCGTGTGCTCTGCAAGTGAGATGTCCATTTTCAAGCCCTGTTCACTTCAGTAGTGATGAGACGCATGGTTCTGTTGCGCTAGTTGAAACGAAGAGCAAGGACAGCAGCGCTTATGGGTGGGCGCGTGTTGCTGCATGCGAGATCGGTGGCAGTATGGAAGAACCTTTGGGAGCAGTCAGTCTTTCAGGTATGGTCCGCTGTGAGTTGTCGCAGGGGCCAGTCAATCTTGCGCAAGGGTGGATTTATGGATCACTTCAGGGGGGGCTGGAGCGGGTCATATTTGAAGCATGCATTTCTTCTACTTTTTCATGAGAAAAATGGGATACAGCATGGTTTACCTATGTAAAATTTCTCACTTGGGGATTTGTGAATGAATGATTTTTAAGACGCTTGATGCCTTTTCCACCCTGCACAATACGAGGCTCGGAAGAAAAAGAACTGCCACCAGAGGCCGCTGGGGCGTGACTTGACACTCCAAACTTCTGTTCGTGAAGTGCCATCAGATTTAGGAGTGCCTTCGGAAAACCTGCTGAGTGAAGTCTTGCGTGGCAGAGTCACTCTTAAAGTGGACAAGCACAACCCCTGTATATTCACACCACTGTATCTAGCCCCCTACCCTTCTGGTTATCTCCTGTGTTCAGACATTGGCAGGTTGGCAGGTATGAGTTTCGTACAGGTATCGCTCATGGTCATCTTTGGCCTGAGTGGGGATCAAAAAGTCTGGGAGCTTTAACTGGAACAAGTGCACTGTATACAACATGGTCATGTTCATCTCTACCTAGCACTAACATTGGGCACTGCGAGGATTCCGCAGATTAAAACAAAACATTGTGCGCTTCATCTGGTGCCAGTGCCAAACTCTTTAGTTACTGCTAATGGCACCATAATTGGTGATTTTACACCGCACTTGAAGTGCTGAAACGATCTGTCTACCCTCGTTCTACCCTGTGTAGCAAAGACAGGAAAGCAACTCTGCTAAAACATAGGGCATCAGTATTGGCTAACACTTCCATGAAGGCCTGTAAGGCCTTGGAGTTCTGACGGAGTACAAGTGTTAAAGGGATACCCTTGTCACTTCAGGTGCACTTGGCTTTCCTGTTACTTGATATATCTTCTCACAGTTTCCTGTGGGAGAATGTTTTGTTAATGCTGCCACATAACCATTAGTTAATGGCAAAACTATTACTAAATGCAGGTTAGGGGCCTTAGGAAGCTGGGCAACTCCATTGGGTTCAAACTGTATAGCAGTTCTGCAACGCCTACCAGAGGTGGTTTCCTCTTAATGGGATAGCGTTAAGGCCCCGGTGTCCAGAATATCCGGTGTCGGCATTTTTCGGCATTTTTTACTCTGGCAGGTGGCGCCTAGAGAGCAACCTAGGAGGCGGGTGGGCCACCTAGGTCACGTGACCTTGGGGTGTCATCACAACCTGCCCACTATGGCAGGTAGCAGTTAAATTAAATGATCAATCACTTGAGAAGAGCAACCTGGGCCGCACAAGGCCCACCACTGGGAGCACCTGTCATTGCAGGGCAGTGGCACATCGCTTAATCACTGCACCACTGCGCCAGGAGGGGAATGAGGACTCCCAGGGGTCTGTGAAAGTTAAGTAGAGAATATGGGAATTAACCCATTATTCTATTGCATCATACCCTTAAGGTGGAACTTAAGTGTCCCCTCCAAATTTTTTGTTCAGTCATGGAGTGTGAGGTTGGCGTTGGAAGGTTTTTATTGGTCTGCTCATGCGGAGCTGGTTGGCTGCGCAAGGAGCTATACAATTGTTGTCAAGTCTCTACGTACATTGAATGGTTGACAAGCGAGGCTTTAAATAGTTATTGGGATGTACCAATATATTCCTATCCATGTCCACTGTTCTTCATGCTCACATAATTAATTTAGCAGGGTTTGTATGGAGGTAGAATTTTTTACTCTGGGTTCCACGACATTTGCCTATTCTTTGCAATTTCATCAAAGGAGGCAGTCATGAACTTTCATAATTGCTTCAAATGTTGTCTTGCAATCTGCTGTCCTTATGGTCGGTTCACAGCTCACAAAGTTGAGTATGCGAGACTTCTTGTTAGCACATTCTGCAGTCATTTGTGCCTGCAAGCTGCTTCTGTGCCTTATTTCATGGGAGTTTGTTCTTGTGGTGCAAAATTTTTTTTTTTTGTCTCAAGTATTTTTCTCCTTTTCCTCTCATTAAAATTCCTTTCTTTCTCTCTCTGGTTGTTCGGAAGCTGTAAAACGGAAAGAACTTGTGAGAAGTGCTTCATAGTTTTGGTCCATTCTTTCCACTCACTATGATTTTCCAGTCACTACGATAGCACTGATTAGAGTTAAACATGGGCGCTTTATTTTGTTCAGGCAAGCATATGTTGTATGTAGCAGAAAAAAGCGTGTGCATTCTCCGCTTATATATTTAGCTAATAAGCAGGCTCTTTGAACTAGCTCAGATCACTAAGCTACCTTGCTCATCATGCCCTTTCCAAAACCATTGTTGCTCTCTTAGATAATGTTAGGAATTCTGGGATGCCACTGGTTTTTATTGCAAGTGGTTAAGTTTTCTTGTGTTCACTATGAAACCTGCAACAACTTGTACTGTACTGTGCAACCTTGACAGTTTGGGGAGACTGCTGACGTGCACCATAATGTTTTTTAAAAAAGAATTTATGCCATATAAGTAGCAACAGAAGCTTTCCTAGCATGCATTTATGTCACCAAATTCAACGATTTATGGCTTGAGCATTTTGCTGATAGGGGAGAGTAATGTTATGCCTGTCAGCTTAACTGACATTCTGGTATTTAAAGGTCATTTTTGATTTGGTTACAGTACCTCACTTCAACACATGCAAGTCACATAGTTGTGTGAACAAATAATTGGGTTTCATTAGCTGTATCGAGCCACCATTGTTCCATGCTGACATTAACTACAATTTCAAGCTTATGTTTTTGATCCCGATCTGTATTAATAGCAGCATGTATATGCTGATGTCTTTATTTTATAGGATGCGGGCCTTGTGTCTTGATGACATTTGAAATTGTGTGCGTTACTGTTATGCCTGTTAAATATAAGCAGACCTGTTTATGAGAGTAGATAATATTGAAAATATCAGAGAGTGCCTTCTGCGTGTTGTTGTTGTACATGAAAGAACTGTTTCCCTTCACTTATGGCTTTCAGAAAATACTTATGTTTAAAATTGTTTACTCTACTTTTCTCTGTACCCACTTTTTTTGCCTGCTTTCTGAGAGTAATGCAAATGAAACATATAGATTGTATATGATCAAGCACAAGATGTAAGTAAGCTTGTTCAGGAATGTTATTTTAGCTGGAGTTTGCTTTTTCAGTTTTGGGTAGTCCCATGAATTGCATACCTGGACTTGCAAAAATTTAGCTACATTAAGCAGAAACACAAGATCTTTCACAAATTTTTTGAAATTGAGTGCTATTTTTGTTTGTTTTGTTATTTTTCAAAAGCAGGCTTTACATTGTCATTGACATATACAATAGCTTCTAAACTGCTAACGTAAGTTGTACTCATGTAGCAAAAAGAAAGTCTGAAAAGGCAAAGTGTTGTAATGGCGTTGTTAAGAAATAACTAAGGCCTTGACCAGTGCTGGAGTCGTGATGTCTTGCTCTAAGTCATGTATTGCTAATCATGTTTTGCATTTTTGTGCCCTGAAAGAATTACCGATGTGGTGATGAAGCAAGTGTTAACTCTAGTGCATTGTTAATCAATTAAATTGCTTGTTTGATTAACTGACAAATGAGCCATTAACTGAGTGGTAATCATAGTTGAATTTGTGCTGCAAAATTCTGATGGCGTGCTGGTGCAGCTTGAGATTTTTTTCTGCAGTAAACGTTTTGGAGGGACACTGAGGACAAATTTAAGTCGACCTGCTTCGATAGGCTACCTCGTTCTACTCTCAACTCTCGCCAAAAATGGAGCTTTTTATAGGCTACAAGAGGCCAAAAAACGAAATACAGATGTCGCCATCACCGGCTGATTTCACAACTAAACTGCATTTGTCGACACCGATTTTTGGGCATGAATACAAGAGGTTATACTATGCCGCCATTTACTTTATAACAGAGGCAACCAGTCCTTCCTGGAGTAGGTGTCACGAGTTTCAATGATGTGGTGAGAAAATGTTTATCTTCAACTTTCTTAGCCAAAAATGCGTCTTTTGCTGCTGGACAAATGTTCACATACCCACAAAAGGCTAGAGAATCAATTTTTTTTTTTAGAACAGATGGCAATTGACAACTTATAGCATTGTCAGGGGCATTTTCATTTGTTCCCTCAGTTTTGTCTCTCTGCCAGCTCTTGTTATTTTTCTTTTCTTGTATTGCAAAAGTTGCAGGCAGCAATGTTAATTATGTGCCAGGTTTGGTAAGATGTTCACATTTCGCACATTATTAGCATGGAATGCATTCAACTTTCTGCGTAAATATCATGTGGTGCTATAGGCATGGCATAACTCCATCTGACAGACTGGGAGGTTGTTTTGAGCTCAAAGCTTGGAACTTGCTACAGGAGCAGACAGTTTAAATTTTTTCCCTCCAAAAAAAATAATTGCTTGGCAATTCTTTTGGGCATTCTAGTAACAAAATGCTCAGCTGTTTTATGCTGAAGGTAAGATGTGCTTGTGACGAGAGTTTGCTGTAGTCCAGTATAGCTGCATATAAACTGGTAGGCCTGTTCCGATTACCTAATCTGAAGGTACCTAGTGTCACTGTTTGAGGTCAGTCTTTTCTTTTTTTGCTAACTTTGTGGTAGCCTACTTGGGCCCTTTCCTTTGGTTTCTAGTCACTCTTGGGTAGATATTGCATTATGTGGAGCAGTTCAAGCCTTTAAACTCCTTTGGAAAATTGGCGCTTTTCTGTTTGGCATCAGTATACTGGGTATGATTTTGTAAGTTGGACATTGTTACTTGTGTCTGCAGTGCCGCGGAACGCAAATGCTTCACTGTTGCAATCATTCTCAACGGGGCAATTTGTGTGCCTTAAACACTGCAGTAAATATTCTCACTGTGGAGGTGTGTTTAAAAAATCTGGCCCACAGCCGATATAGGACTTAACTTAAGAATTTGCACATCTGTACTCAAAGTTGGTACACGGGGACAAGTTTTAGAATTCTACTGTCACTTTTAGCAAAGTTATATCCTTGCTTCCGCAAGTGCGCTTTCCCACATAACTATGTTGCCCCAAACAAGATGGCCGACTTCGCTATAAAGGAACTACGTGGGCTGCAGGACAGGTGCTAAAGGTGTGGATAGAATGTAAAAAATGTATTTTAGAAGAATCAAACAAAAAAAACAGTCTTTTCTGCTTTGTTTCAGCTGGAAACGCATAATCAGCCATCTTGTTTGGGACAACATTGTTATGCGGGAAAGCGCACTTGCGGAATTTTGAATATCCCCTATTATGGTAACATGTGCAGAGCTAAAGTTTTTCACATTCATGCTACAGGTAACAGAATGCATTGCAAGTTGACATTTTTGCGCTATTTTTTTTTCATTTCTGATGATGGCAGTACTTCTGTGAAAGTCAAGTTCAGGAACAAAGGTAATCATTTGTTGACACACACAGATGCGCAAAAATTTAGTTGCAGGTTTAGGTTTTATGGGGTTTTACATCCCAAAGCAACTCGGACTATGAGGGACACTATAGTGGAGAGGTCCAGATAATGTTGGCCACCTGAAATTCTTTAACATGCTCTGACATCGCACAGTACACAGGCCCCTGGCAGGGATTGAAACCACATCTTTTGAGTCAGCAGTATTTCTCTGTATTCATTGATAGCTGTAGTGGTGCTGCTATAGGTTTCCTTTTCTTGCAGGCTCTGCTTGTGGCTAAAAGAAAGTGATGGGTAGACTGTGGTGCTGTGGTATTCCACATCACCACAGCACCTATGAGCTGTGG
The DNA here is from genome assembly GCF_055824585.1 of Amblyomma mixtum. Classification (NCBI taxonomy): domain Eukaryota; kingdom Metazoa; phylum Arthropoda; class Arachnida; order Ixodida; family Ixodidae; genus Amblyomma; species Amblyomma mixtum. Next base: position 48,188,726 of record NC_143016.1, on the reverse strand, counting down.
TGATGTGGAATACTTGCTAATGGCTGATTTTTCTGTGAAGCATAGGAGTGCGCAGGGGGAAACAGTGGGGACAGTAGCCATCCTAATAGGCGTGGAGACAGAGGAGAGCAAATTTTCCTTTGTATTGTTCCCTGCTACCCAGAAGACCATGAACTTTGACCCTCCCCTTATGCATACCTGTGCATGCTTGTGCTATGAAGTGTTGTGAGGATTTTATTGACTGAAAGCAGCAGATTTTACTGTAATGTTGCCAAGAAATGTCAAGTTTAATGCTAAATTGAGGAAATTTTAGTCTTAAAGAGTTTTGATTGACACAGTTGCACATTTCATATTTTGGTTAGTGGCATTCCAGTATTGCATTACTTATTGATTTTTTTTAGTGTTGTTGATGAAGGCATTCTGATTTTGCAGCGTTGTGCTGCAGCTATGGTAGTGGCTGCCATTACCATATAAAATGTGACCCGTTTTAGCTTTTAGACTTCGACAAACAGTGGACACGCTTGTCATGGCCAGCTAATTCTGGTAAACTAACTTCGGTGACTTGAGGTGAGACATACATGTGTTACTGTTACTGACTTGCATGTGTGCAGTCTTTGCCTACATTTTTTTTTCTCTTACCTTTCTATATGAGCTGGAAAGGTTGCTTGTGTGTCTTTTGCTTGTAGTGTCTTGTTGCACTCTTGGGTGTAGATGTTGGCCCAGATGCATTGTCATCATGTGGTGTGTAAGGGGAATGGTGCCATCACGCTGCTAATTTTCACACTTGGAACTTTTGTACACCCTTGTGTACAATTTTCTTTGCCACTGAGGACGACAAATGCTGTGCTTTGTGGTTGTCTACCTGGAAGCTGACACCTAATAGGAGAGTTTAAGTTGTGAAAAAGGTTATAAAAATACAGAAATTTTGTGTGTATTCACAGAATCCAGGCATCACATTGAGGGAGCAGAATTAGAACACATATGTTAGATGACACATTCCTTCAGTTGAAAAAAAAAAAAAAAAAATGCTTGAACTTTGCAAAGAAATGGTCATGTGCCTAAGAAGAAACTTGAATTGGGGCATAGGAAAACTGTCTATCTCGTATTGTCTTAAGTGGGCAGATTGAGCGTTTTTCCTTACTTCTTTCTGTTAGGTGCAGGCTGCACTGATGCAGTTACAAAGGCGTTCGAACCCAGCCTTCCAACTTGTAATCTTATTGTAACTAGAGAAACAACCGACACTGACCTTTGGTGCCCATAATGCATTACTTGTGCAAGTTGTGCTGAGTTTAGAACTGTACTGCTCTACTCAGAACATGCATTGCGCCATTGGATCGAAAGGAAATAAGTCTAATATAATTTTCGTCAAAATGTTGCTTTTATGTGTGTATGCATGACGAATATCACCACTTAGGCAGAGGTCAAGGTTTTAGCCAGGGCAGCAGTACTAGCTTCACAAAAGCACCTTCACTGTATTTTCTTGTACAAATCTGCAGCAGAGGATGTGCGTTGCAGTGCTCCCTTTGATTTCATGTGCTGAGTACATTTGTCAGCTGGAGGTTCCGTAAGGTTGCATAGCTTTTTGGCTTGCTATGACATGCGGTGCAGACAAGAGTGACTTGTTAAGCCTTGGCAGTTTTGATTGCCGTGGGGTATCATGTCCATCTATAATATCATGTATGTTGTGCTTGTAGGAAGTTTCGTAGTAAGTCCGAAATCGTGGAAAGCATTTAAGTTTGGATTATCTCAGGTGCACTTGCAGCGTTCTCACCCATATGCTCAGACACACAGATGCTGGCCCACGCCACTGCCTTCCAGGCATGATACATCCTGCTTGCTGGGTGGGAGCTGTCCAGCCTGCCACAGTTTGTGCCATACTGCACTGCTGTTGTTTTCGGGTAGCCTGTCTTGCTATACTCAGGAAAAGGCACTGCTCGTGCATCAGTTTCAATGATCGTGGGTGAAGCAGTTGTAAAGATGCAGACTGGCAGCAAGGCTAGTAGATGCTAGAACTCTGAGAAGAAAAAAGCCCACTGATTAAAGGGAAGGTGAAACGGTCTTTTGAGAATCCGAGGTTCTTCAAGAAATTGAATCTATGAAGCGCCTAGGTAAAGCATGCCAAGTAGTTTTGCACTAGCATGTGAAATAGGGACAGAATCACCGCTTAAAACCGCAACGATAATCAGGCTTCTCCTCACTGCGTCTGAGAAGTGCGGAGAAAGTCGTCATGATGTCATTGTTGCCAAAATTTTAGAAGACCTCTGCCTTCGCCCAAGACCTGCTGTGAGTTTTCCAACACCGTCAAACAATGCTTCGTGGGCTTCACCTTCGGCAGCGTTGGTTTACTTCCTTGAAACAACAATTTCTTAGCTGGTAACGCAGAACCGTCCTATGTGACGTCATCATTGCAGCTTCTGCCCGTCGCTGCACATTGCAGAGAAAGCTGAATGCCAATGCGGCTTTATTCTACGATTTCGTCATCATTTCAAATCCTAGCACAAAAATACTTCGCATGCTTTACCTGCAAGTTACATATTTTTTTTTAACCCCTTTAAACTCGCTGAATTCTAAAACCTCTTCACTTGCCCTTTAAGGAGACAAAAGTAACATGCCTTGAATGTCCATAGCATTAAGTAGAAAGGTGAGAGACATTCTTCATTTACCTTTTTTTCCTGAAGTGACATACCGTGTCCTCTTAGCAGAACCTGTTCAAGTTTGGCTGAACAGTGTGACTAGCCAAAGTGCACATAACTCTTGGTTAACTGGCATTAACAGGTTTCCAGGCATCTTAAGATGATTTGCTTTGCAAAAGGAGCAGTGTAAAGAGCCAGGAAGAGCACTATGGAAATGGAGTCACTGTGTGCCCTGCTGCTGCAGGTTTCAACGCACCTTCACAAACAAGGTGTCGTATCAAGTTGTGTGTACTGAAGGGACCGTATTTTTGTACTACCACACAGTGTCGTTTTGCAAAGTAGTTCTTTTTGTATGGAGTGGCACACACAGCCTGACTGATGAAACCACCCACCTCACAGGGTCAGTGGATAGGCCACCTTGGCGTATCCACCGCTGCGTCTCTTTATAGAGCACTAAAGAAGCCCAAAAACAAGATGTACGGCTTGAGCAAGTTTTGCTGGACCAAAACAGCTCAAGCCTTTTTTTTTTAAATTTCATGAAGGCCTTGTAGACCTACGTGATTCTACTGCACCCTAAGCATTTTGCATGTCTGTTGGCAGAGTGTCGGTGTTTAGATAATGTGCCAGTGGGGAAAAGCATATGATTGCCAAGCATGAGCGTGTGCACCCTTTCCACAGGCCGCACTGTTGCGTTGCTAGCTGAAGCATATTCTTTCTCTAGTCCCTTGGTTTTACAAACTATCTTTGAATGCATGTATGTGTGTGTGTGTTTACTGTGTGAGTGTGCAGTGCTCTTGGCTAATTTCTGGCCTGCATAAGCACTTGGGTATAAATCCTTGTAGAATCTGTCTTAGCTGAGCTAAGCTACTCTCATCATGCCAAGTCATTTGTTCTATGTCCCTGTTTTTAACTACAGCGTGTTGCTGAGCATTATATATATATATATATTGTTTGTTGTCTTCTCGGTGCTTTCTTTTTACCTCTGCACACTTGTTTTGGACTGTCTGCTGCCTTTTGTGCAAATCAACTTTAGGAGCCAATTATGGAAGTTGGCACTGTTTGTACTACTGTTCGACCTCTAGGTTGGTTAATGGTGCCTCAAAGAAGCAGTTGTTTAAGGGTTTGTATGCATGAACTTGTGTTTTACACTGCACAATAAATGACTGTATCATGTGAATGTTGCCATATTGCTTCGTTTTTATACAGAAGTAAACATTGTGTGTTTGTGCTTTTAGACAACTCCGTATGCAGAACTGTAGGCATGGAAAAGAAACTATAGTCTTTCTGCTCTTTTAAGTGGACTCCAAGAGATAGTAAACAAAGCAGAGGGCAGCAGAGTCTGATGAGCTGATGGGGTTGGAAGGCTTGCGTGGATAAGGTGACCGCAGGTGGTGCAAGACAGAATTAATTGGAGATCAGTGGCTTTAGATGCAGCAAGGCTGATGATGTCACGTTGGCAGGTAATATCAGTTTGTGGGATGGTACCTGCTCCATATGTGCATGGCAACTTGGTTCAGAATTTACAACTTAGGCAGTGTCGGAAGAAAGGTGTGTTTATCATTAAAATTTATTTTCTAAGCGCTACAACATATTTAGCTTACATAAACTCGTATCTGAAAGTATCTTACATTGCAGAAGAAAGAATAATAATGCATCTGAAAAAAGGTTCACAGTAGCACAACTCTAAGCATAATTTCTGAGTGGATAGTTACCTGTGGTCCACGACTATAGTTAAACTTTATTCTGCGTATTGTATGCAATATAACATCTGACATGATCTAGGACTTAGTTGCTATAGCAAGACTCTTGATGTCCATGCTGGCTGCAGATTGTTCAATGCTGTTCTTGCCCACTGACTTCAAGCCATTGCCTCTTGCATCAATAAAGGTGTACCTAAAAAAAAAGGCAGGCAGTGTGGAGGCTGCAATACGAGAAGTGCACAAGTGGCTCACACACACACTGCACACTGTGTGAAGCACATGGGCTACTTGTGAGGTTTGTTGTACATCAGACATACACTGTGGATTTGCTAGAATACGCTATTACAGCTATACATAAGAGGGCTCGGGGCTCAAAGAACTTGCACTTGTAGACCTTTTGAAGCACTACACATCAGCCAACGCTGTTCGGAGGAAGTCTGTGCACAGTTTGACAAGCAACACTGTACGTTGGCGTTCCTTTTGTGCTTCGAGCTGTTGCGAACATTATCACACACAGGCTTCCACATCACACTGCACTAGGAGCCCAGCACACACTTTCTCATCCTTGCACGGATATGAACAAGAGCCTCGCAGTCCAGTGCGGCAGGAAACTAGCAGCATGCTGCCCACAGCAGGTGCTGCCTCAATAGCGGTCCATTCCATTGATCATGATGTTGGCCATGCCATTGCGCCTCCTGCGCCATGAGCCAAGGTCTTTGGCGTGGTACCGGAGCTGCTTTAGCCACTCGCGGGTCTCCATGCTGTTCTCGGCCTGCATTGGAGAAGCACTGCTGTAGCCATTTGAGCCTATCTTATACCATTCGTGTCCTGTTGCGACATCATGGCGAATGTCGGATTTCATGCCTGCATGTACCTTTCCCGGAATGGGAAAGATACATGATTAGCTGCAAGCACGATATAAGCCGCAAGTCATTTTACGCATTGAGCTGTATTCTTTCTCAAATGCCAGGCAAGGTTGCTTTAGCTGGCATTCGCTTTCAGGCACTGTAGGGTTAGCACCAATGTGGTTACCTCTGCACTGACTATTTGTACAGAAAATGAGAGTCCATGACTTCGCTTGGAGAGCAGCCTTTTGTATGCTGACCATATTGCCGCAGTTACAAGTCATTACATCCCTTGCGCAGTAAGTGTGCCTCCATCTTCTGGCGCACTTTGTTACTAATCTAGAAATTTATGAGCCAAACACAAGCAGACAAAAAATCAGGAAGCTTGGTTCACTTTAGAAGCTATGAATTAAAATGGTGTGCGAACCGCAGCAGCGGTAGCCAGAAAATGTCCCGTGTGGACAGCACCTGCCACGGCTTGCTGTTATATACTGCGGTATCTAAAGATGGTAAAAAAAGTCCTCGGGAGGAAATATTTAAAGCCCCTCGTCGATAAAATACCCCTGGCATCTCGCACCAATTAACGGTGCACAGTCCCATAGTTGTGGTCATAAACTCGAGCATACCTTGAAGAGAAACCCTTCCTTCGAGGTGTACTCCTGTATCTCAAAGCAGTCCTTCAACTCGGGATCACAGCTGATGATGCAGCTGCCCAGTGATAACGGTTCCTGTAGCACAGAAAATTTGCAACCACATGAGTTATTGCTGACATATGCGTAGAATTGTATTTTCGTCACACTGAAGTATAATAGTGGTTTATGTAATGGTACCATGTGCTTAACAGCATACTATATAGCAGTTAACTCTCCACGCAGTTTAACATTAATGTATTCCACAAATTTCTTTGCAAAAATTTTCAGTTTTGCATTCATAGGGACAACACTGACAGAGGCTATCATTTGAAGCATGGGTACCCTAATGTCATTTGGAAACACAGCAACATAAGGATATGCAGAGCGGAAAACCTCTGCAGTCACTGTATGTACACCTTTGAAAAACTAATAGCTAGGAACGACAGCTGTCGCTCCTTCTTGGCCCTGCCTAGAAGGTCCAGAAAGGTTGAGGTCACCATGCTGACATTTGCTCTGTGGCATAATTCAAGCTCTACAACAAGCAGGATCGCAGGTTCTCGTCCGCCCGTATGGTGGCGCTGTCCTCATCCGCAGCCATTGTACTATCGTATCAATATGATGCTAAAGGAAGATGCCGAGCAGTACGCACCCTGGGCAGAACAAACTTCCCGGCCTTCTCCTTGGCGAGCAGCAGGGCACCGTCGCGGATGCCCGTGTTGCGCGGGAAGAGGAGCGAGTTGTCATGTGCCAGATCGGGCCGGTAGTTGGAGTTTGGCCTGCCCAGCACGGCGAGCAGCCCATGCAGGGCAGCGAAGCGCACGCCCCGGCCGCTGCTGCTGCTGGCCGGCTGCTCGGCCACCAGTAGTTTGCCCGCCAGCACAAACCGCGTCTCGTCCCGGTTCCACTTGAGCAGGTCGAGCGCCATCTGCGGAATGCCGTGCCACGGATGTGCTCGTACAGTGCCAGCGTGTTGCACATCTACCGGTGCAAAGCTGACCTGGCACCGACTGAGAGGCTCTATTTGCCGTTGCTATTTCTACCGGCTGTTTCACCCAAGACTGTTAGTAATAATAAAAAATTGCCTTTCTGAGTTATATTTTTTCTTCAGCACGAAGTTATGACTGGTGGAGGACACTAAAAAAAGACTTCGGACAGCACTGAAGACTACTTACATGCTGTGAAGGTGAAAGCATTGACTTCTTTTAAATCCACCCTTAGTGTACCCTAATCGAACTTAATCCCACGTAATCCACAGCAATCCAATGTAATTCACTGCAGTCTACTAGAATTCACCCGTAATCCATCACAGTCCACCACACTGCAACTCAGTATAGTGTAATGCATTCTTAATCCTACATGATCCACTCTTAATTCACCACAATCCACCAGAAACCGCCCGTAATCTACCACAATTCACTGTAATGCAACTTCATCAAATTTAAGCCAACTTAATCCACCTTGCAACTCTATTGCGAGTTGATTCAACGTGATCCACTCTTAATCCAACATGATGCACCTTACTGCAACTTAATCCAATGTAATCCACTCTTAATCTATTGCAATGTAACTTAATCCATCATATTGCAACTTAATTCAATGTGAGCCATGGAGCAAATTTTAATGTAGGTATGCATTACACATCTCCATGCTGACATTTCGATATGGTCACACAACTAATCGAGCCTTCTGAGCTTGTCCCGCTCTCAGTAAAATAAACCTGCATACAACTTTGTCTTTGAGTGGGGTTCGAGCACACGCCACTCTCTGGAAAAACGGGCCGTTGACCGACATACTAAACTACTCGGCCATGGATCAAAGCTAGGAGCATTGCTTGTAAGTAGTGTTTCGTCCCAGCTAGCATAATAACAAGTGCAGGTATAGATTTGCCTATATGAAAGATCGCTATGCCCGGACGAGACTAAATATAGTAGTTTCTGCACACACAAACCCACCCAGTCGAAAAGAATAACAGAAAGGTGTCCAGAACACGACAAAATGCCTGTCAATGACAGGGTTTTCTGTAGTACTGCAGTATTTTTCTGTAGTTCTGTCGTTATGACAAGGGACAGCACAATATTACAGAAGCTGTTGTTACTTCAAAAATTTCTGTTGTCAAATTCATGGCCAGAAATACTACAAACCTGTCATAATGACAGAGAACTTTCTGTTGTGTTTCTTCCCTGCGTTTGACCAGGTACAAGAAAGGTTCCATAATCACTCAATAGGTACAGGTCTGCACAGCGCAAGCGACCTTTGAGTAACGTGATCATCTGATCTTGTGTGTTTACGTTTTTCTGGTTCCAAGAAAGGGCAAGTGATCACTCGATAGGCACCTGCACTGCGAACTTTGAGTGACATGATCACTTGATAGGCATGTTGCGGTGCGAACTTTGAGCGAGCTTTGACTTCATCCCGACTTTGCGCAAGTGTATGTCTGTATGTCAGGGTCCAGCCACCATGGTGGCTCAGTGGTTATGGTGCTCGGCTACTGACCTGAAAGACTCGTGCTCGATCCTGACTGCGGCAGTCACATTTCAATGGAAGCGAAATGTTGGAGGCCAGTGTACAATGCGATGTCAGTGCAGGTTAAAGAACCCCAGGTGGTCAAAATTACATGGCTAGCAAAAGGATGAGGTTGAACATGCAAGCTAAAAGGACAGGCACCCTCCACTACAACGCCCCTCACAGCTCGAGTCGCTTTGGGACTTTACACCCCATAAAACCAAACTATATCCGGGTCCATAATATATATGCTTCATGCATGCTCAATTGCAAAAGTTTAGCCCAGACGCAGCATGGGTTGCATCGCAGTTTTTTTGCTTTCATGACAGGCATTCGTGCAGTTGTTTTTCTATCATGTTTTGACACTTTTTGTGAAGAGAATATAGTGATGCAGAAGCTGGCTGCAACATTCAGGTGTGGGTTCTCACCTTTCTCAGTTTGATGCTTCCGACGCCGACGTTGTTCTGCGCTCGCCTGGGGTTGACGGAGATGCTGGAGATGCGCCGCCAAATTTTTGTCGGGTTGCCCTCGCGCGTCAGCTGCGAGTGGAAGAAGCAAGCGCCGTGTGATGCCACTGAAGTTGGTATATTCCTGTTATGCATCTCCTGCCCGCAGTTTCGTTTCCACTATCGATGGCTCTGAATTGCTGACCAGTCTACAGACTGCAACAACTAGAGTGATAGCATAGGGTCAATGTCATGTCTCTCACCTGGTTTATTCTCTCCAGGTGCAGTTGGACACGAAGTTGGGCATCTCTCAGAGACTCCCTGTCCTGATGGGAGTACGGCGTCACCTTGTACAGCCGGCTCAGCAGCAGCGGATACCTGTGCATTTTTAGTTAAGTATTGTAGCATTCATGGACGTGTAGTTCCTCATCAATTTTGGTTTCATGTTCCACTAGCATATTGACTAGGAAATTCAGCCCTGTCCTTTGCACGCAGGTGTGAAAGAGAGAAAGAAGCTGTCGTGAGGAGATTGTGCAGCCTTGGTGACGAGAAGGGTTGTCACAGTGATTATTGAGAGATTCAGTGAAATGCGAATGTTGCGGTAAAGGTCATGGTTGTGCCGTACAGCAATGGAGAATGCACAGTAGGTTTCGTCGCATGTAAAGATAGGCGGAAGTTGATGTGTTGTGTGGGGCCCAGTGAAAGCAAAGAACACATACAGCTAGACTATGGCTAATTGGTCTAGAAACTGGATTCGACTGGTAGATGAAGGCACTCCATCATCACGTGGCTGCCTCCATGCTACTTCATGCCCTGCAAAGCTGGAAACAGCTCAAAGGAAGTTTTTGTACTCTAAATGGTTCAGCAATTTCTGGATGCAAAAAGTCAGCAGAGCTGTGCCATACCATTTCTTGGTGTGTGTCACTGTTGATGTTGTCACGAATAGTCGTGTGTGATAAATGAAACCATTTTTAATTGACGACTGTGGCCCTGTATACTTAACTGCGCAACGTGTGCCAAGATGGAGAAAGCTTTCTAAAATTCAAATGTTTTTCTTGTCACATATAACAGACTGACTCTTTTTGTTAAAAGTAAGGTTTATCTTTCAAGCATAATATGTTGCTGTATATAGTGTCTGAGAGAAACTGACGTCAAAAATGGCACGCCTCTGAAAGAAGGTGGAGTTGAAATGGGATGAAGGTATAAGTTGTGCAGGCAAGTTACATCAATACTGTATCAGCATTATCATTTGAATTGCCATGTCGCACATTCTGCCGTAATGAAAGTATGTATATCTTCCTGCAAGGTAGTGGGTTCATTTTGGGGGACAAGTGTTCCGAGTTTCTTTTTTCAGACGTGAAAGCCTTACACGCTATAGGATCTCACAAGGTATGCAGTGTGTCCGTTTTTAACCTTTGTGTTATGCCCCTCAGAATTTACCGGCGACTCAGTGGCCAATACGTCTGTACATAGCAGTTCTTTTCTAGAAACGATTCTCTGACGATCGTTGGAGAACGCTGTCATAGATTTCTTCATGAATGTTTTGTGGCTCTCCTCGACAAGGCACTGTGTTATGTACTATGTAATGGTATACTCACTTGGTAACTCTCTGGACGGGTGCCATGAGGAAGGCGGCCAGGTTCATCCTCCGCAGTAGAGTGTTTTCCATTTGGGAGACTCGCAGGAAGATGCGGAGGAGCTCCTTCTCTTTCTCCTGCGCCATCAGGCTTAGCGATGCGCTCGCCTAGAAAGGATGAGGAGTGCATTCTCTATTACATACAGGCATGGTGATGGGACACTTCAAGCAGCTCGAACAACGGTGCTTTTTCCACGGTTAATTTTCATCGTTGGTACCACTTGCATGGCTTTACGGAGTTAAGTGTGTACTGTGGGGACGCACTCGTCCTCTGGTTCGCTTTCCCACATTGCACCCCCTACTGTGGTTAGCATCCCCGCAACGCATCCCCGAGCGCACAGGGGAGGGCACTAGCGTCGCAGTGACACCAGCGCCACGGATGGCGTGTTTTGCCGCTCGCACGCGGGGGAAGACGGGTTCTCTTTGGCTCGGCACCGGGAAAGCGTGCGGACGTTTCGCTCGCAGCTCCGCTCTTCGTCGACGGGCACCTCTTGGTCGGAACTTGTTCCCGCCAAGCCCGTACCGTCCGGCCTCAGAGTTTTCCCTCTGCCCTATCGTGGGCGAACATTCGCTCGTAGCCGTGCTGGTGAGTCGGACATCCTCGATTCCTCAGTGTATTTTGTTGCTAGCTGGCGTTATTGTTGTTATAGCAATAAATGCCTTGTTTGTGTCAGCCAGTGTGTCGTTTCTTTGTTCTCGCAGAGCAACGCCCGCCGTGGTCGCCGTGCGCTCGGTAGCGTCCGCGACCACGGGGTGGGGTCCGCGTGGTTTGGACTGAGTCAGCCGCGGTTAAGCGGGGAGAACGGACTTATCTCCCCCCATTTTAAACCCCACAGTACATGCTCATGCCCATGGCAAGATCTGTATGGTAATAACAACAGTAATAATAATTGGTTCCTTAGCGTGCACGTGCACTGACATCGCACATTACATGATCGTCTTTCGCATTTCGCCTCCATCGTAATGCGGCCGCCGCGGCGGGTCATTTGAAAAAAAAAAAAAAACTTTGTTCATTTAGAGGAATCATGCATTCAGCAAAGCAGCAAACTGGGCAAGTTGTTATAATGTAATTTATTTTAACTAATGGTTTAGGTTCATCATTAAACAGTTTAGAAGAACAAGGAATGGAAGAACAGCATTCTTGTTATTCCTGGTGGTGACGGTGTTAAGGTGCAGGTGGGATCAACCTTATAATAATTGCATCTCCATAGCGCTGCCTTTTTTTAGCATGAGTTCTTTCGCATTATTTAACAAGAGCGTCATAGGTTTAGGTGATTATTTTTAACCTTCTTTCCCTTCTGTGAAAGTTTCGTCTGGTGAGAGCATATAGCTCACTATAGGTATAGGCAAGAGATACAGTCGGGAGCAATGTGAGAGGGAACAAACTTTTTGTGCAAAATTGCAAATTTTCTGGTTATTTCTTCACTAAATTTGAGAATGACTTTCAGGTGTTACACCAATTAGAAACTAGTTGAAACTAGTTAGAAAACAGAGAAAACTGTACTTGTAACGCATACTTGTGGAGCAATCAGTAAATGACTGTTCCCTCTCATATTGCTCGCGACTGTACCTACCATACATTTGGTATTGCACCATGTCCTGACATAGTGGCCTAGCTTAAATGGAGGACTAACAAAGTGCTCTTACCTGTCGGACGCAGTACGTCTGGTATGCCTGCAGCATACCGGTGGCTGCCAGGAACAGTTTGCCAATGTCCACCGTGGTGTACTCCTGAGAAGCATGGACACAACAGATCTTCAAACAGCATATACAAATTCCAGTCCCTCTCGATCTGAGTACAATTAGCTTTTATTGTATCTTCTTGCATTATGTGCGAACGCTTGCGGACTGTACAATATTAGTTCTAAAAAAATTTATTAGCTGCCAGTGCTGTGTCCTGCTCTGATGTTTGCGGTGTCAATTACTAGGACAACGCAAGGTGTTGGAAGTAGCGGCGACTCTGTAGCACCCTGTGATGCATGAAGCCGTCTAGAACGTACCTCATCTCCCTGCTCGCTGGCGATGTCGAGAGCATCCTGCAGCTTCTCGGCGAAACTGGCATTCACCTCCATCAATTCGTCCAGGTTGAGGAAGATCTCCTCCAGCTGTTGCTTGGTCAACAGGCCCGCTGTCTCGATGGGCTTGTAGAATTCCTGTGCAGCATGTCAGCCGGCAGCGATCAGTGGCTGGCCCATTTGCTTACCGGTTCCTTCTATTTAGGAGATCTAGTTCATGTTGTTTCACTATATGCACGGATGCAGCAAAGTGTTTGTGTTCTAGTTTGCAAAGAGTTTAATGCATAGCATTTCCATATATTCGTACCTTTTTCCATTTAGCAGCATTTTGTCTCCTTAGTTTAATAATGCCAAAGAAAAAGAAGATGCAACGCCCTGAACTGATTTTTCTGTTTCCCTTTTGTGAAACGTATGCTGTACCTCAAAGTGTTTTCCTTTGTTTTGTTTTTGATTTTTACTTGGCCGAAACAGGGTGGGCTCACGTACCTCTTTGATGATGCGTAGATCATGGCCGTACTTCAGTTCGGTCTGCACGATCTCGGTGATGATCTCCCGCCGCTCGGTGCGCTTCTTCTCACACTTGGGACAGACTAGCTCCTCTTCTCCGGTCACCTGCACCCGGCAGTGGAGCCAATATGTCACTGACTCCTCCGAATGGGAAGTGCGAATTCATTGCACGTTCTCCGCGTTGAGGCACACACACCTATACGCAAAGCTGGCATGTATCCTGGGCCCGTAACCAACTCGGGACCATCACAGACTTGGGCACCTGCTCTTCCCAAGTAAACGAACCAGACAAGATGCCTTGCAAGATGATAGGAGGACATATATGCTGAATTAGTCGACCTCTCGATGTAAGAACAGTGTTCATTATGTTCAGGGGAGGTGGATCGCAGTGCAAGCCAGGAAGGCTTTGTGACCCAGATGCTTTTAGTATCTGTCCTTACTAGAGCACTGCACGGGCCTCAATCTGAGGCCCAAGCCCAGCCCGGGCCCGAGACCTGAAGCCCGAGCCCGGCCCAGGCCCGCGGCTTCAAGCCCGGGCCCGGCCCAGGCCCACTAAATTATCGCCCTAGTGAGCCCGTCCCGGCCCGTGAATCCTGGAGTGAAGCCCAGCCCAGGCCTGGCCTGTTTCACAGTAACGCTTGAGATTTACTGCTCACTCTGAGCAAGTAGACTGCTACTAAACCGATAAGAAACTGGCCGACAAAGGTTCTGAAACCACAGTTTGGCTTGCAGAAAGTTGGTTCTTTTTAACCCAGAAGGAAGTGATTAAGAGTAGTGCTCGCCAGGCCCGTCTTTTGGACAGTGATCTCGTGTAGGTGCGCAAAGATAAACTCGGAAGCTCTGAGAGCCAAATAAAAAGGGCTGCATACGCGCGTAATAGACTACTTTGCATTCCCCCATGATTTTAATGAGTTATATTTTGCCGTCTGTAAGTATAAACATTAAAGCTGCCTAGCAAGCAGTGGGATGACATTTTTTTTAGTGAACGCGGTCTCACAGGTTGAACTCATAGCCGAGCTGGTCGCCTTTCAGCAGAAACGAAAAGCTAAAAGGCTTGAGTATTTCACGGTGTGTGTTTTGTAGACTATAAGCGTCCTTAACTAATATGTTCTTCGCGAATGCATTTCTAATAGTGTATAGGTATGTTTTGGGATGACGAACGATCGGTTGAATTTTACTCTTACTGTGGAGCAGAAGATAACGCGCGAACTACGCGATAACTTACAGGGCAAAACACTTTTTATTTTATTTTATTTTATTTGATACCTCAAAGGTCCCTGGTATGGGGCATTACATGAGGATGGGCATGGCAGACAACCAGGCAGAAGAAGCGAGGAGGGATAGATGCGGTTATGAGATGAGATTTACAAACTCTCGCGAGCTTTTGTGGCTATTTCATTTGCGAGACGTTCCGGTCAGCTGATCAAAAATAAAACCAAACGCGCTTTAGTTTGTGAATTTTCTCACATGAAAAAAATATAGCTATAAAATAAAAGCTACGTTTTTGGGGCTCCCAAGGGGAGTCAGGCTGTGAGAGACACCGAAGCAGAGGGCTCCGGATCATTTCGACCGCCTGGGTTTCTTCAACGAGCAATGATACTGCAAAGTACATAGCTGTCATGCTTGCCACCTAAATAGAAATGCGGCCGCCGAGGCTAGGAGCAAACCAAAATAAATAAGTCAATGAATAAAGCTTAGTTTTTTTCTCAGCGCGTACTATAACCCATAGCTCATCCGTGTCGCTGCTCCAATGCCGCAGTTGTGTAGTACTTCACTCTGCAATAGTGAATGAATAGTCGGACACCAGCCGTTCCTGTACGGACCCAAGCCCTACCCGGGTCTACAGCTTTAAGCCCGAGCCCGGCTCGGGCTCGCAACTTCAGGCCCGGCCCAGGCCCGGCAAAACAGATCATGTCCCGGCCCGAGCCCTACCCGGGTCTGCAGCTTTAAGCCCGAGCCCGGCCCGGGCCCGCAACTTCAGGCCAGGCCCAGGCCCGGCAAAACAGATCATGTCCCGGCCCGCGGGCCGGGCCCGGGCTTTCGGGCCGGCCCGAGCCCGTGCAGTGCACTAATCCTTACTCTTCTTTTGTATGTCATAGTTATCTCCCTATTATCGAACCCTTGTGCTTTTTGGTGAAAATGTACCAACTTTTGATTCAGTTGGCTCTAAATTCTTTTTTTATTGCGAAAACAATACTACTTGCACTTTCACGCCGTTGCGTGGCGCGGCCGGTGGCCACCATTGACCTTCATTTGACCTTGATTGCATTACATTGGATTAGATTGGATTGGATTGGATTCTATTGGATTGGATCGGATTGAATTGGTTTGGACTGCATTGGATTTGATTGGATTGAATTGTATAACCGATGCATCACCACAAGTCTAACCACAAGCACCACCATCAGCTACACTACGAGCTGTACCATGGCGTACGTACGGATATTGCTTTCGCAATTACCGGGCTTAACCAAGCTAAGCCACAGATTTTTGTTTGTGTCTTCGGGCATTCTGACAATCTTTGTTGACAACCGCACACGTCTGTTGACCAATAGTCAAGGGTTGCCCCACCTGCTGGTCGCAGTCGGCGCAGCGCTGCTCCTCGCTGTTGCCGGCCGCCGGCGGGTCCAGGGGCTCGCTGTACCGGTCGCCCCCGATGCCGCTGTCGTTGCGCTCCACGTCGGCGCCCGTCGGCTGCGGCCAAGGACGGCCACATGGTTAATCGCCGCACGCATCGATTAACGGCGGCGGCAACGCGTTCGTTTTGACACGCCTGGCGCCATGTTGGGGCTCGGCCCGCGCGGCACGCACTGGGCCCGCTTCGCCCATTGCTGCTGCCGCTGACCCCGGCACTGCCAGCTGCTACGTACAGCGTTACCCAAACTCCCATCTTCTTACAAACCTCTCCGGTTTCCGTGTAAATTATTTTTCGAGATTTTAAGGAGCTGAGGCTGCTTTAATTGCCGATAAAATCAACGGTTAATGTGCATGCGGCCAGGAATGAGCGTGTCCTCTTGTACCGCCAGCGAACACTTCCTTGTGGCAAGCATGCAACGGTACAACTTTTATAGCCGACGCGATCGGGTTTCCGTACCCTTTTACGGCGCTTCCTGGAGGATTGGTGTTCAGGACCTGTCTGATCGTAAACATTTTACGATTAAAGTTATTCAAGCCGTGCTTAGTGACACTATAGCATCAGCGAACCTCGCACTGCGTTTGGATGCGTGCAATAGGGGATGTGTATCTGGACACGTACTGTACATGCATAGTAAGATAGCGGCAAAAGCCCGTTGTTCCGAGTCGTAACGATACCTCCCGCGACGGCAGCAATCTATCACGACCATCAAGATTTAATTTAGGCCTACGGCGCGCCTAACCTTGATAATACGTTCTCGAATGAATGTTATTTCCTGACGCTAAGCCAGTTAGACCAAACAAAAAATTCACAGTGGCAGTGCGATAGCATTAGCAGGTGTTGATGCTTTACCGGAAGTGACGTCGCTTCCGGTTTAGTGACGTCCCTCCATGCAGCCAGTGGGCGAATTTTATGACCAGCGACGCATTTTGATGCAATATGGGGCTTCGAATGATTAAAACCATCAGAATATCCTAACCTGCGTGCAGTGATTGGTGCCGTGCTGGACAGAAACCCCGCTCGGGTCACACAGTAGCAGTACGCGTAAATATGACACTGGGGCTACACCCTCGTCCATGCTTCGTGGATATTCCTTGGTGCCAGCGTGACATGCTTGGTGTACACTCACGATTTTGTCGAGGGCGGCATCTTCTGCCAGGGCCTCGAAGGAGACGGTGTCCCCGACTAGGTTCTCGAGGCCTCGCTCCTTGGCGTCCTCTAGGTACCCCAGAATATCTGCCTTTGAGGCTCCCTCAAAGAACGACTTCTGCGGGCTCTCGAACGACAGCAGTTTCTTCTCTCCTGCGAAAGAGGCGCGCACCAGGTGTGAACGGCAAGGTGTAGTTCACAAAGATGAACGGGGCGGCTGTACAGCAGTCACACAAGGCAACGCGCGCTGGAGAACGAAAAAGCAACCAGGGGATGTGTCAGTCTTCCAGGAGACCGATAGCTCAGGACACCCGTATCAATCACCACTGTCGATTCCAGCTTTCAATTGGAATTATTTGCTGTTTTAATATGATGGGGCCTAATTGGCACGCAAAGCTCTAGCATCCCACATAGTGCACTGACAGACAGTAGGCTAAGCCCAGCAATCCGCTTGAAGAGTCACTGTTCGCGACGTTAGAAGCTCATGATGGGACCCTGTGGCGTTACTCTGCGCGAATACTTGAAGAGTAAAATGACGTGAGCGTATGGCGGAGAGTGTCAAGGCAACAAGCTAAAATGCTGTACTTTTGCTTTGGCCTGCACTAAGGCGTCAAACGCTTCCCAGAACGTCATATGTTCCAGCTCCCAATATTTGTTTCTTTCTTGAGCGCATGTCAGTTATTAAGGACACGTTCCTTGAAAGGTAAAGATGCAAGTCGGTCGATCGTCGTCTTTTGATGCTGAACCCGACGCCGCGGTTTCGAGAAGCACGTGTGAAAAAAAAAAAAAATGATCGTGCACATTGTGTTTCTAAATATGTCGGCGACCTCCAGTACTACACATTACAGCTTCCGAGCCATGCTCACACAAAACCTCGCATATTGCGAAAAACGACGGCGGCTGCACTCAGTTTTCCGCCACCGGTCACAATCGGCATCCCAACGCTCGCGATGAGTGAGTGGCGTAACGGTTGCTGGAAGGGGGGGGGGGGGGGGGGGGGGGTGCTGCAAACGAGGCACTGAAAGGGAGGGGACTGCGTTCCACTGGGTCGTTTTGATCGGCTTGTCGTTACAGCGCAGGGTTTTGCCTTCCGAGGACCGTTTTTACGGCGCGGACACCCAACGGAGGAGGGTTTCCGGCGCACGCGCGCGTGCAACCGCTGTCCGCCGGCAGACAATGGCCCCCGCTGCTCGCGTCTGGAAGCCATCAAGGACCATTAAGAGGCGGGTCGTAAAAGGAGCGCACGCAAGGTCTGATCGGGGTGTCGGAATGCGGTTGGGGGCTCGCAGCCTTGGCGCTGGCTGCTGCTCCCTGATGGGGCAACCTCGGCGAAAGTGGTATCCGGGCCGCTTCCTGCACGGCTGCCGGCATGTGTGGCGTGCAGGGCTCAGGGTACGTAACGGGCCCTTACGCAAACGGTCTGGCTACAAGGTGCTTCAGACGGCCGGGTATACGAGTGAGATTAGTCGTGTTTTGAGAGACAGAGCTGGAAGCTTTGATATGCATATCTACTGGAGTAACGTTTTAAAGCTTCTGCTATGTAGGTCACGTAGTTTCGAGCTACTTTGCTCGAACACTTGCTACACTTGAACACTCGTACACTTGCTGCACAGTGGTGTCTTTAGTGTAGACTCAAGCCACTATGAATTTAGCCTGTTCCTAATGGATTCACACTAACGAACTAGCTTGGGCGTAAATTCGCTTTGACTCGCACCGCTACCAGTTATCCAGTGTCACTTGGCATTCCCTGTCCCGTCCCAGCCGCTGCTCCCCATTGCTCGCTGCCCCAGATCCCCAGCCTGGACGGGACTGAGGAGGCCACGTGGTGCTTTCACCGCCGAATGACGTGTGCTGGTGGGTGCGACTGCGCGCGGTTTTCAAATGATGCGCGAGGTGGCCAAGTTCGTTGCGCCACAGCGCCGACCGTAATCGCGTTTTAAAAATTCTAAATACTGGTATGGATATTGCAACGGCCAGCTGCTACTCTCTCATTTCAACCTGGCGCCTAACTATAATAGTCTGAAATTTAACTATTAGGATCACTAACTATGGTTGACATGAGTGGCCTATTTCCTGACATCCACCATTACTGGTGTTACATGCCGCAAAAACCATTTCTATACTCCAAAAAGCCTATTTTTAAAAATTACTGGCAGGCTTGACTGAAGCAGTCCGTGTATAATCCGTGTTTTGCTTCGACCACGAAACCAGTCTCCAGTGTGCATGAGGGCAATAAGGGACACGGTTCCTTCAGGTCTCGCATCTGCGGACAAAAGGAGAGAGACGTCCAGCGACTGCACTCACTGTGCTGGGGCTGCGGCGGGTGGTCGGGCAGCTCCTCGTAGACGGGCTCCGGAGGCACCTCGCAGTCGTCGTAGATGGGGCCGTCGGGCGTCGGCGGACACACCACCGAGGGCAGCGTGTCCGCGTACACGGGCTCCTCCTCCCCATCCTGCGCCTCGGGGCCGCGCACGTCCGACTCCTCCTCGCTCCGGAGTTCGCTGCTGCCGCCGCTGCTGCTGCTGGTGGTGCTCAGCGACACGTAAAAGGTGGACGTGCTCTCCTGCAGCATTCGGGCGGGGGCTATAAATACTGCCGGGGTCGCATCGAGACTGCTCTGATACACGGAGCACCGAAACATAGCTCGCAGTAACCACAATCGCCCTAGAAACGTGACGTCATCTGGCCCTATACGCACGAGCGGTGGCGAAAAAGGGTGAGCTGTAGGTTGCATGACATATGTGACTAGGGGACATGCACCTTTAAAAACTCGCAGGGTGAAGAACCTTATGAGCTGGTCTCTTTTGGCGACACATTGGCAGCGTTCGGGGAAGGAATATATACCGACGATGTTTTCTTACGCGTTACTAAAGCTTGCTGTCCAATTGGCCGCAATACACGCTTCACACAGTGTTACGAAACAAGCAGTGAGAAGGGCGCCAAACCGAGGTGCGTTACCCGGAGTCAAGTAAAGAGAATGTTCTGTCGCACAACAGTCACTTCTCATTGCTCTCCACCAGTACCATGGGCAGTTCGACTCTGATCTTTCGTTGGTCAGTCGCCAGCTGCACGCTTCCAGCATTCGTCCACGCCGCTGGACCTGAACAGCTATACATCTGTACGGTCACTTTTGAATAGCCACAAAAAGACCCCTTGCAGATTGTCTAAACATGTGTGGCTTGCGCTGCATTGGACTGCGCTTGTGTGTGGGACAACGACCAACAAGAACAACGTACTCGGAGGGGTCATACTGTGGCCTACGACCCTGGCGAGGCACCTGCGCTCTTTGGTTTCACTGTTTGCCCCTTCAGCGCACCGCTCAGCAAGCAACTCGCTGGATTCACTTCAGCTGTATGACATCATACCTTTGGCGGCGTGGACTTGCGCTGGACCGCCACCGGCGGCGCGGGCAGCAGCGGCACCAGGCTGAGAGGGGCGAACAGCGCCCGCGCCGAGTCCCCGTCCAGCTGTGGCGCCGAGTGGCGCATGCGCGGCCGCCGCTTGGCCGGGCTGCGGCGCACCGGGTAGCTGCCGCTGAGCCGGCCGTGCGAGCTGATGAGCACCCGTGTGCCCGTGCTGGTCTGCGTGGTCACCATCACGGTGCCGCCGGCCGCCTGCTCCGAGCCCGCGGCGGCCGAACCCTCCGGAAGGAGCTCGTCTGCGCACCAGGGGCCATACATCAATAAAACTTCTTTTTGGGCTAGTTAGTGCATTTTGAACCTAAGAAAAGGAGCAGCGCCACAGCATGCAACCAAAGACGATGAAAGGAGAAGACACAAACGCTTGTGTCTTCTCCTTTCTTCGTCTGTGGTTGCATGCTTTGGCACTGCTCTTTTTCTTAGGTTCAAGGGTCATACAGTCTGTTAGGCTGAGGCAGCGGACTCGCAGGACGCTCAGTGCACGCGTAAAGGCCAGAGAAAACGGCTCATTGACGTCACTGGCGACTTCAACTGCTGTCCGAGGTCTGCCGACAAACACGCGGCGTTGTCGGAGGCTAGTATTCGCCCTTTGTCATGCACGCTGGAAATCGTTGTTGTTTATTTTTGGCCCTTCAGTGCAAGATCACTGCATGGTTAGGCGGATTTGTCTCCTAGCACGCGTGTTTCGTTATGCATTGCATGACGCCGCTGTACACAATACTTCCGTCGACCGTTGCGGGCCACCAACCGCGGCAGCACAGGACAGGGCGCTTTGCTGACGATTTTGAGATCACAATTAAAGACCCGACCGACAAGCGCAAAGCGCAAAAGCGAAGAACCAGACGCTTGTGCTGTGGCGAAATAAAGCAGACCCTTTAGCTGAATGTGTCAATGTCTCAGAGTGTGTGACTGTATGCACCGACCGATAGCGTTATTCTCGGCGTCAAAACTACTGCGAAAAATTCAGCGTTCAGATTTTCCTTTCAGATACACCAGGAATACTGAAATGCCTTCCATTAGGCACCTGCGCACCCATTTGGAAGAAATGTTTATGTATCGGGCTGTATACCGTAAATTTCGGTATACAGCTGGCGGGCTATACAGCATTTTCGTTTTCAACATCTTCGAATGGACCATGAAAGCCATGCATGATACTGTGTACTGGATAGGGACTATACACACCGGGAGCGAACTACGGACCAGGTGCGGACTATGTAAAAAAAAAATGCTAAAATTTACCCATGCACCCTACACACTCGGTGCGGGCTGTAGATCGGAAAATTACCACAGTTAACGTTTCGAAATGTAGTAACTCTGAAGAGCGGAATTTTTGCCGGCAATTCATAAAACTGCTGAAAATCATGTTTTTTAAGGAAACAAGTCCGGAACTGTCGAAAATCTGATCTTATAAACCGTGCGAGTCCGTTTTCACGACTTGCTCTGTACCGAGTAACAGCTACCAGAAATTGACCAAACTGTCTGGAGCATTTCAAGGGTGAAAAATTGACGTCTATAGAAACGTACGCGAACAAATTTAAATGGGTTGCATGAGACTTGAAACGTTTTATCCACGCAAGGGCAGAAAACATAATTCGTATTTCTCTTCTCTCTATTTAAGCGCTCTGAAGGGTAGTGTAGGGCGTGTAGCCAATTCTTTCATGTTTTGGTTATACAGCGTTATATATTTCTGAACATACGTTTCAAAGTGATGAAACAGTGATTTTCGGCAAGTTTTGCACAAAATGTAAGGGAAATCAATATTCTACGTCCATCTGACGGGCACAACATTTTAACCTGTTCTTACGCATTAAGCCTCAAAATATTCAGCGACTGCTATGCAAGACCATTGTATCCCTTGCCTCGTACATTTAATAGCAGCCCTCAGAAGACTTCCTCTCGAACCATCGCTAAGGAAATTGCACGGAGCAATACAAAACTGCTACCGCTATACACGCAACGTCAGTTTACGCGCACGCAGCCAGTGTGAAGCAGAAGACTTCTTTAGGCGGGCCTCTTCGTTAGAGGATGTGACGACGTCAGCTTTGCCATTAAGTCGCCCATATACTTTCCTCCATCGCTCGGGCAATTCGTTCCCCTGGGAAGCTGTACGACGCCCACACTACGACGCACGCCTCGCCGATTTGCGGTGCGCGTCACCATACAGCGCGGTCATGCATCGTTCAAGAGACAAAAAGCCCGTGTGCACGTCTTGGCTACCCTTCCGAGCAAAGTCCTTGGCATCTTCGTTGCAGGTATAGTCAGCTCGAGACCGTGATTATGACCGGGTGGTGGTGATCCGTGAGCCAAGAACGCTCGCTCGTTGGATTAGCGCGACGTTTGCGACGACGGAGCCGTCGAGCTCGCGGGGACGCGAGATTCTACAGCTGATTGGTTTGCAGCCGCTTAATGCACCGACAATCGAGACTGGGGCGACCGCTGGGGAGGAAAATCCGGTGGCAACAACCTTGATTTCTTTGCGGGGCTGACTCACAGCGGAAAACGGAGGAGGGGGGGGGTGGTTGCTGCTTCGTTCCGTCTCACAGCAGGAAGGGCGGCGTCATGTATATGCATTTGAGGGCAGGCCCTCACGAAGTTAGGCGTATATGTTTTTGGCCAGGCTGTGCGCCCTGTCAGCTGTTGCATGTCGGTGGGGTCTGGCGAACAGGTGCGCATTTGTACCGGCAGTACTACAGTTGAACCTTGTTATAACGAAGTTGAAGGGGCCCTGCGATTACTTCGTTATAGCCGTGGCTTCGTTATAACCATTGTTTCACTATCAACAGTTTCGTTATAACGAGGTTCGACTGTATATACTCGCAAACGTGATGCTTGCCTTGTGTCTTGTTTGCAACTGAGGCGTTTTCGTTTTCTGACCGCGAAATGATTGATTTCCGTAAGCCTCGTAGCGTAAATGAGTCTCGCCATTAGATGGGCGCCATAGCCGCGCAATGCATGTTGCTGGTACAGTGCAGCATATCATATATGAAAGAAAAACATCATAGACTTCTGTAATATTCTCCGAACTCAAGTCCGGGAAATGTAGAGTGAAGGTGCATGGTACGACGATCCTGACTCATGCTGACACGGTATATCTATAATCAGTTTTTAATCGCGCAGCAGCAAAATTATGTTATAAGAACAGCATAACAAAGAGGAGGGACCGACGTCTGGATAGCGAAGATGCTGTGGGAAGAAATAGAAAGGGCAATGCGTTGACCCAGGGAATGCGTTAGCTGCTTTAGCCAGGAAACCGCGGGTCAGGACGGAAGGACAAAGAACGAGAGAGTCCGTTGACTCCTCTTTGCTTCAACAGTGCGCCCCCCATGCCTGCTCTAAGAAAAGGCCGAAAACCTTTTCCCTCGTATACCAAATGAGCGTGCCGAGGCGCAGCGACAATACGCTGCGCTCTGTGGTCAGGAAGTTGTTCTTGGGGAAGACAAGAAAGGCAAGAAAGAATCCTTAGAAAAACCGGCGTGGCTGGAGCTTTTTTTAAGCCCGCCAGGCGGATACCTCGTGGCTAAGTTCAATGGCTCACGAGCTCGCCCGCATCGCGCGCACAATGGGCCGGGCTCATAACAGGCACGCCGCGCGCGTACACTTATCGGCTCGCGATCGGCCTCCCCTTTTACCCAAAAGAAACCAGTCGCCGGCGCTTTTTGTTCTTCGCGGTTGCTTTCGGAGGCCGCTTTGTTGCGGCCGTTCACGACGAAGCACCGGGCGGCGGCGCCGAGCCGTGCACGCAGGCGGGGCGGCCGAATCCTTTCCCGCAGCTTCCTCCCGCTTAGCATAACGGTCGCGCCGCGCGGCATGCTCTCCAGCTGTGGGGCCGCGCCGGGCTCACGCCCGAAACGACGCTCGATGATCGGTGGCTGCGTGTTGCCGCCGCCGCCGCGGCGAGCTAGGCTATGAATGGACTCGCTGACCGCAGGCCTCTTTCGTTTTCTTCATTTCGCTCCTCGTCGTGATCGTCGTTATGGGATGGACTCGTGCCGGCGAGAGGCGTGTACATATATTACAGGAATGTACAGGGAAGGGCCTGTACGTTTTCCCTTTTTTCAACAACCTGAGCTGAAAAAAAGAAAGAGAGAGAGAGAGAGAAAACTTGGGCTTTTTGCGGGGACGACACCGAACACGGCTACAGCTACTCCAGAGGCAGCCGCAAGATTCTGCGTGCTGATAGTGGTCCTGTTATGGCATTTGAAATCGTTTTGCTGAGCGGAGTAGGAAAGCGAAGAGCATCAAAGCGCTACTAAAGGACTGACAATTCAGACTGGGGAGTTTCGTGTTATTCATTAATCTTGAAGCTGATTTCTGCTATTTTTAATCAGCTATGCTGGAAGGACTGCAGGCGTCTGCGGGGGCACGAAGAGCCATGCATCACACGGAGAGCACGACGGCGTGCCTTTCATCTTCGACCACCGAGGATGTAGCCGATATATCTGACACCCGAGAATCAAGTTTTAGAGCAGGAGAGAATTATACTCGTCTCAAACCGGCAACTCATTGTTCTAAGCTGTCTCTCTCACAAGTCTGTTCGCTCACGATAAGGCGGTGGGTCGAGCTGAAGCGCCTTTGTTCTCACGCCCGAAAGAGCCGAAAACAAAACCCTGTCTTTAACGATAGTCCCAACATCGAGCTAGTGTATATGCAGTATCTCGTCCTGTAAGACGGAGGTATAGGCAGCAAAGAGAGTACGTGTAGAAAAGAAAAAAAAATCTTTTCACTCTTTTTTTGCTGTTAATCTCTAATCCACCTTGGAATGCCCTTACCCGGTAGCGTGGCGTAGTAATAGCCCGGTCAACCGCGTGACCCATGCCTAGGCGTGGGTACCTACACCCTAAAAGTTAATGAGCGTTTGCAATAAATCAACCTGTCGCTCGCCGAGTGGGACGTATAGACGTGGGTAACGAGGCCTAAGTCCGTTCGGGTTGTATAGCCCTATCCTCGCCCTTCCCTCCTGAAATTCTGTCGGCTGTACGCAAACGACTCAGATTTCACTTCTCTATACCCTTAAAACGCTGGGTACATGTATACTCCAGGACCCTATTTCAGGAGAAAAAAAAAACAGAAAAAGATGAAGCCCCGTTATTTCCGTTCACTCCTTGAGGAGGTCGGGCGACATCCCGAAGTTGGCGCCTCCCTTAGAAGGCAGCTAAAGGGCAAAATAGAGCTTTATTCACTCTCTTCAGCTCCAAATTCTCTCCTGCAACATGTACGCCCTGACATACACTGGTCACTCCACGACCTGCCAAAACGGGTTTCAGTACGTGCTTCGGGACGCGTGTCATATTGCTGACGCTCCGCTACTCTAAAGAGCGAGGAAAACTGCCCCTCTCAGAGTCGTCACAGAACTTTGACAGCAAGGCGCATTGAAATCTTACCAAGATGGCCGCAATGTAGCCTACTGCATATTCTCGACAAAGGGTTCACTTTTGTGACAAATAAATTCAAAATAAACTTCTTTCTCATGTTCGCTACCATGTTCGCTATCATTCTTTCGACGCACGTTTGCTGAAACGAGGGTGCGCTATAGGTACGACTTTGGAACAGACGCCATTCCTGGCCACACCACTGGTCGCCGCATGGACGGTTGTTCGGCAAGCAAGCCACGATGCAAAAGGCCGACGCGTGTTCGGGTGGGAACCGCCCGGGCTGCTTTCGTTTCTCTTGGGCAACCGCGCGGCGGATGCGGCAGCTGCGCGGTGCCCGAAGGACACCTGCTGCCGCACGCGCCACCGGGTTGAGGCGCCACGGCGCCGCCAACGGGCCTCCTCCTGCCGGATGGCGGCGAGAAGAATCTTCCCATTCTGTCGCTCTGCAGCACTCGACGGACGCATCAGTTGCGTTCGCCGCCGCCCCTGCTTTCCTCTCCCCTCCCTTCATTATTTTAATTTTTTTTTGTTTTTTTTCTTACTCTTGGCTTCGCCGGTTCGAAGGACGAGCAAGCCCTTTCTGACGCAGATCAGGCCGTTGCTCCACTTCGCTTTTGTTTCCGCCCTCTCCCATTTGCCTCTGCTCCTACCGCGGCGTCTTTCGCAGGGCCTGATCGGGCTCGTTAGTCGCTATGGGCTCCTGCGCTTGGGCAAGCGAACCCCTTTGTGTGCCGACCCCCAACCGCGCGCTCCGTGGGTCCACTCGTGGATGAAGCTGCTCAGACAATGGCGCTCTTGAATGCGCGCGAGGGACGCCAGCTACCCTCGGTACGCGATGCAGATTTATTGCGGAAGGAAAAGCTGCTGTCTACGCGCGAATTTCATTGCTGTAGTTGCACCGTTCAAGACAGAGACAGCCCGTTCGCTTTTCACCAGGCCTTTCTCTGCAAGTAATCCGAAACTTTGTGTTCGTTGGCTCGTGTCGACGTGTCCAGCCTTTGTCCACGGTATAGAGGCCATTTGGTTAAGCTGTTTATGCATCAACAGCGTTTCAAATCTCTTGAAGAGGAGACCAATTCTCGTCCTCACCACTCCAGAAGTTGGGACTTCCACGGATTCTGCAGGAACCTCACTATACTGCTTAGAAGCGAACTCCTTGGACTTTTTACCTTTTGGAAAGACTGTACATGTGAGAAGTGCTTGAGGAAAAATGCAGAAAACTATGAATAAGGGCAGCATCGACAAAGCTAGACTTTCTGCTTTTCTTCGAGGAGCATCCGAATGCAGGATCAGTATGTGCTGACGACAGGAATTTTTTTACTCTATAGGTCTCTATCGACGCAGCTTGTGGGTGTAAGCGTGAAGCCCTTCCTTCACGTTTACATCACTGACAGGCAAATTAAAGTGTAGAGCACTCGCGTATGCTCGACTGTTGTATTGCAGCGTAAGCAGTACTGGTGTCACAGTGTGAAAATGGCGGCGTCTGTCCGTAGCCTCGAGGAACGAAGCCTCCGCCTTGTAGGAGCACCACCCATCTCCCCACCACACCCACTAGCTAGGGACCTATCCATCCACCCACCTTCACCGTGCAGAAAAATTCTGTTGCATGTGCGAAGCCTCGGCTTAGAGTAAACTCATTCATTAGAGTAAAAACATCAAAGTAATCATCGAGGGTAAATTCAGCTACTTTATCAGGACTGTTGCATGAGATTTATGATCGCCCCGCAATTTATTTTCATTCAAGCCTTTGCCATGTTCTATAGTCTGCGGGTGTGTTCCTGGTGGAGTGGGGGGGAGGACACATGGTATACATTGACAGATATCGAGTGCTTGACCACTCATTATAGGTACAGAAGTACACTTGTAGTATGGTTAGCACAGGTAGAATAGTGTCAGTGAGCTAGCTCACTGACATTACTTGGAGAAAGAAAAGAGTGAAAGAGCAAGACAGAAAAAGAAAGACGAAAAAAGAACTGGCACGCGCTTTATAGCTTTTTCACGTCCTGCTACATCATACGTTCCAGCTATACAGCTGTGGCGTGACGCACGTAAGGCTATGCACCTCGGCATGCGAAGATTGTCACATACTGAAATGGACGTCCATCAGCCACCTAAACTGAGAGCTGCAGTTATACGTATTGGCAGCGAGAGGTTCAGCTGTGCGTGTACAAGCCCTCACGTCCTGAAGACCGCAACAAAGCCGCCAGCAATCGAGGCTCTGAGAACCTCACGTATAGGGCACACAATGGACGCCTCGACCAGACAGGTCACATCGCAGCTCCAGCACCGCGGGTCCCTTCGTGCGCGGGTCACGCCATTGCTCCGATATGCGTGTCGATTAGGCGCGTGCCCGAAAGGTGCGGCGTCCGCGCACGACGGTGGACCAAGCGGTTCGATTCAAACGCACCCTCCCGAATCGCGTCGGAAGTCATTACGCGAAGTGCCAGAGGCGAGGCGCGCGATGGCCTCTGCGTGGGGCTCAGGGCGCCCCGTGGTGTCGGATCGCGCATTCGCAGCAATCCCCGCCTGGGGCCATTGTCGGCACCCGACGATAAGCGCCTCCTCCTCTCCATCTCCTTCGCCCTCTTCCGCAGGAGCGCGGGTCCTTTCAAGAGGCGTGTCTCGTGGCGCTCTGCTCCATGGATTATGCATTGGCCCTTCGAGGAAGCAGGCCACCGGGTGGATGGAACGGGCCGCCGAAGAAAAGACAACGGGACTAGGGGGGCTGCCGGTAGTGTCTCAGGATTCCTGCCTCTATGAGCACTTATCCTCTTTCTTCCTTCAGCTTGCGCTTTAGCCGTGGGTCTTGTTTTATTTTTTTTTTTGTCTGTCTGAATATAGTGAACCAAGTCCAAAGCGGAAAGAGAGTAAGTAGGAGAAATAATAAAGTGAGCGATGAAGCGGGCTGCTTGTGCTGAATATCTGTGGTAATCTCTGTCTGCGCGCTAAGCTCGCCGTCTGACTCGCCTATTTCCAATGCTTCTCTTTTCCATTCCGAAAAATTCGTTGTTCGCAAGGATGGCCATTTGATTTGCGGAGTAGTGCTTGGCAGAAGGGGCGACGTCGATCAGGGTGTACACCAGCTTCTGCTGATCGTCGCAATGGAGGGAACCAGAGGCATAGTATTCGCACAACACTCTCCTCGTCGCTGAAATGTACAGCCCCCGTCAAAAGTATACAGTCAAGGGGTTTGCTTCTAAGCTCCTTAGCGGGGCTCCCTGGCATGTCTAGCAGTCTGAAGCTTGGGAGGGTTGAGGGCGCGATGCCATTCCTCTTTCGAGAGGTTACGATCGCTGAAGATTCATAACGAGGCAGACTGTAGGCCTCACAAGCAAACCCCTTGGACTGTATACTTTTGACGGGGGGTGTACATTTGTGTGTGCGCACTCGAGCTTGCGTGTGCGTTTGTGAACACGCTGCCCATGTGCGTGTGGTGCGTGTTAATCAATTTCAGGCGGCCGAAATTAATCCGAAGTCCTCCGCTATTGCCTCCTCGCAGCGTAGACAATATGGACTCTGGCCACACACACACAAAAAAAAGACACACTGTATACCTATGTCGATGCTTTGCTGATGAGTTTCATGCCGCTCACAGCGGACAAAGGCCTGTGCGAACATCGATCGATTACTTAGCTAGCGATATTTTCCTTCCTGTCATATTTAATTACGCTGTCCCTCCCGCTTTAAGTGAATACCCTTGATACGCGCGCGTTGCCTCAGCGTGTCAGTGCGCAACCAGGAAACAATTTTAGTGACAGCATTAGCACATCTAATTGTCGGGCACGCAGCTCGACCCACCAGGGACACTGCCCCGACCTGTAAGAAAGTGTTGAGCTCAGGAATATACTTATACGACGGGGGCGGGGTCTACGCCGGGCAGCCGCTCCGTTCAATTCGTAAAGCCCCACCTCGATGGACACTTCCCAGGCGTACGGGAGGAGCGCCTGCGCGCCCAGCACGCGCCGCGACGGACGTCGGAAAGTGGCATGTCCCTCCATGTCCCTGGTACTGGCTCGCTCCCCCTCGCGAGCCGACTGAAAAAATGTCAAGCCGTGAAGAAAAGGGGTTGGGGGGCGCTGAAAGGACCAATTAAACCGCGAAGAAAAGTTCGGGGAACACGAAGCTATGAAGAAAAGAGTCCCCGAGAGCCCCGCGGTCCTCCCATTGTTGTAAACCGGACCCCGCTTCCGACGCGCGCGCGAGCGCCCGTGCGCAGGCGCCGATATCTGACATGCACAGATATCTGGGCCCCGCTCGCGCCTGCTCGCGCGTCGCGCCTTGCGCATGCGCAGACAGGCTCCAGCGTACGCCCGTGCGCGTAGGCGCTTCGCGTGTACGCCTCGGAAGTGTCCATCGAGGTGGGGCTTAAGCGGCAAGCCTCGTAAACATTTGCGGTGGGCGCGCGAATTCGGTAGCGAAGCGCGTATAGCGACGCCGCTTAATGATCACCGTCGCGGTCGCGCGCGACGCGCTAATCGCGAACTCCCCGACAGCGATCTCCAGCCGCGGAGGGAGGAAAAAGTTGGCACGGGTATCCCGGGCGCCTTGCGCGATGTCTTCTAGCGCGCTCTCAGCGGGCGGCCTGACCGGTTATCGGATTCCGTCGTCCTTAGGGCAGCCATGCTATGGCTTTCTTTCTCTCTGGCAAGGTCGGTGCCAAGCGCGTCTTCATGGTTATATTTACGTTTTGGCGGCTTTTTTTTTGCCCCCTCTCTGTTTGAAACGAAACGTGTCGAGGGAAGACAAGAGTGGATTAAAATTCAACATCCGGGATGCCACCGTGCGGCGGAATAAATTTGAGAGCCGACCGACCGACCAGGCCGGCGAAGAACAGTCGGTCGACTCGGGCGGCCGTCCGATTGTGTCATCACTGCGCAACTCCTTCTCAGGTCGAGGACGTATAGAATAAACAAAGGCCGGTTGAAATCACTAAGGCACAGCACTGCTTCTGCTTCACTTTGCGTGAGAAGGCAATCCTCACATCGAGCGTCGAGTGGCGTCTGTCCGGAACAGGATAGACGCCATACGCACGTTGTGCGGTCACTGTGTCTAACACAGCGACCGACTGCTATGTCCAGTGAAACAGATCCTCGCGCAGAGAGTAGCTAGCATATCGGCATACCTTACTGTAGCATGTAGACCCCCCCACTCCGCGAAGGCTTGCTGGTTACGGCGTTCGGGTGCTGAATCCAGGTCGTGGGATCGAATCACGGCCGCGGCGACCGAATTTGGATGGGGGGACAGATACAAAAGACCTCCGTGTCAATCAATCAATCATTTTATTCAGACATGAACTTGTATGCACAGTACATGCCCACGAGATGAGACAAAAGGAAGAAGCTGCTGGCAATCTTCCTGACGAGGCCTCACCCCGGGTCACACATCAAAGGCAGAAGGGTGGTTACATTCATTAAAACTCAACAAGCTCTTTAGTTCAATTTTCACAGTAGTTGAAAGTTAATAAAGGCACATGGCATTACAAAGAGAAAAGAAAATCCGTGCATTTCAAATAATCCTAGGTGGTTTAAATCGATCCGGAGCTACGGCGTCTCACACATCTCATGTGCAGCTTTGGGACATTGGACCTCACATACCATACCATACCATACCATACCATACCATACCATACCATACCATACCATACCATACCATACCATACCATACCATACCATACTATACCACCGTACCGTACCCACCGTAGCGTACCGTACCATACCACAATATACCATATACCGTACCATCCATACTAGCAGAATTCGTTCAAAGTATATAAAATGCGCATAACGAATTAAACTGAAGCGATAGTCAACATATAGTCTGTTTACCGAATCTGCAGGTTGCGGGAATGGGTATCGGCGGCTCGTTTATTTCACGGAAGAAGCATATTGGCAATCACTCATAACCTGGCAACGACGCTGTTCTGCCAACTCCACGTAAGGGCGCTCGTGCGCTCACAAGATATAACCCCGGCGGTGGGCTTCAGTTAGGCTTGTGCTTCACTGGCGCGAAAGAATCACTGTCAGAATTATGCGTCGTCATACTAGTACAGACTAGCAACGCGAAAAGTATAGAGAGAGCCTACTCTTTTGCTGCATCACCGCTTCATCGCAGGAGCCATCTTTGGACAGTCTGTGTAGGTTTGCCTCAGGCGATGTAAAGTCAGGGACAACGCAACCTGATATCTCGAAGCGACGATAAAAAATTTCCGGTACCTCCGTGAGGCCACGAGGACACAAATAAAAAACGCGATAGCTAGTCAAAGCGCTTGTGTGCACTCATCCATTGATGTTTATTTTGTTTTTGGTTCATTTTTTTGTGGCTGCATTGCGCTACCAGTAGTTGCTGCGGTCCTCACCTCAACATTTCAAGTTAGCTTGTCTGCAAATGTACGCCTCATTGCTCTTGCAATGCGAGACTTGCGAGCTCGTGCTTCAAGACATCATTTCAAACGTAGCGCTGCTTGGGCAAACAGGGACGTGTTAGAGAGACAAACAGAGACGTTAAGCACAATCTACCAACGTCCTTCTCTGCCCAAGCAGCGCAACCTTTGAAATGACGATATTCCAACGAGCCCAATCCCAAGCACTTCAAGACGTCTTGTTTGCTTTTCTAACGAGCCAGAACTGCACTACGATGTGCTACGAAGCGCGACTAATTGCAGCAGCCTCGCAAACGCATTCGCCGTGCCCGTTTAAGAACAGCAAACATTTCGGAGAAAATAACTCGTGGCGTATATCGTCGATTCCAGTATATAGACGATTCCAAATGATCAGCGTTGTCGTCCAGCGTTGCCATACAATCTTCAAATATAAGCGCGGCCTGCACCGCATGACAAGAGAGTTGCATTTTATTTCAACGTTGGTTTAAACGAAGGACAACACACGGCTTTTCGCTGGTGCTGGCTCTTGCATGCAGCGTTCGCAAGTAACTGGTCCTTTCGAGATCAGCAGCCAGGAGCGTAGCTCTGTCGGGACTGCGCACAGTCTTATCGCTAAGCAAGCGGAACCCGTTTTATTCGCAGCTTTCGTTTCATTTGCAGACGGAGCAATAGTCGGCAACAGCGTCGTACGCGTCCACGTTTGTTATATTGTCGTTTTGCAACCCGTTTCGGGAGCGTAAGGCGGTTTTGAGCGCGCTTTTCGTGTTCGAGTGAAGTGCGTGGAAGATGGTCTAAAGAACTTCAAAATGCTTCCTGGTCCCTTAGGTTCGAACCGTGGCGCTCGCTGCAGAAAATGAGCCTTGGACATTCGCGCGAACCATCCTTTCCTCCTCGCTTCTGTTCACGGCACAACTTGTACTATGCCTAATTTGTGCATACAGCCAGAAAGCGTCACACGGTCGCTGCTTGCTCGTGCCAAGCGGCCTGGGAACTTTTGAGGTACGAAGCGCATGCGCCGTTTTCCCCGTTCACGGCGAGGCCGCGCTGGCCGCGCGCTCATGAAGCATGCCAGGCGTCCATGCAGGGCGACGCTCGGCGACGGCCTGATCGAGAAGAAGCGAAACGTATACGCTACTGCTAACTCCGCTGTCGTCCTGCGCAGGATTTCGCCATGGGCTCGTCCTATTGTTTCCCTCAGTCGCGCATGCGAACCACGACCGCAGAGTCGTGCAGAGCCGAGGAGCGGTGAAGAATCACGTGTGAGTGAAGGGCCGGTAGCCGGGATTGCATGCAATGCGGCGACTGTGTGCAGATACACGATGAAGATAGGATGGTGGAGCATGCAGAACTTAAAATGCGCTCGAAAGAGGAATGGAAAGAGAAGGGAATGTCTTCTCGAAACGGCTGGAAAAGAGAAGGTACCGGTTTATTCGAAAGCATTGCGCTTCCGCTCCGAATGTGCGTCCTTCGTTTTGAGGGGTATGTGGCTATAGTTAAAAAAAAAAAAAAATCCATTTCGCAAGAGAGCTCTATGACAGGGTGGATTCAAGAGCGCTTGGTAATGATATTCACTGCCAACAAAAGGAATGCGACGCCGACACACTTGTGCGAGAGAAATTTTGGTTAATCAGAGGGGCACGCCAGGATTAGAAGCCTTCAGCCAGTACCAAATAACGTGCTGTTAACCATCGCTTCACTGCAGCTCAAGATAAACTCGACAACAAAAGGCGGCTGTCCAAAACCACGACTGCGTCGGGGAGTTGTGGCTCCCATTCAAGTTTGTCGAGATATCTCTCAATCATCAAAAACACTGTCGCTTGGGGGTCTCGTGGCACACCCTTTCGGAGGCCTGCTATCACATGCTGCTTTATTATACGCCATCGTCCATATTGATTACTAACGCGAATTAGTGACCCTAATAAACTAAATGTTCCTGTAACGTAATTCGCCTACTGTGCGTTGTGAGCTGCTCGCACAAGGCTCCATTTAACCCCCTGAACGAACGTCCGTCAGTGGTGCAGAGATAGCGTGCACGGTTCCCGTCACAAAGCACGGCGGTTTGATTCCGCTTGACCACCTTTTTTTTCTTTTCAGCGAAACTGCTTTTCTACGTCACTACACTCTTGACCGACCGGGACTTTCCAGTCACGCGGACGCCGGATTTTCCTCCGAACGGTACCTTTAACGCTGTAGCGTTAAAAGAGTTGGTTTTAAAAGTGGGTAGCGTTTACTTAAGCTGTGTTCCTGCAGTTTAGATCGCTGTTGAGCTGCGATTTATGACGCATATGACGTTATAAGCAGCAGGAAAAAATGTTTTGAATCAGTCAGATGCAATGCAGAAAACTATGTTTTATGTTAGCAAAAGGATGTCCGCATAAGTGACACACTTGAGTGTGTAGTTACTGAACGTAAACTTCTTGGCTTGACCTCACGCTGCAGAGCACAATTCAAGGAGCAAGCAGCCCGTCAGGACCGAAAACGACCCTGCGTCGGTGCCAAGGTGTCGGCGCAAAATAATAATAATAATAAAATAAAAACCCACAGATACCATTGGCCTCCTGGAGGCCGCTGTATAATTCACTCAGTTTCTTTGTGTTGTTTTCTTGCACTGGTACTTTTTTATATTTACTGACAGGCTTTGGCAAGCCGCGACAGGTCCCTTCGTATACATGTTTATCTGCCAACCTTGTAAGCAAACCACCTGTGAAAAACGTTGCTTTAAAGGCGCGCGTTAACCGTATCGTGGCGCACCTTGTCCGTCGATTAGGTTTCCGGCAGCACGGTGTTGTTGCACGGCCGTGTATGCGCTATCGTCGCCTTGGTGACGAACGTGTAAAAAATTATACTGAGCTGGACCGATGTCTGGGAATGTCTGAACTGGCTCCAGCGTCTGTCTAGGTGTTCGCATACAGGTATCTTGTACGGGTTGTTAAAGCGTAAACAGGCTTCTTATTGCGCGTAAACAGGTTGTTTTACTGCTCTTTGATGCAGCGCGCACGCACGCACGCACGCACACGCACACACACACACAAACACGCACGCACGCACGCACGCACGCACGCACGCACGCACACACACACACACACACACACACACACACACACACACACACACACACACACACACACACACACAGCGCTTGTATTCTGTTCTGTGAGAGGAACTTTTTGGTGGGGGTGGGGGGGCTTAGAGTTGCTGACTGATTGTGTTGTCAGGGTTTCGAATTATAGTGGTATCATTATTTGGCTCGTAGCTGGGCGGTTTCATAGTAGCGTTATAAAAACGGACAATGCACGAGCGCTGCAATGCAGAAGGGAGGACAAGACGGGTCCTTCCTTGTCGAGCTTCAGTTATATACTGCTAGATTCCTTCTTGTAGAATAACGCTGTATGCATATTTTCATGTGACGGGAAAGCAGGCAAACAACATGAATAGCGTGAGCGCAACCGTTCATAAAAAAAGAAGATATGCTTTAGCGTAGCGACATCTGCGCATGCGCAGTTGGTGTCTCAGGGCGGTGCGCTAAACCCATCCATTTATTAATCGTTTCTCGGGTGATGGGAAGTAAACCTCCCATGCATCTTTTGCGCTACTCGAGCTTTTCGTCATCTCGCATAATCCCTGTGAAACGAGCTGCTGTGAATCTCCTTAGAATTTCTCATGCTGTCGCTAGCATTGAGAACGGGCAAATGCGGTACAGCATGGAAGGTCTCCGTCACCATGGTTGCCTCTTGACCACAGTATGGCATGTACGACAGAGCAAATGGGCCCACGGTAGAATCTGTGTCCTCATCTGAGGATCCAAAGTTCGGTTTCAAGGCAAGGGAAAAAGACATAATCCGCTTCCTTTCTCTATTGCTGGACTACAGAAAGGAGCTTAAGTGCAACTTGTCGGACTAGTTGGTTCATTTTAGACGCTTAACGTGTGTGTCGTTAGTTTTTCTTTTGCAGTCCTTGCCCGTTTGCGCAACAGTTTCTAAGCGTATAGGAAAGAGCCAGATGAAATGCCCCTTTTTCAAGGGAAGGACTGTCTTAATAATGTCTTATTTTATTATCTCAGTCTGCAGTAAGAATTTTCGAGTCTTGTTCATTTCGTCATAATAGAAGCAAAAAAAATAATGTTTTGACAAAACTTGTGCACCTATTTGGCGGTGAATACTACCCACCGTTCTATTTCCGGCAATATCGGTTGGAAAAATCTGATATTTTCACTGCGAAAACTCGCGGTCATGCCTTGTTGGAAACGCACGAAACTAGTTCTCCTGACAACCTGGGAAAAAAAAAAAAATATCCCGTAAAAGGGTTAAAAGCCGCACTCAGTAACAGCGTGATATGCGGGCTCCAGCGATCCTCATGAGATGCAAGAGATGTGCAAGGACGTTATGCTGCCGGTCGACGCAAAACCTCCGACAGCGCATCATTTTCACGCCGCACCGTTGCGTAACAGCGTAAAAGCAAGTGACAGCAGAGGTCCCTCACGGTGCTGCGGCGTACCGCGTTCAGGTCCCGCGGAAGCCACGCTCCTTCAAGCTTCGTTGTGGGACTTTGTTTCTACATAACTGGAGGCAGGACGCGCTCTAGTGCGTGGGGCGGACGGTCGCACACGCAGTGTGGCCGAGCGTCGCGATCGAGGCAGCACGTAAACACGAGGATCGCGTTGCGGGGACGCGAATCGAACGACCGGCAGCGCCGGAGTGAGACAGCCGGTGCGAATGAGAGCGACGTAAAAGCGGGCCGGTCGTGACGAATCGCGTCCCGCGCGAAAAAGGGCGGAGGCACGCCGCTAGCAGCAACGGAGGCAGCAGCTCCGAAACTGCGCGCCGAATCGCTTTTCCTGCAACAGTGCGCGTTGTGGCCCCGTTGAGAGCGACCTCCGCAGATGCGCGCGCGGAACTGCTGGCGGAGGCAGCGGCTGGAGTGCGGTGTGCATGTTCGCGGTGGCTCTGCCTCACTGCTGCAGTCCGCGCTTGATTCGCTCGAGAAGGCACGAAGTGGTCTCGCGCGCCGCGGCACTCCTCCCTCCGTTCCGGGTGCACGCGGTGGTTCCTGGACCACCGCGTGACGTGCGCATCTTATCGCAGCGCCTGGGAGAAAGACGCGTATCGCCCCCCGGCATCTCCTTGGCCAACCCCGAGAGAGAGAGATTGCAGAGGTCTCACCATGGCCGGACTGTGGCCGTAGCTGCGGGAACTGAGCAACCGTGACGAAAGGACGTATGGGGCACTCTGCCCGTTGCGCACCGTTTCTTCTTCGTAGGGCCGTATACTTCTAGCCTGACCTGCGCCTGTCACAGGAGGTTCGAGGGAACGCTGAAGCTCTTGTTTCTTTCCTGCCCGACCCGTCGGTGCCTTCAATTGTGCGTGAAGAGGACGCATCGCGCTGGAAGCCTTCCGAAACCGACCGCGCGAAACTTGTAGAGAACGTTGAAAGATACCACGAGTCCCTGGAGCAAGCTGCCTGCAAGATGTGGGCGCGCTGTTCTGCTACTTGAAGCTGCTCAGGAAGCTTCGGCCTTGTGGTCTTTTATTGGTCGTACCAGTTCCAGGAGTGGATGTATATATCTATTCGTTCCAGTTAGAAACATGCCCCCACCTATGAGGCATACATTATTCCTGTCCGGAAGGCCTAGAGAACGCCTACAAGCAAGACACGGCTCTGGAAAAAAACTATATATCAGTGCACACTGAAGAAGTGCATATGCCATACAATAACTTCGGTTGTACTCTTCATAGAGCTTCCACTAGCCGACTGTTAGTGTGTCTGGAGATTTTTTCCGTCAACAAGACTGCATGATCTGGAGATAGGTGGACAAGATCTGGAGGTCGGCGCCATTGGCATAATCCATTGGCCCACCGTTGGCCACCCACCAGGAGCGTCGGCTCGTGCCAACGCTGCCGGTCTTTAAACGGGACAGCAGCTACACATGGAACACGACCATCTCCCCATGTTCACCTGTCTCATTTATGCGGGGAAGCGCTCATGCGTGGCAATTAAGGCGTCGTCGCCGCATACCCCACATACCCTGTTGTCTCCGAAGCCGCGCCTACAGGGTAAGAAAACAAGACAGCAGGCATAGCGGCTCCTGCTCCCGTTGTAAGCATACATGACGGGCCGCTCTCCTGACTCGTGGAGGGCCGCTGCACTTCCCACGTAGAACAATGGCGCGCCGGGCACGGTGGTTTCGCCGACTCTATGCATGGTATGCGCGCGCGCGACTAGTCTTCGAGCAGCGCGCCGCTCCGGCGCAGGTGCAGCGTAATTGCCCCTCGCTATAAGAACTGGCACTGCATGCGGGCGTTGCTCTCCCGGTTGAGAGCAGGGCGGCCTGCGCGCCGGTTCTCCTGGCGAGCCACCGACGTGGCGTGTATACGCCTTCTACCCGCGTCTCTCAAACATTGCCCAGTCCTCTCTACGAAACCTGGCCCGGACACAAACACACCCATAAAGGCCCGTTGCTCTATACACAACTGTACGAGAGGCTTTGAGCGAAAGGTATTTCGTCGCTTTCGGCCTTGCGTCTCGCTTCTTGGCATCGTGGAGCAGAGGCAAGGCACCCATCGTGTAGACGAGACACCTCCCCCTAAAACACATGGTCCCGCAATCTCTCCGCGTCGCTGACACGTTCTGTTGTGGGCCTCAGTACTGCACCCTGTCATAACGTCGCTGGACGCATTCCCAGGGCTTCTCTGAGATGGAATGCTTCGGTGCGCCCGTAGCCAAAGATACTGCCCTCCGCTCGGGCGAGTAAGTGTACCGTATATAACGCCCTTGTGGACCGTTGTCTTGAAAGCCGGTTCAGGCATGTGGACGGGTTCTGCGTCGACGCATATAGACGTGTAGTACGTTTGTGTCTTCTGATGGCTGTACTCTACATACTACATGTGTCTTGTTTTGTCGGCAAAGCCACCACAAAGCAGGTCACATCAGTGACCGGCGGTTGAACTCTAAAGGCACTCGATCAAGACTGAAGATGCTATGATTCTCTGACGCGCGTGAAGGGTGGTGCCGGTACTGCGCTCTGGTTGTCCTCCCATGTCCTCCCAACGCTTGTAGGCCTGTAGCTCTATTACGCACTGTTCGTACCGACAGTCACGGACACTGCGAGTTGAGTAAAAGTCGTGATCCAGCTACGCGCTTGGGAATGAAGAAATTCCGTGTACGTCTCCATTTCGCGGAAGGATTCAGCCTAACGCGGCGTGCCCCAGTGGTCCGCCAGCATGCAGAAGTCCTCAGAAGCGCACAGAGAAGTAAATAAATAGAACTAAAGAAGGAGGAGGGATGATGGATGAAGCTGGGAGTGGAGGGGAAGTGGGGGGGGGAGTAGTCGGAGGAGCACACGACAAACCTCCAGTCTTCAATAGTCACCCAATTTTGTCTTGCACGACCGATCGATATAAAAGAGGGTAGGAAATATCTGTCCCTTCGAAAAAAAAAGGAACAACAACAAAAAAAAGAAGGAGCGAAAGGAATGGAGACATCACGTGGGGCGGCAATCGCAGTTCGTGCAAAGTTGATGATGTCCCCCTGCGCGGTATATAGGAGCGGACACTATACCGCGCGCCGAGTTACGGCCTCTGCCACGCCTGGCTCACGAGTGACCTGCTTCGCGAAGAGTACGGCCGCGTTCCCTTTGAAGCGAGGAGCCTCGTTCTCAGCGTCCGTGGTGGCTTGTACGGTAGGGGTCTGGGCTGGCGCGTGCCCGACGCCGCAGCAGAGCCACTCCCTAACGCGAATCTTCCACGGCTCTTCTTACTCCAATCCTGCGCGTGATGTGTGTCCAGGATTGCATGCATGAGTAGCTGAATGGAGCAGCTCAGCCTGCTCTCCGCTTTCTCTCCAGTCGCGGGCGAGCCCAGTAAGAAAAATACGTAGTGTTGGTCAAATGTCCACAGACCAAATGAGTCTCCCTTGAAGGAACGACGGCGCTAAATTTAGTTGCATGTTTTTTTTTTTTTTCAAATGATGCGTTAGAAGGGGGGGTAGGGGGTAAGCCTCCCCCCCCCCCCCCTCCACCCCCCGCCGCCAGCTTGAAAATTACCTTGGGCCCCTCCCGAAAAAAATTCCTGGCTATGTCCCTGCGTTAACCACTAAAATACATGACTGACGATGAGGTATTCGACTAAGACCACGAAATAATTTATAATTGAATTTTTCGATGTTTTGTTATGTTCCGGTTTCGTCGACCTAACTATGGCTGTGACGTGTAGTTGGTGTTCAAATCACGTGAGCCACATAAAAACTAAAATATAGTCACTAATACGTTATAGTTAGTTTACTCCAACACTTAAGCCAGCCTGGGTCAAGAGCTTGAATGGTAATAAACGATGTGTCAGCAGTTATATTTCCATTTGTTCTATGCCTCACGTGACCTAAATGTAAACTACACGTCACAGCCATCGCTCAGCTAATGAAAACGAAACCAAAATAGCATCAAGAAGAAATTCATTTATTTAGCGATCGTAGACGAATACCACGGGGTGATCCATGTGTACTGACGACCTCTAACGCATCATTACAAAGAAAACACGCAGCTAAACATTTGGTGTCTATAGTCCTTTAAAATACTGTAGTGGGGCAATCACAACGCCCTGACACTCAAATATGCAGACGGGGACGGTGAGGAGGAGTGTTATCATTATCCCAAAAGGACCTTCGTAACTGCGGAAGCGGGAGGCTGGCCATATACAAAGTTTCTTACGCACAGTCGGTCTCGAGCCTCATTCGATGCCAAAAAAAAACCAGATGCAGCGCAGGCGCCGCGGGCAGAGCAGGCGAGAGCTCGAAAGCAACTGCTGAGCGTTTAGTGGTCGTTTAGAGAAGGTATGCAATTTCTACTGTAGCTAGGAAAAAATAATTAAAAAATGGCAGCAATTCCGTAGGTTATTGCAAGGGTTAAAATCTGTATAGGTGCTGCGTGACGGCATCACACACTGTATGCCTTGCAAATATAGGTGTTCTGTTAACAATTCATCGTGCTTGTGATGTAATCTAAAAATGAAGATAGCGTCTTTTTAACGGAGCAAGGACAGCTTTGTCCAAAGAGCGCTGTAGGGCAGGGTGTTTTACGTCTACTCAAGGAGAGGTAGAAAACCAATTTTCCAAGCATTTCACCCCAGACAAGCCGAGCATCAGGCAAGGGGATAACTTGTATCCATTGGAAACCGGCACTATAGGGATCGAACCGATTCCCGCACCTTCCCGCATCCGAGGCTCTGACGACCTGGCCACCGCTGCGATGAAACTAAAGTGTTCACTGTAGAACTTCCTTCTTTCACTTTATTGCGGTCAAGCTGGTTAACCCATACGAAACTTCTAAATACAGTTTTTTTTTATCAGCGATTCTTTGTTGTTTTTTTTGTGTGTGTATTGAAAATGAATTAAATTTCTTTGATTCCACTATTTTATGCCAGCAGTGCTCGACATGTCTACTGCTTATAGCATTGACATGTTTTGTCAACCTTGTGTAGTTCCTTTCCTACTCAGTGTGCCGCATGCAGCAGCGACAGATGGCACGAGACCTACTGAACTACAGACCTGCACATTTGGCGGGGTCCTATGGAGCAGCGTGCTCCAACTTTCGTTAGCTTAATGGCCGTTGAGGGCGCTCGGTTGACCTGTTCGTCTGCTGTCATCATCATCATCGTTTGCCAATTTGAGCAAGATATTTAATACATTTGTTTCGTCTTCTTCTGCTATCTTAACATCAACAATAAAAATATCCACAATGACGACTTTTTTCGCTCTGGATGAGTATAAAAAACGACTTTCTTTTTATCCGCTTTCTTTTCGTCAGCACCACCGTGCCTAGCATAGATAAATGGATGTTAATGATTACGTGGACAAACGACAAAACTGCTTTGCTTGAAATCAAATAATGGAGGAGGCCATCTTGTTCAACAGGTATAATGTAGCGCCACGCTTCCCGTAGGTGCCTTTTCCTAGCGGCGAAAGGCATGAACTAGAACATGCGCGCTGGAGCAGTGCCAAATGTGCAGGTCTGTAGTTCAGTAGGTCTTGGTTTAAACACACGACGCGGGTCGTTTAGCCACGGGCGGACAGCACATCGGCAGATCGTTCCCACAGAAGTGTTGTCGCCCACTTGAAGACGACACTGCAGCGTAGTTAGTCTTCGTATATATAGTACACGTACGTAGCCTAGAACTAACAAGCGCGAATTCGAAGCTGAGAGCGCGGCGTCCAACGCGGCCGGCACAGAGCGCGCAGAGAAAGTGAGTGCAGAGAAAAGTCGTCGCCGCCGTTTGTAACGCGGGTCGCCTCCGGCAGTCCGCGCTACTTTCGCTTCGCGGACACCAGCTCGGCAGCGGTGGCGATAACGAGTGCGACCCCATTTCGCCTTCGTTTACCTTTTCCAACTAATTAATCGCCGCCGCGCGGCACACATTCTGCCCGAGACGGGTTGGAACGAGACCGGCAAACTAGAGAGCCGATGCCGATGCTGTTGCTGCTGTCTGCGCTTACGCCGGCCGCGCGGCCCGAGGGCTGCAACGAGGGTGTAATACAAGGATCAACGAGGTCGAGAATG
This sequence comes from Amblyomma mixtum, assembly GCF_055824585.1. NCBI lineage: Eukaryota > Metazoa > Arthropoda > Arachnida > Ixodida > Ixodidae > Amblyomma > Amblyomma mixtum. Next base: position 48,146,334 of record NC_143016.1, on the reverse strand, counting down.
CTGGGTGAAAGAGAAGGAGGTGAGAAAGGAATGAGACAGCGGCGGCGGTGCTGTAGGGGGGCGCCGATAGCGTGATAAGGGATGAGAGGAGGGTTTTGCCTCGAAAAAAATAGAGACGCGAAGTCGGAGAAACCATATAGAGCCGGCTAAGATGGCTTCGTCGCAGGAGAATTGCCCGCTCTGAGATGATAGGCTTGGACGACCAAGGGCGTCGGGGAGAATGGGGGCGCTCTGTAATTCCTGCACCCCAGAGGTCACAACGGTATAGGCGCAGTTTCGACGTAAGATGAACAAGATGAACCACGTGCCACAAGTGGAAGGATAATCGCACAGCGGTAAACCAGAAAGTTAGTTAAAACGATCGCAATGTTCACCGCTGCGTGGTATTAATAGACCATCGAGGATTTGAAAAGTATACACCCTACTAGCCTTTCGTTCATTGAGAAAACGAGGAGCAGACTGACCGTGCCAGTGCGCTGACTACTACGTAGCAATAAATCTTTCAATTTTTTTCGTGTGTCCCTGCGCTTAATAACCAGGCGCGTGCGAAGCTGGTTCAGACGCGATTAATCTCTCTGACCTCGCCCTCACTTCACCCTCGGGACAAGCCGCGCGTGTCAAGGTAAGCACATTTCCTCGCGTCCGTTGGGCAACGTCCCGCGACTTCACAAAGTGGCGCCTTTCTCTCACTGTGCGAAAATTGCGAGCTGTGTAGAAGCTCCGCCGCCATCACGCAACAACAGGCCGAGATGGTTCTCCATCGCCACCTGCCGCCTTACAGTTGAAGCGATGGGATGGGCAGCGCTAGGGGCGGCCGCACTCTGAGCGCGCGACGGCTGCGGTGGGCAACGCTCTTTCGATAGTCGCCGGCGCATGGAAGTGGAGACGCGCCTTTGTCCATTCGCGGCGCCCGCTTCTAAGCGCCTTGCAAAACGGTCTCTCTCTCCATTCAACGCGCCTCAGGCGCCAAGTGTTTCAGCACTGCGGCCGGGTGCGCAAGCTGGAAGCACTTCCCGGCTCTTTCGTCCGCACACTATATAATGCGCGGCCACATACGAAAGGTCGCAGACAGGTCAAGTGTACTGCTCTCGCATGCGCGCCTCTCTGAAAGCCCCGGCGGGTGACGCGGTTCCGTCACCGCGTGCCGACGCGAAGAGGGCCGTCGCGGGTTTGACCGAATTGTCACGCGGCGAGACGGAAGCGCGCGCGCATCTCTGCAGGATTACGCCACACGCGACAGCAGCAGAAGCAGTAGCAACAGTGGGCACGCGGTGTCTTAGAGCGAGTACCGTTGTGGGGCGGATTGCGAGAGACGGCCGCGCAGCGACGGCGCTTTCAGCCCTTCTAGCCTACTTCGAAAAGCACCCCCCCCCCCCCCCCCCCCCCCCGCTCCTCATCCCCACTCCCTGTCGCTGGGGCTGCTGAAACTTCTCGCGCAGTAGGAAGCCGATGTTTGTGCGCGCGTGCGTACTGAGCGGCACGTCTAAGAAGAGTGCAAGAAAGTGCTTAGGTGTACAAGCTTGTCGCAGGTGTGACAGCCATGGCGGTGGCTTTGATTCGCCGGCTAGCACTTCGTGACTACTCGGTTTGAAAGCGCCAGTAGCCTCGTTTAAACCCTTTTGGTAACGCATGCGTTTGCTCTATTAACCTCGTGCGGAATACCGGAAGTAGGCTTTTTCACAAGACGCCGTTGGCACAAACAAGATGGCCGACCACGTGCTTCGGGCGATCCTAAGTTCCCAACGTGACTGCGCACAATTTTTGTGTGTGTGTGTGTGTGTGTTATGGGGTTTAACGCCCCAAAGTGACTCAGGCTATGAGGAACGCTGTAGTCGAGGTCTCCGGATAATTTCGACCACCTGGGGTCCTTTAACATGCACCGACGTCGCACAGTACACACGCCTCTAGCATTCCGCCTTCAACTAAATACGACTGTCGCAGCTGGTATCGAACCCGCATCTTTCAGGTCAGCAACCGACTACCAACCGCTGAGCCATCGCGGCCGTACAGGTTTTTTATTTGATCTTATGCTGCACGTTTTCTCTTTGAAAATCCTTAAGAGAGTTATACTGCGTCATCTTTGGCAAACTGTAGTATGTGGGAAAGCCTGCTTGCGAATTTTCTCACTGCATTTGAGGGCGGAGTACAGCTGACTTGCCCACGAGAAATGATTATGCAGAAAGATTTCCGACCAGCACGATTGTGCGACACTCTATGGAGAAGTTCTTGAAGGAGGAGGGACTTTTAAGTTTATGGCAGCTTTGTTTTCACTCTTGAGCGGATGAAAGAGTATCACTTAGTTCTGTCAATAGATGATCGATAGCGCGCCAAATAGATGATCGATAGCGCTTGCCTCCCCGCGCGAGCGTTTATATTCATCAGAGAGGAGCTACTGCAGTTATGAAAATGAATAAGTTCACTTTTCCTGTCCCATAATCGGGGATTGTGCTAAACGGATACTATGCACCACCAAGCTGCAAAAAATGCTAATGCAAATATCCTGAAGGAAAGCACTTTCACTCTCGTAATGTGTCAAGTGACAGTATTTGGCACGCTTATTTTGAAACACTGCGTTCGATGTTAAACAGAAATACTATTATACTCCATGTTGACACGCAAGCGTGCGCCAGTGAACGGTTGTGTACAGGGCAGTGTATGATGCGTATGCAGGGTAGTGCATGGTTCGTGTACAGGGTAGCGCATTTTAAGTATTCAGGTTAGCGCACGCTGAGTATACAGGGTGGTTGGTGCATGCATGTTGTGTATGAAGGGTAGCCAGGATAGCGTATGTTGCGCATACGGGGTACCACATGTTGCGTATACGCAGGGACAGTTTCACGTCTTCCGCACGTACCGGCGATCAAACCTCCTGCGCGAGCGCCCACGGCTTTGTTGCCGGCCGCGCGGGTGTCCAGTGCATGCAGGACAGGGCGGCCACAGCGTCCGAGCGACGGTGCCCCCACGGCGTCGTGCACAACAGCACGCGGCGTTCTCGCGTATAATGGCCGCGCGAACCGCCCCCTGAATCCGCCTTGGGGACCTGCTGGCGCGCGGTCTCTTTTCTTTCCTCTTACAAAACGGCCGAGCAGGGCAGTGCGTTGACGCCACGGGCATACCGCAACCTTGGTCGGCGAAACAACGGCCTACTACCTCCCGGACAGGATAATTGGGCCGCTAGCTGGCGGCTGATTACGTCACTCGCGTTCGGCTTGGTGTATACTTTCTCTCTTTCCCCCTCTTTCCTCACACGCGTATCGTCTTGTCTCGTTAACGCTGCAGCTGAAAAGGGAAAGGTTGCAGCTGTGGTAATTACGTCGGAAACGCGGCCCTTATCTCTCTCTCTGAATAACCTCATAAGCGGGCACGGGCCTGGCTGTCTAAATGCTCACTACAGAGCTCGACTTTTACATATTGTTTCCTTTAGCCGAAAGCCGCTTTCGAGCCACACAGAACACGCGCTTGGTTCTTCCCTAAACGCTGCTTGGCACCTCGTTTAGAAGTGTAAACGAGCTCGCCTGCCAGACCTGATATCGGCGCCGACTGCACTCCGAGAAGTAATGGCACGGGGCTGTGTTGCTCGTGGAGGCACGATGGCAGCACGTATATTTTGATCGAACTTTGGCTCTGGTCGACGTTTCGTATCACTTTTAATGCAGAAAATGAATGCTGGGACTCGCGTGCGCCAGGTTTTGAGCATGGAAGGCTCTTAGCTCTCACCCCCGGAAAATTAAGGCGAACATCACCCGGAAACCCCAGAGAATCTGACACTGAACATGAGGGCGGACCTGATGCCGAACGTGAAGCCGAACTTATACGAAATATTCCGAAACGTGCTGTCCGAATGGCGTCCAACAGAAAAAAAAAAAGAACTTTTGCCTCTAGCAAGATTTGAACCAGTGGAGGAGCAAACACAGCAGCTCTTAAGAGCTCTGATTGCCACATCCTCTCGCGTTTTACGTTGGATATTGTCGTCTTCATCATCTTTCGGTTTGGTTTATGAGGGTTTAACGTCCCAAAGCGATTAAGGCTATGAGGGACGCCGTAGTGAAGGGCTCCGGAAATTTCGACCACCTGGGGTTCTTTAACGTGCACTGACATCGCACAATACACGGGCCTCTACAATTTCGCCTCCATCGAAATTCGACCGCCGCGGCCGGGATCGAACCCGCGTCCTTCGGGTCAGCATCCGAGCGCCATAACCACTGAGCCACCGCGGCGGCAATCATCTTTCATCCCTTCGTTCAGCGCCGCGAATATTAGCGAAGGACACTGAAGAACGCCGAGCGCTATACGGCGCTTCAGACAGCTCAAGGGGTTTTCGAATGCGTCACGTGACAGTCAGCGGGCTGCCCACCATGAAAAAGAGAAGTGGCTGAATGCGGCAGCATTTAAGACACCTGTAGAGACTCTCGTGACCAGCGCCGGGAAACGCTGAAAGTAGGGAGTCGCCAGCACGCGCTACAGGTCTCGGTCATGTAGCTGTCTTCCGTTCATTTCAACTCAGGTTTGACAAATGTTTCGGCTCACTCATTTGTACGCCACTGAATGTTTTACAGGATGTACAAAATTTACATAGCGCGCCGAGAATAAGGGTGACTCCGTTTTATACGGTTTAACCGGCCTAGATCTACCAAAACATCTCGCAAGACTGCTCGTCGAACTTTTCCCACGGGCCCCACACATGCAATCGCCGCTGTACCGCAATGCCACGCGCTTCACTCAAGCGCGCTCCTGACATGCAGTGTCTCCGGTCCGCGGTGACTGCCGGCCACCACGTGAAACGAGTTATTCAGGTTGCGTCGACCGGTGCGCGGTATAAGTCTCGATATAAGTGATGCAGGCATTCCGGGCCGTTCGTATATGACCCGGTCTCGGCACAATGCATGTATGTGCAGCCGCAGGCCTAGGCTTCAGTATCTAGATAGCGGCATACGTGTGCGCGACTGTGACGAAACAATGCGATAGAATGAAAATAAAAAATAAAAATAAAGAAGAGAGAGCCAGCTCCCACAGCGCTGCCTGTTCCTCCTCCACGACCAGACGCGATTGCGGTCGCAGTACCTCACCGATGGCGCGCCATTACGAGCGTTAGGCTGCATTAGCCGCGCGTTCGGAGCCGCTGAGGCGTCGAGACCAACCCTCACCCGAAAATTACGCCCCTTATACACAGCCACACGTTCTCCCTCCCCCACGTTCACTCTCTCCCTTCTGAGGTGCACCTATTTCTTCACTGTGTCGCTCGCTATCGACGTTTAAGGGCACATTCGAGTCTGGACCGTGTGCGCATGTGGACGTGTGAAAGTGTTCTCAGACGGGCCCGAGTGTTTGTGTGTGGCGAGTTAATGCGTTTCAAAGTGGCCGCCGCGAGGTACTTTTAAACGCCTAGCGGCCTGCGCGCGCCTTTGAGGCCGCACGGGGTCACGCGCCAAAGTCGACCCCGTCGCGCGCGCTCGCGCGAAGCCACGTTGGGAGAGAGTAACGCATGGCGTGGAGCTCCCCGCGAGTCCTGGCGAGGCCGACACCGCGGCGCGCCCGCACGGCGATTAGTTTTAACTACGCGCATGCTGCGGTGGTGTCCGCGCGGTGTTGCTCAAACGGCACCGCGGAGTGACATGCGGCCGCGGCGGGCCGCTAAACCGCTCAACTTAGCCTCTGACCGTAAAAGTAGGAAGGACGCTCGCGGCCGGAGCGAGCGCCGGTCCAGACGAGAGTTCTTCGCGGCACATTTCCGTCAGAGCGTAATTCTGCTTGTCCTCTACTCAGTTGACGGCTGCAGCGGTGCGTGTTTTCTCTTAGCCCTTGTAAGAAAGGATCCTTTGTACTCAGTGGAGACCTGAGCTGTGTCAGAGGACTCCTTTCGGAAATGTTAAGTAGGCTTCACTGCATGCACTTCTGCACGCGCTATGCTAATGGCGGAAGAGAAGATTTTTAAAACACAATATATGGCTGTAATTCGCGCGATTTTTGAAACAGAATATGTCGACGAGGTTCCCGTGATACTCTCCACGTGAACCTATACATATATGTATAACAGCAAAGTGCAAATTTTACCATTACTGCTCGTTTTACCGAGGGTCACTGGCGCCATTAGTAGGGCAACGTGTAGTGAGGGGAAAGCCAACTCAACGAATTTTGAAAGGGATGTATTGATGTTTATTTACGCGTATGTCTCTACAAGCAGCTTAACCGAACAGTGTTGGCCATAGCCGCTTTTAGGGACTACAAAACGTGGCAAAGCAGCATGCAGTGGAGAGCTGCATATTACTTTCGACACCTGACGTCGCTTAACGAGCAGCGAAAAAATCTCAGCAAATGAGCGTTTTTGCGTTTCGACTCTACCGAAATGTGGCCGCCACTGCGGCCGGGTCGAACCCGCGACCTCACGCTGAGTGTTTAACTAGACGCCACAGATCTACAGAGGCAGTGCCTGGAGCGCATTCGAAACTCGTTGCTGCAACCCGACCTGCGAGGCCTCGGCGGCACCCTTCGCCGACGATTACGTCAGACGTACGCTCCATGCTTGCGCATCGCAACGCTATCAGGTCCGTACCTCGGCCTTTAGACGTTTGGAGAACGACCGGTCTCAGCGTGGCGTCAATATTCGCGCCGGCGTAGAACAAAGTCCCCCATTGTTCATTCAGGCGCAGATCCGCTCTAGTTCCGGCCGCCTAATTTGACCTGGATGTGGACAGAGCTCTCTGTGTAGTCTAGACGTGACTGACTGCTCCCGCAAACACACCTCCCGTGCCTCTCGTTTAGCGTGACACAGATTTCCGTGAGCGTGGTCGATCGGCGACATCCGCCACCCTCTCACGTGTTGCCCCTCTCCGAGTGGGCACTCTGCTAGGCGCCGTTAGCGCCGAGTGCCCAAGTACACAGGTGCTTCGATTCCGGAATTGGACGTCGAGGCATATAATACGCGACGATGCTCAGCTGGCAAGCGCGACCGAGTAGCCTGCGTGCGTGACGGAACAGCTCCTCTCAACGAGCTCTCCTCGGGAAAACGCGAGGGCATTATTTTTGATGAGTGCAGCGACGACTCAACTAGGGCGTCATTTGGCAGTCGTGTAGGGCGAGCGCCCAGAAGACGCTTCATTGATTTGCCGATGCCTCCGGGCGAAGGAGGACGGGTAGCCCCTAATCGGGGACGCCCGACGGGAACCGAGGAGGAAAGACGCCGGTCTTCGGTATTCGGTTCAGCGGATGTAACTGTTCCCTATAGTTTGCTTCGTCGCGAAAGCAGTTAAGAAAACACGAGCCGAAGAGTTGCGAGGCGCAAAAAGAGAGAAAAAAAAAGGGGGGGGGGGGGGGGGGGGTGACGCTTTTCGAAATTGCGGGCTGTCGTCTATACTCTACTAGTTCGAGGAACTGTGACGCCGTTATTGTGGAAGCCCCGTGAATACAAGGTCAGCAACGGGCAGTGAGTGAAGCCTTCAAGAAGCGTTCAAGTTCAGCCGAGATTCGGCTTATTGCACGATGTTTCGTTGCGCAATGTGTTTGCAGCTCCAATATGAAAACGAATAGTCAGTTTGCACGCAGGAGCGAATTGTGTTGTATAATTTTGCGCTGAAGTCGCAAATGTTTTCAGGGCATATTTTCGTTCAACCGAAAGCTGTTTGAAAGTTAAAGGAAGAAGCGCGTTTTTCACTCTTGCTTGTGGATTAACCACCTGTACATACAAAGACATCTACTGAAAAAAAAAAGTAAAAAGAACCAAGAAATGTTTCCTGAATTAATGAACAGAATGTCTCCCAAGCATGCGGATGGACTACCGCCCTGATTTTCGGGAAGAGATAATGGCAGCTGCATTTTCATTTATGGAAAACGTTGGTTTTCAGGTTAGTTTCAGGTAAGCCCGCCACTAATCTTTAAAGATAGGCTTTTTGTGGTAAAAAGATGGGTTGTCGGCATTAAAATACGAATGTTGGCGGACATAAAAAAGAAAAAAAAACTGGTGAATTGCGTCAGCTAGAAAGCTGTTCAAATAATGTAACAGTGAACTTTTTAACTATTACAGGAAACTGGACACAATTAAAGATTTTTAGCTGACCATCAGTAATAGCCATATCTGTTTGTAGAATTTAGAAAGCGTAATTACGCGGTCTCTCCTGAAACACGTGGTGTATGGAACTCGAAATTCAGTGGCCGGTCGAGAACAGAGCAGTGAAGAGCAGTACACAAGTGAACAAGCAAGGCGTCGTATAAAAAAAAATAATAAACTAGTCCTAATCCCGCCTGCTAACATATGCACGAGCTGTTTTTGGCTTAGTTAAAATTCAAAGTATAAGGTCACGTTCTGAAGAGAAGGCACTAAGTGTCTGCAAGACCATAGTGCGCAGAATAGCAAGCATTATGTAGTCCGCCCGGATCGACCACTTTTACCGCTACTTCTTTTTTTCCCCCTTTCTTCTTTCCCGTTATTGCCTTTATTTCGTGCTCGACATATATACGCAAGGAACAACGACGAAGCGACGGGGCTGACCGCTTTTATCGCGACTATTTATAAAGGCGGCCCATTAAAGTTCGCATGCATCATAATAAGGGCTCGAGCAGGAAATGCCCTCCGCTATATGGTCCGCGAACAAACCAAGCATTAAGAGCGCTCTGTCGCCGTCGCGCACACGGTGCCCTCAGGCAAGATGAGAACGTCGCCGCTGCGCCCACCGCGGCTCAACGCTGTCTCCGCCGCCGTACGTCGTGCAGCGCGTCCCAAAGAAGGCAGCGGCCAATGCAACGGGGGAAAGAAGATGGGAATGGTGCAGGGGGGGATTGCGAGGTGCTGCACGGCGGCTGCGTGGCGAGCGTGCTGGCCCGATCGGCAAGACTGGTCGGCAGCCCCCCCGACATAACGGTGCGGGAGGCCTAGATTGCTCGCCAGCCGGCTGGCAGGCCTCCTAGCCGCCATCGCCGCAGCATGACCCGCTTGCCGCCGCTGTTGCTTCGTCTCGCGGTGCGGCGCTCTCGTCGTGTATGTGTGTGTGCCTCAATGAATGGGCGAGGCCCGCCGTCAACTGCTTATTTCTCTCGTTTTGCTTTTCGTAGCGGGAAGGCAGTGCATCATTCCTGCTGCGGCTACTCTCGCTGTAAAGAAGGCGGCGCCGCGGTTGCTTTCGCGCGAGCTGCATTGCTGATGACGGGCCGCGCCTTCTCGTTCGGGCCGAGCGGCAGAACGTATACACACTCACGCTTTCGCTAGCAGAACACCCCCCCCCCCCCCCCCGCCCCTCCTCCCCACCTGTTGTTTGGACGAGTTTCGCCTCCGTCTCCTCGTGATGTGGGCCGCGATTCCGAATTGGCGCGAACCGAACGGGAAGCTGGCGCAAGCGCCCATCGAATTCGCTCCTGAAATGAGCCCGTTAAATGCGGACGGGCACATTTCTTTAGCTCGGATTATACGGACGCAGATTTCAGCGTCTGGCGGCGCGCATTTGTTTAGTAGCGAGCCACCGAGGCAGGTTTCTGTGCGGCCGAGAGTGAAAAAAAGAGGTGCTCTAAATTTGCTGCCGGCAAAATAGATTAGCCATAGGCGGTGGCTGATGTAAGTAGAGTCTGTAAAAGGAAGTGATTTGCGATTGCTTTAAACACAAAGAAGTATAGCAGCAAGACTCGTACTCACCGGCAGATACTCGTCTTGGCGAAGCAGAGCCAGCTGGGATTGGTGGAGGTGGTGACAGCGGTCTGGATATCCGATGTTCCATCGGCAAGGACAGCTTCAAGTCAGAGGTGGCCTCTGCTTTCGTGGGTAGCACCTTGACACCGACCTTCTGATAGATCCTCGAGTCCTTAGAGGTGTTTGTTTTTGTGTTTCGCTGTTGGCTTAACTTTCCTTCCCGAGGCTGCGAAGACTTGGGGTCTTTTGAAGCATCGTTTCTTGAGTTCTTCTGAACATCGTGCTTCTTCCGGGCAGGGCACTCCGGCCTTGTGCTCTTCGAGGCATCCTTAATCTCTGGACCCTGTGTTAGTGGAGCATTCTCGGTGACCGGCTCTGCGTTCTGTCGAAGAAGGACTTGGCCTTTTACATCCTCGCGATCACTAACCTGCAGCGAAGCCTTCTCTGGCCCAGCCTCTGGAACAATCGGCGTCTGGGTTGGTACAGGTGGCGCCTGAGGCTTTGAGGACTTTTTAACCCCTGGTTCTGTTTTACTTGTTGTACTGCTCGCTTCCAAACCAATGACAACGTCTTGTTTGGAACCTCGTGATACGTCATGGCTTGATGTGACTTGACCATCGTAGCGTTCACTTGGAGAATCTCGGCCGTACGAAACGGGTTTCGGACTCACAGGAGGCGAAACCAGTTGTGGGCTTCGAGGACTTTCTGATATTTTATCTGGTGTATCACTCTTGACATGGTCATCGTGCGTTTCCTTCGAGTACTCATCCTCAGAGGCTCCTTGGATTGATGACTTATATTCTTCTTTTTGATCATCGCTTCCTTCTCGGAGGACGCCTTCTTGTAGAGGATGGGACTTCTTCTCCGTCACCTTGTTTTCAGCTTCGACAGCAACTTTTACTACATCTTTTCCTGCAAGTTTAGTGTCCTGTGAGTTGTAGCTGGAAATAACCTCGTAGTCAGCATCAGCTTCGTAGCTGCTGCAGGGGCTGTCATTGCCGTTGACCTCTAGAGAAATGCCCTTTCCTTCGCTACAAGGTACGACGTTGATGTTGGTTCCATGGCTACCGGAACTTGATCGCACATCACAATTGACGCTTACCTCACCTTTACTGTAGAAGGAACCATTAACCTGATGATACTGCCTTTCTGGCTCGGAATCGGAGCTCACTGCGGGACTCACAGAGACTACCGCTGACTTTTGGTCAAGTTTTGGACTTTGGTTCTCACTTGTGTGCTCTATTCTAATATCTATACGTGGCTGGGGCTTTACTTCCACCTTATGATTTCCTCTCACTCGAACTTCGGTGTTGAACCTCTGCTCCAGTTTTAGTTCGGCCTTTCCAACCTTTTTCTCTTCCCTCGGCGGCAGCCTTCTCTCTGCGTACGTGTCGCCTCCGGGCTCAAATTTGGAATCGACCTTCAGAACCGCTGCAGCTTCGCTTTTGCGAGTCTGAGCACCTTCCGCTGCACTGCTCGCCGACGAACCGGGCGCGGTCGCGTGACGCCGCTTCGTGGTGCTCTGTCCGTTGACGTACGTTGCCGGGCGGGCCTTGGTGGACACCGCCACTGCCTCCCAGGAGGAATCGAGGCGCGGGCGCGTCTTCTTCGCCTCGGGCCGAGCCTCGTGCGGGTTCTCCCAGGGCTCCTCCTCCCACGCCTGAGAAGACGCGCCCTCCTGGAAGGTGACCTTCTTGTACGTCCCGTGAGACGAGCGGCCCCTGTGCGTGGCATTGAGGGATTTCCTTTCCGGCGCCTTCTTCTTCTTCAGAATACCCCTGGGCTGACTGCTCAGCGTCGGACTCTTGGCGGTGGCGGGCCGCACTGGCGAGCAGGACTGGGAGCGCCGAGTGGACGACGAGGAACCTTCTGCGCGTGTCTTGGCGGCCGCTGGCGCCGACACCTTGCGCACGAGCGGCGGCGAGTAGGATATCTTAAGGTCCTTGAAGCGGCCTGCTTCCAGGCCCACGTCGCTGTCCTCGTCGTAGTCCGGGTCCGGTTCCTCGGGCCAGAGTTCGAGGCTGGCCGGAGGTCGCGACACGGCAGCATTCTTGGCGGGAGACTGCCGCGAAGGTGGGGACCCAGGTTTGATGGCGGCGCTGGAGCCGTTCTTCTTTCCGCCGTTCAGGAGCACGTTGCAATTGAGGTCGTCGTCGTCGCTGTCTGGCGCCGCCGGCGTGCGCAGGTACTTCTTGATGAGATCGTACGCCGTGACGTCACACTCGAGGATCGACCTACGCGATGAGACCGAGCTGAAGCGGTCTTTGCGATTCAACTTCCGTAGCAGAGGGTCACTGGCGGCTGCCGCGGCCAGGTAGACGTCGGCTGCCGCCCCTCCTCCGTGGACGACGCTGGCGGCAGAGCGGCGCCTGGGAGCGTGTCCGCGCCCGAGCGAGGCCCTGCCCAGAGACGCGGCGCCCAGCGAAGAGGCCCCCAGGACGTGGTAGTAGAGCGCGGCGTCATCGATCTCGGGCCGGCGGCCGCACGTGCAGCCGGGCCTGCGGCAGCAGCCCCGCACGGAGCCATAGCAGCGGGGGTCGCCGTACAGGCCGACGGGAACCGCTGAAAGGGTGCCGTACTTGGGCTGCCGCATCTTGGACATGGCTCAGAGAAGAGGAGGCCGCGGACGCATGCCGACGACGGGGGCCGTCAGCTGGCCGGGGGCAACCTGCGCCAAAAGGAGGAGAACGCGGTCAGACAGGAACACGGGCAATCGGGCACGGCCAAATCAAGTGTACACAATCCGATGCGAAAGACAGCCGATCTGCTTGCTCGCCACTTAGTTTAACACACGTGCGTGAGCTGACCCCGAATGATAGCTGCGTCTTCTAAGTATACGTCAACGTGTTCGGATATTATGCAGAGTCTGCTTTGGTACAAACGCTTGCTGGCAATTATGCAGTAGTTCACCGTACGAAACGTTCGCCGGCAGGAAAGCAGCTGTCTTTTCCTCTTTGCTACCCACATTTTCCATCGTCGTGTACCAGGCGAACAAGGTGTCATTGAACTTGAGTAAATATTTTTCTCCTGCGGGGACTCTCAGCGGTCGGCGGAATCCCGCCGTGTCCGTTCCGCCTGCACTGTGGAAGCACACGAGGCGGAAAGGAGTCAGTACCCTTGCAGCACCGGCCATTGCGCCCGCCAGGAGGCACGCTTCAGTGCTTTGTTCGGCACGAGGAAGCCTCGGCGCCATTTTAGAGTCAGCCCTGCTACAGGCTTATGCGGACGCCGAACAATGAATGAGACAACAAAACAGAAAGCAAGCGTTGAGGCAGAGTCCGGGTGATACAGCGCCGCATACTGGTAACCACCGACCGGGCTGTTAATGGTCACTGCTTTCACATTTGCATAGACAAAGAGCACGACTTGTGACGAAGCCAACCGTAGCCTTGGCTGGGAACACGAGGAGCGCAACCTCTCGCGCGTGATATCAAACATTTGCAGCTGCCGGACTCGCTTGTTTTGGCCGTTAATGAGACAGCCGTTTGTCTTGACCCTCACACCATAGAGAAACACCCGCGGCTCAAAGCGAGGCGAGTCGTCGGCAGCCTGCTCGCGTGCTGTTCGCATTACAAGTCCGCGCTGCGATTGCGTCTACACAGCGTCACGGATGCGTGCGAGCGAAACCCTTGCACGTTTCGGGCCGTGCAGCACGCGAGGCTTTCTTTATATCTCGGCGAGCCTGCCGAGGCAAGTCCCGCGAGCCTGGACACTCGCCAGGCTCGTTAACAACTGTACTATTTATCTTTCGCACTGGAGCCTTGCCGGCCCTAACGCAGAGTCGTGTAATGCGTGTGGGAGAAGAAAGTAACTCCTGCTTATGAGGAAATATCAGGCAGTTAATGAGCAAGCGGGGAAAAACAAATACAGGGAGAGTCGAGGGGGAAGGGCGGGGAAGGGGGAGAGAGAGCGCATCTGGAGGAATCGCGCTTCTCTCTTCTTTCTGCGTGAACTCCGCAGCTACATATACCCGCCGCCTCGATAAAAAGATGGCCGGATAACCTTCGAAAGTCCTCCTGCATGCATTAGCGTCCGGTGCGCGCACCGAGAGATGCAACGTGCAGACAGGCTGCCGATCCAAAGATGCATATACCCCCTGCATAAAGTGTGTAGAGCATAACGCGCCTTCGAGGCTGCTGGCGCACGCTCGGCTTCTTGAGCTATATCCTCGACCGCGATTGCAGAAGCGTGAGCGCGGGCTCTCGCTTCGCGCCGCTACCTGGAATCTTGCTTTATTTCGCGCTCCTATTTCCGGCGGTGATTATTATGACCCAATCAGGCACGCGCTCCACGGCGTGCTCCCGTAATGGCGCGTCTCCGTAATGCGCGGGTTGTGCCTCTCGGGCTCGTCAGCGTGTTGCCACCGCTGCGGCTGATGGTTCGCTGCTCTCGCCGAATCGTCAGTCAGCCAGTGGCGCGCCGCGTGTCTAGAAAAATTCCAGCCCAGTCCTTAATGCGAAAGCACCGCAGACTCGAGGAAACGACGAGCCATGTCTGCGCTCGCTCGCGCCCGGACAGAATAAGACGAGAAGGAGACGGCCGGGTGGCGCGGTGGGGAGGAAAGAAAAAAAAAGCGTAGATGCATGTGCAGGACATTTGCGGCATTCCTGCTGGCGTAATCGCTGCTGTTGCCGCTGGTGGTGTCATGCGATAAAGAAGAAAAAATAACGAGAAAAGCGCGGCCGGACTAGTGTGCAGTGTTGCGTCGTCCACGCTCGCCGCGTTAGCTTGTCGTTTTAACGGGCGGAATGCGCGCATTGTGACAAACGCACCCGTCAAAATTTGCGGGGAGTTCCCCCGAGCGCTTGCTCGCTCCGTCCCTACGACGACGTTAGTTTGAATTGTAAAGTGGTAAGCGCGTTCAAGACGTAACTTACGACCACATGGTGTTGGAGCTTAAGAAGGTGTTATTCCTCATGCTGTTCAGGCCTAGCGAGTTCTCCGCGCTTCCTTGACCGTCGCGCTGGCGTTTTTAGATGAATTCCAGTGACGTATACGTGCCCGTATGAAGAGGAAAGTGCCGTTCGCGGCTCGAGTGCCTGCTCGGCAGTTGTTACGGCAGCAGCTATTCGCGGCTGCCTGTCAGTCTGGAATGCCATAATAATAATCGCTAGCGCTCTATAGCAGGTCTCGTTTCACTGCACACGTTTCCGGTTTCGCATGCCGGCCAGAGAGGAGCGTTTCCGCAATCCGACTTCGAGAAGCGTAATTGAAAGTTGAAATAACGGGTCTCGCGCGTATCGATCGACGTATAAATGAGAGGGGCGTGTCTTTTTCCCGCAGCATACCCTCCGCCGCAGTTCGGCGCCTAGGGCATCCTTATCCCTGCTAGCTGCTGCTGTCTCTAGACCGGCGCTATGAGTCTCGATCACAGCCGGCCATATTTATCTGCATACGAAGTGCAAAGGAGCCTGCATGTACCGATCTTTTAGTGTATGTTCAAGGGCCGCGCGGTGGGAATGCAGTTCGGAGCCATTCGCTACAATGAGGTGACCCTCATAGACCCACAGTGTCATGTTCAGTGTATGAACATGCGGTAGTTAAATATTACTTGTGGTAGCAAGGAAATTACACCACAGAAAATAAAAAGGAACGCACACACACTATGCACTGCTGTGTACAGCCTTTGTCAAAAATACATAGCCCAAAATGTTTGTACCGTCAGCGTTTCAAATCTCTCGATGATGGAAACCACGGTCGCCTTCACCCATCCTTACGACTATCCAGGGGGAGCCCCACAGTACGGCTTAAAGGTAAACTCTTTGGGCTGTATATGTTTTTGTTAAAGGCTGTGCCTCTCATATCACCGCATGTACTATATAGGTAATGGCATGACATGCACCCATTGATCGATGAAGAGTAAGACATCCACCCCTTACAAACATTTATTTAGGCAGTGTATAGACTAGTCTATAGAAAATGCAAATCGTATAGACAGTCTTTAGACAATCTGTACCCTTGTGGCCATACACTTTTAGTAGTCTTTTGTCTATAGACAGCCTATACCGACGTAACGGCGGCCGCCATTTTGTTGCCGTGAAGCACAAGCGAATGGCCGCGTGCGTGTCTAATAAGATTATCGCCTCCTGCTCCGGCCGGCACCAGTGAAGCCGCACCTTGGACAACAAAATGCGCCCGTGACGTCACATGAATCACTCCTATAGACTATGAATAGACAAAAGGAAATATCTATAGGAAGGCAATAGAGTCCGTAAGAAGTCTGTAGAAAGTCTATAGACAATTTTTACAAGGGTCGGTAAAACACTGAGGACGAATGGGGGACTTGCGCAAGGCAGCATCTGACAGCGTTGACAACACGCGGTTATTTCTCCCGTTGTTTCACAAGCACAGCCGTATACGGCGTTGTAACACAGCAAGCGCACACCGCAATGGTGGCCCGCTTCTTGCGGCGGCCGGTAATGCAGCGGCAGCGCGTGCTAACCCCTAGGGAACCGGTATGCGTGTTTGCTTGTGTGTGTGTGCGGGGGGCTGCTGCCGCGAGAGCGGCCAGTGCACGATTAGGCAGCAGCAGCGGCGGCGCTGCGATCCCTGCGAGAACAACGGCAGCATGCAGCCCCTTGGGTCGTCCTGCCGCTGAGAGCGAGTCTGAAGGAGGCCGCAATTTCTCTTCGGACCTCTAAACCTCGGCTCGCGGGCACTTCGAGCAGGTTAACGAACGGGCCTGCACCTTCCGCAGTACCTGGCTGTTCAAAATCCCGCATGCAGGCTTTTCCACAAAACAGACATGATCCCCAAGCAAGATGGGTAACTGTCTGATTTCGGCAGTTACTACTAGCCGAAAGCGCGAAGTTTTTTGTCTCCCTCTCCCCAGACGTGTTTCTTACTTCAGGTCCACACCTATGGCCCTCGTCCTGTCGCCTATGCGACTCTTTTAGTGAGAGCATTGCAATCCTGGTTGCTCACCTGTGACATGTGGAAAAGCCACCTTGCGGATTTTCGTCCGTGATAAGACTCTGGTTAACGCATATACTGTTATAGCTCAGTGAAGTAACACTGTCACAACTTCTTATATAAGCGGAGCTACACTATTTCTAACAATGACTACGTTTGGTCGCGTTCGGCTTTTGTATGCTTACAAGTTTGCTTGTGTCAGCGTATGCCAACGCTTATGCTTTGCGTATGCTAACGCTCATGGTTTGCGTATGCTTTTAAGTATATTTTCAAGTATGCCTTCATATTTCCGAGTCCCGTGAGACATCTCTATCAGCTTGACAAACTGACATCCATTTTGATGTTCTCCGATGCGTGAGGTCCCGAGGCAACGTGCAATTGACGCACTTCGGTGTAAGGTTAGCAAGGTTTGTGATAATGTTGTTATCACCGCCACCCCGTAACAATGTATACCTTTTACACGCTTATAAGCGTGCTCTCGTGTAAGTGCGGGTCGCATAAAAAAAAAAAAACGGCAAAGAATAATTGCGCTTTATGCATAATTTTCCTCGTGCCGCATGTTCTGTGGGGGATGACGACAGGTGCAAACCTGCGATGCGCGATACCATTCAGACTCCGCCTATATACACTATCATACAGAGGACTGCCATTAAAGGGCCCTGCCAGCCTGCTTTATTGCAGGAGGTTCCAGCCGGTCGTCGTATACGTCAAGACTTTCAGCGCATCGTCTCCACGGAGGGTCTACCCATGCTAATTCGTTTTAAAATGCGGGTCGTCGCACAAACGAAGTTCCACTGTAATGTGGATTCCACTGCAGTCGAAAGAAATGGAGTGGGAAAATTCAGCTTTAATGTAGGGGTGACATCCCGTCAAAACCTAGAAAAGTAATAAGTGAGGCCCTTACAAACGTGTGTGTGGTAAATCAGTCTATAGACTTTAGGCGCTACGGATAAATGACGTCTCCACTACGCTTTCCATTGCCACAATACATGAATTGCCTTTACTAAGCTTACCGTCTCCCCCATTTTGACATCACACTCGCCGATGATGAGAACACGTCTCCATTTTCCCCACAGGAAACGCAAGAATGACCAGGCATGCCTCGTGTAACGATACATATTGTGTCGTAAAGCTGCTGGTAATTCCACGTGAGGCGCCGCTGCACGCAGACTGGTTGCGCGCCGCGTTACAAAAAGTGGGGAGGAGGGGGGGGGGGGGGGGGGGGATATAGAGAGAAACAAGAAGAAAGAAGCACACGGGAAACGCCTGGCGTACAATATGCATCGCAGTGTGAGAATGCATTGAAGGCGACCGACGGGCTCCTCCGCCGCAGCCTTGGAACGTGTCTGCGGGCACGTACACGACGGAGTCGTTCGGCGGTTTTTGTGCTTCTTTTCTTATTCTCAAAGGAAGCCACTGTCGCTTGCAGTGCCAAGGCGAAGGCGCTTATTCGCTGCGGTCCTCTCACGTTTCAGCAGCAGTGGGATGAGCACCGATCGAGCGTGTACTGAGTCTACTGACATACCGACCCGAGATACCTGTAGCTGCGTTAAATAGCCATGCGTATATCGACAGGGTTAAATCCCGAGGAAAGCGTGCAATCGCCCAGATCCTGGAGCCGGATTAAATAAAGATCCCCGGCTGGTCTGTATGGATTTCGACAGGTGGAGAGAGAGGGGGGAAGAAGCCTTTGACCGAGGCATGCAAGCCTTATCTTCGCCAACAACCCCACCTGATTGCTTTTGCGTACAGAAGGAAAATAAAGACAAGAATCGCTCAAACGTGCGACATGTCTTGTTCAGTACAGCTCGTTTTATGGTCGGGAAAGTGCTATCGCGACAGGTTTTAATTTCAAGGCCATTTCTAGCGTCGGATTGATTTCTCTCACATACCAAACAGTCGCGCTATCTGGCATGGAAGGGGGAGGAAGTTGCTTATCAATTAATTGTTTCGCAATAAACAGAGGTTTCCGCGGGATGTGAACATACCAAATCTAGTGAGAACGTGCAAAGATAGAATTAAATATAAACGACCGCGCTGTTTGTCTCCTACACGGTTGTGTGCATCCTGAAGCAATTTGAGTGTCGGTAGTATGCGAAGCCCTGAATTTTAACACGTTGAAAAGCACAGAACAAAAACAATGAGACAGCACCGTCGGATAATGTTCTGTACAAAAATCAGCTCAAAATTCCTAATTCAGTCTAGTGTAAGAATACGTTTGATTCCAAGTTAGTGGAACTGGTGTGTGATTTCAGTGATAGGCAAACACTCATAAACGCACGTGCACGTGCACGCACGCACGCGCGGAAAGACAGTACATTATGGACATTCAGCATGCCTTTTACGTATCCTACATCACCAAAGACGACCCAAACCAGTTCGGACGGACCTGCCCAATGGAAGGTTCCCAAAACTCGGCAGAAACTGCGTCGATGAAATGCCGTTGCCGTTTTTGAGGGCTGTTTGAAGGATGTATACAACCTGAGCACGCGAATGGCGGAAACAGTCCGTCGACCATATATAGCGTCGGTACGTCTCTGCATGTGTATCTTAGACACAAGTGGATTATAGAGGCCACTGGCGTAGTCATGACCTGGCTTAGGCTCTGATGATGCCGCGAAGGACGTCACATCGCAGTAGCTTTCGTTGTTTTTTTGTTTTTTTGTTTCTTTCTGGTGATTAAGGCGCTTCTTGAAGAACACCTCGACACATGTCTCTAACCACTCTGGCTGTTGAAGCAGCGCTACTTCCTGCCTTCACCGTCACCCACATAACCCGATTCGCAACGCGCCGTAATTTATCGCATTAAGTTAGCTCGTATTTTGTTAAATTTAGCACCTTAGAAAGACAAAGCGGCAGTGTCCTGATTATGCACTCTAAACATGAATATGCCTATATCGGAGTGAAAAGGAAATAAGTTCTCCTTTTGAGCACTCCGGAGTGCGCAAGAGGAGAACTTATTTCCTTTTTACTCCAATCTGTTTAGATTGCAGGACACCCGTTATGGATTGCACAATTTTTACAAAGCATCAGCGAAAAACAGACCAGAGAGAGACGACACATGCGTCTTCATCTCCCTCTCGTTTTCCACCGCGCGCGGTAGTTTTCCTTGAAGCATGTCTGACCACCTCGACCGGACATTTATGTCTTTACGAAGCGCGCGGCTTTACGGCAGTTGCCCTTAGTGCGCAACTATTAACTGGCACGGGGCGTTACACGGCTCAATTTCATTCCACATCACAAAGCCGCTTAGCGCAAGCTTTTGAGCATATGCGCTTAGGACCGCGATAACTTTATTGAAAAAAGTGAAAAAAAGAAATACATTAGAAGAGCTGCCCGAGAAACATAAAAAAGCTCGTGCCGAAAGCAGGTTCGCATATTCACCACCTAGACAGGATAAGAGGAAATTTCCATGTTGAGTCCCAGTTCTTTCACAAGCGGAGTGTATACACCCTTTGTGGGCAACCTACGACTGCCCCGAAAGGGTAGCGCACTTATTTCCTGCTTCCTTCCGTCCGTTTTACTGCATTTTCTTTCCCCCGTCCCTGTTCGTTCGCCCACCCTCTCTTTCTCGGGTCAGGTGCTCCAAATGTGGAGGACGTAGCCTACGCAGCCGTTACGGCTAACGGGTCCATACCGGTCGCGCGTGTTTTGCCCTGAAGAAGGTCTAATATGCGATGGTCGGTCTTTCTATGATGAAGATGCTATTAATGATCAATACCGCGCACGCTGCCCCCCCCCCCCCCTCCCCCCTCCACCGACCTCTTCTCCGCACCTGCAGGGCTACCGTGGTGTTCTACAGGGGACAAGAGCATCACGCCGCTGCCAACACGGAGCGGGGTGGGGGGTGGGACCCAGAGAGGCGGTGGTGCCGTTCTGGGCGCGTGCGCGCAGAAGCAGCAGCGCACCACCGAAGAAAATAAATGGAGAAGGGCGAGGTGGTGGCTCTTTCTTCGTGCCGGCCCCCCCAGGCGCGGAAGCGTGAACGCGCTGTGCAAGGCCCGCACGACTGGCGCGTGGGTCACGCTCCCTCGGGCCGGTCGGCCGGCCGCGCGTGGGATGCGTCCAGCGCCAGACCTTGCGCCCACACCGCTGCGCCGAGCAGGGAGGTCACGCCGGCCTCGGCGAAGAAGAAGAAGGGGGTGGAACACGCGTCCGCCCGCGCGGCCGGCCGGACGGGCGTGTGTGCCGTCCCGTTGGCCCCGTATATCAGTCCTGCCGCCGCCGCGCTGCTCCGCATGCAAGAACTCCTCCTGTCCCGCGGGCGAGTTTATAAGGTGATGACGCAATCGGAAGGAGCCGTAGTAACTCATCCCCCGCTCGGAACGCTCCCCGTGGCCTCAGAAAGCCTGCAGCTGCCTCACCTCGCGGAGCAATCAAACGTCGCGGCGTGTGATACATGTGCTCTATGAACTCATCATTAAGAGCTACGACGTAGAAAGAGCGGACGGCCGGACGTTTCAGCTGTCGTGCGAGGGCGGTGAGGGGGTGTGTTTTATTGTCCGATCGTCCGGAACAATGCAGTCCACGGGCTCTTGTGCAGCGACGGCTTCGCGTGCTTCGGCCTCGGAAGATTCGAGGCAGTGCGACCTCGATAAGAGGAGACGGGCACGTGCAGCTGTCGAAACCTCGAGTTGGTTGAGCGTTGTACTGATGTGAGTGGGCTTTCGCGGCTCGAGGCTGAAGGAGCCCGTCACGGACGACACCTGTTGCCGCGAGCGATGGATAATGTGATTTAGTTCGAAATGTACGGCTGGCCTAGGCCGTCTGCCGTTGGCCGGAAACAATATGTCGCCAGATTAGTTGTACTACCGCAAAATGAGCAGAAGATTAGGTAAGAGAACCTTGTATGCCACCTTTGGCAGACAAGGCACCAAAAGATTCATCCTCACTTGAACAAGAGGATGCCGTAACTTAAGAAGTGGTAGTTGCGCTGCTTGCAGATGACTTATATCAGAAATCACACGCTCAGCTATGATGTGCTTCGCTTCGTTTAAGTGTGATCGGTTGAGCCATAACCCCATGCCTCTCACGGTGTCATACAAAGTGCCACATCGAAGCATGGTACTGTGGCAATTAGATTTGTTCTGTTGACTATGACGAAATTTAACAGCGCAAGGGCAGCTTTGGCCAAAGAGTGCCTTGACACAAGATATTTTACACAAGGTGGAGTTAAAGACCCAATTTCCAAGCGTTCCAACCAAAAGAAGCCGAGCACCAGACTAGGGGAAATCTTGTAGCCATTGTAAAGGGGCGGGCTTACACGACAGCTCTGGGAATGGTACCTCGAACCTTCCGCATACAAGGCGGATATGTGTTCAGTTTGAGTGCAATGGACAACTTGCAAAACTGCGGGAAAGCTGACTAACAGGAAGATGTTTTCCAACCAAGAACCCTCGTTCACAGACACGTTTTCGCTTCCTGCAATGCTGCATGAAGGGTTTAACCGCGAGGGGAGATGAGTCAGCAGCCCTGCACTGTGTCCTTCTTCGAAAAGGTGTGCGGGGCGCCCCACAAATCTGCGTGAACCTGAAGCCCCGCCAGACATTGCCAGCTTTCGAGGTAGAGTGTAAAGGAAAGCTTTGCAAAGGTTACAATGATGCATTCCCTTGACGACTGCCTGTCTCGACCCGCACCTGTCCTTCGCGTCTCGGCTCTATTGTGTCCTTTCAACAATTTCCCTCCCATACAGATAAAGGGACGGCTCTCCTCTCTCTTTTCGAACAAGAATGAGAGATTGCCGTCTGCGTACGAGGGTTCTTGGTTGGAAAATTGTAGAGGGCAGTCTTCCGTGAGCTTTGTCACTCAGGTATCTGGATTGAATTACTTGATGACTGAAAACCGCGTTCGTGAAGCTTCCTTTCTCCAATCTCAACACACAAGAAGATATGGGCCGTTACCTCTGAATCCCCCGCTGTCAACATCATTACCTGCATAAACAGATTCTTTAGAAATTGCCAGTATTTCATTCATTCATTCATTCATTCATTCATTCATTCATTCATTCATTCATTCATTCATTCATTCATTCTCTCTCTCCATTGCAGTTCCTGTTGCCGGAGCGCAAACGTCACCCAAGAGCGACAGCAGCGCGGAGGGGTGCTAAGGCAGAGCCCGTTCTTGCTTGTGTGTCACGGTCATCGCGCGGTCCGGCCATCGGCGCCGTTAATGGCCGGGCAATTCGAGCCAATTGTCCGCCTTCCCAGAGCTCCGTTTCGGGAGCGGGTCGAACGGCAGTGCACGCCTGGCCCGAGAAAGGCGGCCGGGCTATTCGGAGGAACCGGTGCGTCCAGACGGACAATGGCTTCGGCCACGCCGCGCGGGCCGTTGACACGTCGGCGGGACAATGAGCGTGGTCGGCCCTTTTCAGTGCCGACACTCCGCCGGGTGCTCAGAAGGCGCAAATGGCCGGGCGCTGGGCAGTGTTTCTCGCCTTGGTCAGATGGACAGCGACACACGGTCCAGCTTCGGGCCACTGCTCGGCCGTGCGTGCGCTGGGCGGAAACATTGACGTCACACTGGTCCCGCGTCTCTGGCGTCCAGCTCGGCGGAACTTAAACGCCCGACTGAACTCGAGGTTACGGTTTCCGCAAAAAGTAAGACAGTGCGGATGGGACGGGCTATGGGTGCTGTAACAAAGTGCTCAAGGGGTGACATTAGTGAGCGTTTTCCTATTAAGCGAGGTAGCCGCGACTGGGCATTAACAACTGAGCTCGCGTGCAGTGCATCTGCGTCAGCCATCTTTGGACATGGCTTTTACACCTCTCTGATCACTTGCGAATAGCGAAACGGCTGGAAAAAAAAAAGAGAGAAAGAAACGTAGTAGTGGGTGTTGTGTACAATCAACGAAAGTTTCGTGTTGCCAGCGAGGCTCTAAAGGTGCCCTTTTTGCAATGGAGTCAGCATAAACAGCGAATTTCTTCTCAGCTGTGTCAGGCGGAGTTGCCCCAGTTCCGTTTCAAGAGAGAGAACTAGTCTAGAAGTTTCAAACCAAACGTGCCCGAAGAGTTGCTGTCCTGCACGGAGTATCGGGCGAATGTTCCGAATCCCGGTCTAAAGTGGTCGGTCTCCGTTCAGACACGTGGCGAAGATATTCGTCGCGCCAGCTACCTCGAACTAGAGTACATTAGCCTTTCAGACCAGATTTTCTCCTCTCCGGGGACGCTTCGTCGGCGATGCGCCAGTCAAGGCAACGGTGCGACCCGCACGCGTCAGAACCCGAAGAATGCCCGGCGGAATCTTTACGACGACCGGACGGGCCCGGACCAGATCAGACGCAGTGCTTCTTCGGGCCGCTGCATGCGTTCCTCCCCTCTGTCGCTCGACTTGCCCTTTTCTATCTTCTTACTTTTTCTCCCACCGCCTTTGAATTACGTGCCGCTCCTTTTAAAAGAGAGACAGAAGAAGAAGAAAAAAATAAAATCTCGTTCGGTTCGCAACGACGCTCTCGCCCGCGGGACAATGGCTGACAGGTGCCGCTGCTGCGGTCGACGAACTTCCAGCCGGTGACGACGGTTTTCTGGCGGGCTTCCGTCGACCGTGCGTGGCGGATCCACCCCCGTCGGCTCTCCGCGAGCAGCAGCAGCAACCCCCGGTGTGTGAGTGTGTGTGTGCCTTCACGTGAATTTGAGCTGCGCCGCCGTCGTTCTCTTTCCAGGTTCGCTCTTCTTTTTTCCATCCCATTCTTCCTCGCCCGGTTTCTTTTGTGTGTCTCCCGGGATGCTGCTTCCTCGTCCGCTCTGCCGACGTGCTCTATTCCGGCGTTTAACGAGTTTCCACATTCCGACGCGCAATCGTTCCGGTCATGCCGCGCGCGAGAGCTGGAAGCCAGTGTTGTTTTGCGCTTTTGTTTCTTTCTCGCTCCTCTTACTCTCTCCCCCCTCTCTCTCTTGTTATTCTCGCTGGCGCGCTGACACATAACGTACGCACGCACGAACCCATCTCTTCCACTAGAGGCAGAGAGACCTTTGCGTGATGACACCCTTTTTCCTCCGATTTTTATTTTTTACTTAGATCCTACCGTGTGCTCGAGCGTCCTCGACTATACTAGCCTATCCTAACGTCGACATGGTGCTTTGCAGGGTTTCGCAACGCAGGCTACAATCAAGAAGCGTTCATGGCCTGCTGCATTTAAGGAAAATTGAAGGTCCGTGGCGACTCGTGTGGATGAGGCCGTGACTGTGCCCGTGGGAAGCTGGAAGACGTGAACGAGATTCTTCGCGATAGTTCGCAGTGGGTGCCCGGCAAGTTACTGGTAGCGAGAACGCGGATAGAAGGATCGAACTACCTTTCGACCAGCACTTCGTGCAACCTACCGTGAAGTTTACGAATTAATAATGACTCGGATATTTTCATTTAAAAAAACAACACTGATCGCTTCGCCGCTTCAACCATGGAGAGAGAAAAATTCGATTGGGGTGGTACGGGGATTTTAATCCGGCTAACAGGCGTGAGCTCGCCCTGTTGCTTCAGTACACGCTATTTAATGTACTGGAAGCTATGGTGACAGATTTACTTTCAGGCATTCAGATATGTGTTGCTGAATAGGCTGGTCATGAAATTGTGCAGGCAAGCATTCCTATTTCTTTATGTGCATTTAGAAACATTAGCATACGAATCCACGCTTTTATGTGTTTAGTCAGTATACGTTAAGCTGCTTGTTTATGAAATCCTGGCTCAGTTAAAGGGGTTCTGAAGCACTTTCTGAGGAGAGTACATAAACTCGCTTAATCACTGCTTTCTTTCGCCATGAACACCTCAGCCAAACAATACACTTCTACATGAAGCAGACAATCCAATCCATAATCATGCGCGAAAGTTGGCGAGTCCTTTCCGGCGACTTCTTTTGATGCTCGCGCCATCCTCCGTCGCAAGTTCCTGCGTATTTGTGCTCAGAGATTGTTATTGGTTAGGTCTGGGTCAAGAATGGCAAAGTTTTCGCCAGAAAAGACGTGGGGGCTTCCGTTATCAAAATCGCGTCTCTTTCAGACATTGACAAAATGACGTAGGGAAATTCATTATTGCTGCTATGGCTTCTTTTTCAAGTTTTGACGTCTGTTTCCAATCGTTCCATCCAGTTTCTTTGAGTTCTCTTACAATTCTTCACATTAACATTAGAAGCATTCGAAAACATTGGAATCAATTTCTGGTGATCGCACAAGACCTTTACCAAGTAGTAGACGTATTTGCTTTCACAGAGGTAAATATTGCTGACAATATTACCTGCATGTTCAAGCTTCCGGGTTATACGGAGCATTTCCTCACCCGCCAAATGGGTAAGGGTGGAGGAATTGCTGTTTTATTCAAGGATTCATTATCGGTTTCCAATATCAACATCTCCATCAACGCTGCAGAGGCAATGGGATTTGAAATTTCGTACAGCAACATTTCGAGTCATCTCCTTATCATATACCGACCACCGTCTGGAAACGTGGCTAATTTTATCACAGCATTGCATGACGTTTGTAAGCAAAGGTTTAGCCAAGGTAACCTATGCATAATGGGTGACTTGAATATTGATCTGTTAAAGCCTGAGAGAGCATCTGCACAAAACTACCTAAATGCCCTTGCGGATCATGGTATAGAAACACTACTTTCAGATCCTACTAGAGAAGAGATCGTAAACAACAGTTTGTGTAAAACTTGCATAGACCACGTTAACGTACGCGCGTCGGACTTGTCTTATGTTATGGCAGCTGTCATTCGAAAGAAATTAGCGGATCATTACTTTACACTATGCCACTTTGCTAAGGTCGATTCTGCACAGAAACCTAATGATAGCAGGTGTGTTATGACTATACTAGATCGAAAACTATTTGACAGTAAGGTGTCATCCTTCGACTGGAACTCATTTATATCACGAAATAACAAAGATACCGCCTACGATAACTTTGTATTGGTTCTTAAAAATTTAAAAGAATCCTGCAAAAAAAGTATCATTGTCAAAAAACGAAATAATAATTGCTTCTGGCTTACAGCTGACATTCTCGCAGCCATTAGATGCAAAGAAGCGCTGTGGTCAAAATGTCGCGCTTCACCAAAAAATGCAAACTTACGAAATGAATTTCGGGCTGCTAGGAACAAAGTAACCGCTCTTCTTCGGTCCTCTAAAAGGCGTTACTATGCTAGCCAGTTTCGCAATTGCCACCATGACGTGGCCAAAACTTGGGCTATCGTGAACGAACTGCGTGGGCGTCAGCGTAGACCGGTCAAGGACGCAATAGAGCATAGTTTTGGTCACTTGACATCCTCTTTGGCAAATGATTTTAATAACTTTTTTTTCTAAAGAACAGCGCATTGCCCGTGCCACATCACGTTCGCCGTTACTTCCTTCTTCTGTGATTGACTCAGCATTTCTTCCACACATAACAGAGCCAGATCTTTTCAGCATAATCTCCAGTCTACGGCATAACAAATCGGCTGGAATTGATGGAATATTTATCAGCGACCTTTCCAGAAACTTCCAAAGCATGAAGTGTGTCCTTCTTTTTATGCTAAATGATATGATTGAAAGTGGCTTCTTACCATGCTCTCTTAAACAAGCGCGTGTTATACCACTTTACAAGGGTGGCAAAAGAAATGATATCTCGAATTATCCCCCAATATCTATCGTGTCGTGTATATCACAAATTTTAGAAAAACACGTCTTATGTACAATGTCAGCATTTTTGCTGAGGCATAACGAGCTTAGCCCACATCAATACGGATTTGTTGCTGGTTCTGGTACCCAAACGTTATTAGAAAAGATGTCGGATTCCGTTCATTCTAGTTTTGATCAAAATGAAGTGGCATTTGGTCTCTTTCTTGATGTCAGGAAGGCATTTAATACTGTTCACCATGATAGTCTCTGTGAAAAGTTGTTTTGCTATGGTTTTCGTGGTCCTTTTCAAATGTTACTAAGAAATTATGTGTCTCAGCGATCTCAAATGGTGGAACTTGGACCTGTGCAAAGCAGAATTATAGACTTATATAGTGGTGCTCCCCAGGGATCCATCTTATCACCCCTCTTATTTAATCTCTATGTTAATGACCTCCCCAGCATTATAACTTCATCACAGATTTATCAATATGCAGATGACACCCTCCTCATCTCATCTAATACAGATTTTTCTTGCGCACTCCGTCAACTTCAACAGGACGCTACTAATCTATATGATTGGTTTCAATGTAACCTGATTGATATAAACCCCCAAAAAACTCATCTAGTGTGCTTTAGAAATGCACACAAGCCAATCCCGAAAAACGCTGCGGTTTTTTTGCACAGCTCCAGTTGCACTGCATGTTCTTGCTACCCCATTACATGTGTTCCGTCCGTGAAATACCTTGGCATTTACTTCGACAGTGATTTATCCTGGAACACGCACATGGCACACCTCAGTAAGAAGCTTAGAGGCGTCGCATGCTTGCTCTATGCTCTAAGGGCCTACCTGCCATTTGCCATAAGACGTTTAATTGCACAGTCTTTGGGGTATTCTCTGCTGAGATTTGGCATGTGCCGTTTCTTCAAATGTTCTGCAACATGGAAAAATAGGATAAACCGTATTCTCAAGAATACGGCTAAGAGTGTCATCTATTCAATACCCCATAAACAGCAAAGTGTATTCCTTTCTTCAGGTCTGCCTTCCTTTGACATTGTGTTCAAACAAATCACTGTACTCAGATATTTCTGGAACTCTGAATTTCGGTTCCACAACGTTAAACCAATCCCATTAAGAAAAGTTTCTCGATATATTGTCCCTGCAGTGCGAACTCATTTTGGTATGTCTATGAGGTCATATTATATCCCATGTATATTCAATGAGATGCCTGATAATGTTTTCAACTTGAACACTCGCAGACAGTTACGTGATGCTATTGCCGAGCTTGAACAGCTCTAGTGCATATGTTTTAATGTACACAAAACATAGAATTGATTTGGTAACGGAGGTTGTTGCTGCTGCCGGACGGCGCCCTACAAGCCCAATTGAGGCTTTGGCGCGTCCGCGTCTTGTATTGTTTCTTTGGTGTGAATAAAGTATTTATTATTATTATTATTATTCATTCGGGCCTCACGCGGCTGCCATGGTCGCTTCGGCGGGTCAGGAAGATCCCCCCCCCCCCCTCCCCCCTCCCGCACCGGGCAATTTCCGGCGGAGGAGCGCTGACTTTGAGCGTGCAAAAAAGTGACGAGAGGAGAGAGAAAGGCGCGAAGACGCCGAAATTCAAATGCTGGCTACAGATAACTCAGCTTCTACAAAGTGCATCAAAAAAAATTATTGCTGGAGGATATTCGTAGAGCGGCGTCCTTTAACACCCTAGGAATACCGCACCTTTAAAATGAGAGCCCCTTTTAGACGTGGGATGCATGCAGCGGCACTGAGAGCAATTCAGCTTTTGTGTGAGCATTGACGAATTAAAAGGTGAAACTTCAAGTAAATGAGACACGCGGTAAGCACCCTAACGAGTGAGCAAGCGAAAGCTATCGTGAACCATTTGCTCCCCTGCGCTTCTTGTTTATTAAATTTTGCTTTCTCATTCCTCGATGCATTGCTACTATCCATTCTCACTGCAGCCTTGCGCTGTGCGGCTCTTGTTGTTACAGTCTGGTATTTCTTGCCGTAGATAGCAACGGAAAGTGCGCTGTTCTTCTTCACACTGTTCATTCCTGTATAACAACTCTCACTGTTTATTCATTCTGTCTGCTTTTTGCTCAGTCGTCTTGAACATCGCGTCTCAGAGAAGCCCTCCTGGCTCATGTGTCGTCGGGATATTAAACTTCATCCTCTTTATTCAGTGTGCCAAACTATGGCAGCCTGCGCATTTCCCGCAAACTTAGAAAATAACATCGATGACAATCTTCCATGCAAAGTCGAGCAATAACACACAACTGAGACTCACAGGTACGACGTCGACTTAATCCCTCGTCACCGATTCGTTTTCGTGTCCGGTAGAGATCGCGGCAGAACGGATCAAACTTTCCGGGCCCTCTCTCAAACTCGTGACTCATTTCACATGCGGCGCCGCACTGCATAGACTCAACGCCGGGTCCGCGCGGAGTGGCAGTCGATTGGTTGCTAAGCAACCGCTCTATTGTCGCCAACGTTGGAAGCGGGCAACACAGAAGCATCCGATCGTTGTGTCCACCCTCTTCACACAGGGGCGTGTCCGCGAGGCAGCTATAGTTAGCGCTGCTTGACGTTGCTCAAACGTCACTCAGGCGCCGCAGGAAAGCGGCCACGATTTGCCCAAGCCACCCTTGTGCAAGCATGGTCGAAATGCTTTCCGCACGCCATGCGCGGTTATTCAGGCCGCGAAGGGCCATAGCATGCGTCACAGTGAAGCTGATGCAGCAACTGCATCAGCTTCAGCTTGCTGCGTTTTAGGCAGCAAGCGTGGAGGCGTCCTTTGCGGAAGAACTCGCTGCACTTATGGATACAAGTGCAAAACTTGTACGTGGAAGAGGCGGAAATAGGAGAGAGTGTGGGCATTCGGTTGTTATTAATCGGTTGGTTGTCAGCTTCATGAAGAGGGTTCGCATGACAAATTACAAGATACCCGAAAGAATAACCGAAATTGAAATGCATCCTATTTGAAAACGTTCTGTCTTGAGGTACACTCCAAACACCAATACGCCTATATGGGAGTAAAAAGGGAATAAAGCGTCCTCTAGCGGAACGTGCTAGATGGCAGTTTACTTCCTTTTTACTCTTCTCTGTTTAGAGTGTAGATAGTAGAGAGATTTAGCATAGCGGAGACGTATACCGGATTAGTGGACGCCTCCTGCGCACGAGCAGTTGCCCCGCCCCTTCCACTGCGCATGTGCAGGAGCCATCAAGTAATCTCGTATACGTCTGCGCTAGTACGTATTCGCTATGCTAAAAGCCTCTAATGGACGCACGTATGCGTTTCGGGGAGCCATATAGACGATGTGCGTTGCTTCAGAGATGTGGAATGTAGATATTCGCCTCGCCGCATATGTACTGCAAAAAAAACAGTCACACGCTGGTGCTACGGTGTAATGTCTCAAAAATAAAAAAATTATCTTCTACCGTTCATTCTTATGAAAAATCCAGGAATGCCGCCGCGGTGGCTCAGTGGCTATGGTGCTCGGCTGCTGGCCCAAAAGACGCGGGTTCGATCCCGGCCGCGGCGGCTAGAATTTCTTTGGAGGAGAAATTCTAGAGGCCCGTGTGCTGTGCGATGTCAGTGCACGTTAAAGAACCCCAGGTGGTCGAAATTTCCGGAGCCCTTCACTACGGCGTCTCTCATAGCCTTAGTCGCTTTGGGACGTTAAACCCCACAAAACCAAACCAAAAATCCAGGAATTAAAAAAAAAGGAAAAACAAGAAAGGGGTAAGGGGGTGAGGAGGAGGTCTGCTAATTGGGGTCGCTCTGTACGGCACGATAGGAAGTTGCCGCCCCGACGTACCGACTGCTGTAGCTGAGTTTGTGCTAAAGGGGGGTAATTAATATCACGCGACGCGACACTGCCGTGATATCAGCTGTCGCCTCACATTGCGGTCAGCACGCGTACGCACTACACGAATCGGTATAGAAGAAGAAAAGAAAACACTGAAACTGGTTGTGATCGCGGTGTGTCATTTCCGGAATATCTCTTCCGGCTCCTTATCCTGTCCAACCCAGCAGCAGGACGGCACCGGACAAGAATCCCGTTTTATCTTTTTCGCGTTTCTTCGGGCGACAGCTTCAAGATAAAAACTAGGGTATTCAGGCCTTCCGTCTTTCTTCCATGCCACGTCTATATATAAAATATATTCTGACGGCTACAAGGGGGCACGATAAGGCGAAAGAAGAAGTGTCAGCAGCAAGGACGGCCTCCTGCGGCGTTCACTTTCCCAGTGCTATACATATTCGTGCTGCTATAACACCCTCTCCGTGTTCCCAAGCTTCCCCTGCACCGGACGCTCGTGCGTCGGCGATTGGGGCGCCCCCACTCGTTGGGGCGCACGCCAGCGTCCCATTAAGAGCGCGGCGGGTCCATCGATGTGCCCCACTTTGTGTCTCGGCCGAGAGCGACGTCGTCGTGTCAAGTGGTGGGAAGACAGCCGCTATCGAGCGCAGGGCCGGAACGTATACAGGTGTAGACCGGGCGCTTCTCCAACTACTAACACGCGACCGCCTCCCCCTCACCTGTCATGGTGACAAGGGGTCATCTCCAACAAGAGCTGTCCCCCTTGAGCAGTGATCTCCGTGCATGGCGGCTAGAAAGTGGTGCGCCACTTCCTGTTTCGGAGCGAGCAAGTGTAGAAGAAATGAAATCAAATCAAAGGCAGCAATCTCCCTCGCCTGCGGGTTCCCTCCGTCCTTCGTGCGAATCAGTTGAATTCAATACGCGGTGATGATATCTCGGTGACCGAGAAAATGTTTCCCCTTGTTCCTGAAGCCCTGCCGCACCCATGGGCGCCGCTTTGCAGTTCAGATCTATTTTCGTTTAGCAGCTTTAGTGATGTAGATACGAGGTAGATATCACTGGAAAAGAAAACTTTGACAAAAAATTAAACTCATTAACAGCGCAAGTTCAGGTAATTAGCTTTGAGTCATGTGACGACTGCGCACTGTTTCTTGCAGGCATATTAAACTGCAGGTATTGCAGGCTACTACCGCAGCTTTCGTAAGCACGTTTTCTTCTTCAAATCCACACACACGCGCGCTGTTGGTTCCCGACGCTCTTGACGTTTCCTTCCTTGCTGCGAAAAGTAGTGACCTGGCGCAGGGTTGTCCTTCAAGCGCTTATACAGCTAGGCCCACTATGCAGCAGGATACTCGAGCCCACGAAAGCTGACCGTCCATCCCATTAGGCTAGTGATGAAGGTTGAACACATAGTAACAAATCCATCAATTTTATATGCATGCGTTCTTCTCGGTACGGGAGAACACGTCGTTTTGTCGACTCGAAGAGGGGGCCACGCTGTTTTTACACGCGGAAAATGCGTCCGTCGGTGCATACGAATACATATGCAGCCTTCCATCGCACACGTGCAAGCTCCCAGGTTTTCCCACGCATGCCGGACAGACGACGCATGCGCGAACCAACGCAGTGAAGCATACGGCAACGGTAGCAGGACGAACGGAGCCCTATGCGCGCACGCATGCATGTTATGGTAATGAGGGGCTCCGTGTTCGCGCGCCCGCGAGAGAAACTTCTAAAACCTGTGAGTTTTCTACACTGCAACGCGCGTGTTTTTCCTGTGCGACGCGCGCGCTGCCTATCGGGGCCACTGCATGCATGCAGGGAGGTTGATTCCGAAGCAACTTGACAAATGCGAGAAAAGAAAAAAGAAAGAAAGGATGCTATACTAAGTTCCTTCATCGCATCTGCGTTGGCGCGCGTGAAGTCGTGTATGCAGAGATACGCGGCCAACCTTATAGCTGCGTAGTTGCCTCCCATGTTGTTATATGCGTGCTTCCCGCGTTCCTTTGTTTTGCATGCGCCATTACTCACCACGCTGGTTTCTGACGCTGCAAACACATACACACAAGTGAGGCGTGGGAAACGAGGAAGCGCGCGCTTTTTGAATTTTTTTCTTCCCCCCGATTCCTAAACTATAGCCCTACTCGCGCACGCTCCTGAAATCCGCGCATGCCAGGCGGCGGGCGCCGTGTCGTTTCTTCCGCGAGTCGCGTTTTCACGACTTTCGACTCCCCTACCAAGTATATATATTTTTCCGCCTAACGCCCCTCCCGCGCTCTCTGTTCAGGAAAAAAAAAAAGCAACATAGAAGGAGACTCATTTTGCTCGCGACCGATCGAAGACCAGCAGCCGTCAAAAGTTGGAAACGCTTTTTTGTTCCACTAACGACGTCAGCGCTGCCTTGGGTGCCGCGCGGCGATGGAGGTGCTTCTGCGGTGCTATTTTTGAGGCGCCTCTTCTGTCGTCATGTTTTTGATGGTTTCCCGTTTTGCAATTCCCACCACTCACTTTCGCTGTCCCGTTTCTTGCCGTCTTCTTTCTTTCTGGCGAAGAAGAAGCAGCAACAGCAGCGCCGTGAAAAAGGAGGGCGGCGTCGGAAAACAACTTTCTCGTTGCCAGGTGCCTGTCGATCGGGACGAGAGAGACACGAATAGAAGAAAAGCCGCGAAAATAGGCTCGTATATAGGATTGCGCGAACGGGACATGCAGCTGCGTGGACGACCGCGGAAGCCGTTAGCGCGGTGAAGAAAAATAGCCGCCGAGCATTAGCGGGGAGGCGCGCAGAGAGTCACTGCGAGTGTCTACATGTATTATATACTCCCCGGCTCGTTGAGCACCCTGAGTATACACAGCTGCTCGGAGCGCAGCCGGGGTATATCCCGAGACAAAGGGAAAACTGCACGCATGCGCGCGATTGTGTAGAATAGAATCGCGCGACTGGTGGGAGCCGTCTCTCCGAGTAGTACACATACGCTTGCAGCTGGCCAGCGCGGACTGCCCTACTTGTTCTCAGGGACCGCCCGCACATATCCGCGAGATGAAGCCGCGAGAACGGAGGGAAAAGCGAGACGTATAATTTCGACGCCTTTTGGGAGCACTTTCTCCGGTAACCAAGCGGCCAAGGAAAGCGGATCTACGATCTGAATGGAACATCAAAGAGAGAGAGAGAAAAGAAAGATGTAAAGTGTAATGCAATTACAGCTGGGAACGCGGAGGTAAGAAAAAGTGGCCGCGAAGCGCATTTATAGCGGATCAAAATGTGGGCTTTCGACGTTGTTCTTTACCACTGTGAACTTCATTCCCGCCGAAATCATTTTCCAGGCTTCTTTTAAAACGCGGAATCTCTGCTGTGTGCGGGCAGGAATTTCATTTACTCTCGTATACGACCGCCGACAAGTTGCTCGTTTTTCCCACGGTCGAAAGCCTTCCCGTCGTCCCGCCGGTTGCAGAGCGGCCCAGCAGGTGGGAAAAGAGAGTCAGAGTGCGTTGCACAAATCACTCTATATACACACTGTTCACGTGCATGGACAGGTGTTTTTTCGAGGGCTACCAGTTCATGAACAAAAATGCCCCATCTAAACCGGATAGACAGTTCCCGACGTGAAGGAAGAGAGGAGCGGGAATTTTTTTTTGCGAAAGGCAGGCGTTGCCGGTCGCCTTCACCGCACGACGCCCGAGACTGGTTTGGCCTGGCTTGGCCACTAAACGTCGGTGACGACAAAGGACTGCGCTATGCCAGACGAACGTGAGAGAAAGAGAGAGAGAGAGAAAAGAAAGTAAAGTAGAATTGAGCTGCATCGGTAAGATTAATGGCTCGTGCACAGTCGCGTACTGGAGTCGTCTTCTTCAGCGGTTCAGAGGAGCCCCTGTTTCGCTACCTGCCCCCCCCCCCCCCCCCCCCCCCACCCCTCGTCCCCCTTTCCCCTTACCCATTTTCCTACTGTCTTCTGTTCCCTTCTCGTTTGGCCGTTAGATTTGTACGTCGGAACGACACCTCGCGTGCGTGCGCAGGACACGCAATCGTGCATGTTTTCGAGCGCGTGTGCGTCTGAGCGAGTGATCGGTGGCCCCGTGGAGACATACAGCCAGCGCTGTCGCATTATATATCCGCGCCTCGTTAATGGCTGAGCACGTGCCTCTATTCATCTAGTCCCAGATGGGGCACACAGAACAACGCTGACGGAGAGCGGTGGACGTGTGAGCGTTGCTGCTTCTGTCGAGCGCATAGGAGAGATGACGCGCATGCACGAGTTGAGCATGGCCCACACGAATGTAAGCAGTGGGTTTCTTGCCTCTATAAATACCCATAATGGCCGCCCCTAATCCCCTAATTGTGTCTTACGAGCCGCTCTCAGAAAATGTCGCTAGGTGACCGGAGGCGACTGCCGTTAATGCGATGCTATCAGGGTTTATATGCGTGAGAAATGACTCAGAACGAGCAATTACAGGGAAGGCAAGGAGCAGCAGGAGCAAATAATTCACACAAGAACAAAAACAGAAGCCAGTTGTGGCCGGCAAGTTAGAATCTTTTGTGCAACATCTATGTAGAACGGCCACGTACTACGCGACAAATTTATCCCGTGTTTAGTCCCTTCCATGATGCTCGACTCGGGATGTTCGATCCGGTATTCCTATATACTGATGATCCTCAATGTGTAGTAGTACTGATGTGCTTAGTGCAAATCGGCGGCTGCAGTCAGTCAATAGAAGCCTTAAAAGCGTACACGATCCTTATTTCTTCAACGTTCATTCTGGGAAAGGCGCCTGTATCTACTCTCGTGCCTCTCACACTGCAGCACTAGCAAGCCTTAGCCGCGAAGGTGAGCCAGTTTAATGTCTGTAGCACGACTCGCTGTCGTCAGCGGTCGATCGACAACACGCAACCATAACGACTAAATAAAGAGGGAGGAACTCTTCTTTGTGTATTTCTAGCCTTGAGCACACACCAAGGCACCGGTCAATAGCGGCACAGCCCGTTTTCATTAGCGTGCAAGTGGATGTATACAAGTGGACCGCATCGAGCGCGCGCACTTTTGCGGCCGCCCGGGCTGTTGAAACTCTGTTTCATCTCGGCAAGACGTCATCGCGCTGCTGTTGGCAACCCGCAATTACCACCCGCGCTGTGCCAGCCGATGACCGGCAGCGTTTCGATCCCAGCAGACAAAACGGACGGCCCGCGTAGACCGTCCCCGGAAAGGTATACAGTCGTGATTATACGGGACATCGCCTGGCGACGCCCACGGCCGTCGTCGATTGTCGTATCGTGATTGACCCGTTGGGACGCGGCTACCGCAATGCATGCACCTATCGGAGTCAATGCCAGCGAGGCAGCCTTTTAAAGCAGCCTTCTATACAAGAGGGAGAGACTCGGGTGATAAAAAGGCCTGTGGCTACGCCGCACTTCAAGGATGCTAGGCGGGAAAAGCTCACAGACGGCCCTCGAAGATCAAACGAAAGACGGTGTTGCCTTGGCTGGGCGCTGTTTTGCTGTTGCTATGCGGCATCGGCGGTGTCTAGACGAAAGGAAAGGGCGCAGCCACGAGGAGATGATGTTCATTTCTGAAGACCATGGAGCGGATGTGATGTGCCAAGAAGTTTACTCTTCTGAGTTGCTTTCTGAGGTCTTTGTTGCAGCGGCTTTCAATTTTTCTTCTTCTCGTTTTTATTTCAGAGCAGTGATAAAGCAGACAAGGCAATCCAAGCATACCCTAACCTTTCCGCCACATACTGTTTAGGATGCAGGAGAACAGTTTGTCACTGCAAGGCTTAGTAGAGTTTTACCTGTTTAGAGCGCAAAACAATAAAGAGAGAGCATCAAGTAATGATAGTTCGCCTAGCAGCTTTTGTCCTGGTCCAGTTTACGAAGCGTACAAGGGATATAGACAAGGGATAGAAATAAAAGCACCAAGTCTCTTTCCAGTTTGCTCCTTCTACCAGATATGCAGAAAGGCAGATACGAAAAAATAGTGATTGACTCGCAAGTAGCAGTCATACACGCCTTCGCGCGCTATGGGAAAATTTCGCAGTTTCACTTTTGCAGGGAAGTTTTTGAAAACCACTAGGTATGGTCTCTGGTTGTTCACCACTTGCATCAGGATTTTACGGTGAGATAAGGTCCCTCGTTAACACTAAAACGCAGCTGTCCATAAGCAAGCCCTGGACTCTTCACACGCCACAAATTAAGGAGCCCGTTTTGCGGAAAAGCCGGCGTCGTTGACCATGAGCGAAAAATTCAAGAATTAAGTATAATATACTCTGTCAGAGACCTTTTGGACAGCTTTTCTCCCGGCCAGTGCGATACGTTGGCACGCGAACCGTTGATTTGTCGCCGCTAGCGTTGAGAACTTGGGTAGGTGGTTATGATAAAGCTTGATATACCCTCGCGCACTAAAACCACGTCAACGAGGAATTAAATGCGGCCGTCCAGTCCATCTGTTCACTCGACCGTGTCTTTCTGTGTGTTAGAAAGCCAGTGCTTTGTGTGGTATCACTCAGAGATCACAGTCTCAAGCGATCATGCTGACCTTGTCGAGCTCCTGATAAAAGCTTTGCAAAGCATGACTCGCGTGGATTCAAGCGGGGAAACGACGCTTAGCGTTTTCTGATTTGGACACAATGTTAGAATAAAGAAAAATAATAAAATAACAGTGAACTGTAGCACAGAATAGACGAATGTGTGTTTAACCGACGAAAACACGGTCCCGACTCGAATTCATCACGTGTCTGAACAGTAGAGACTCCCAAAACGTCCGCATTCAAGCTGTGATAAACGAAGTGCCAAAGTTGACGCTTTGACAGTTGGACTCGGGACCGCGAACTTGCCATAGCCCCATTCAATCTTCGTTCGTGAGGACACAGTCCCCTCCACCAGGCCGAAAAAATTCGTCCCATTAAAGGTACAAGTTTGCTCTGAACAGAAAATGACGTCCCGAGACTTCGGAGCTAGCATCCGCGATGGGCCAAGAAGTCCGCGCAGTGCGCGTCAGCCACGGCACCGTGCGGCACCCGATGGCGTGTAACCCAGAAACCACAGACACTGACGTCTCAACGCTTCACTGCTTTTCACCACTCTCTCCCTCAGACCAGCGCCTCATTTGCGCTACACGCCGCTTCGAACGCAGGAGCACAAACTTCCCCAACAGCGCGCGCGCACTGGAAGCTGGTCGAGGAGGCCGCCGACCGAAAAGCCATCATCCCGTCACACTCAAGCTATTTGCACACATCACACGCCGTGGCGCACCGCTATAGCTGCCGCCTCGGCACAGTCGCGCTTGGACTGCCTCGCCGCAGCACACCTTCGCAAACTGCCCCGCAAGTAGCGCGCCGGGCAAAGCGTCGACGGAATTAAGAGAGAGCAGAGGCGCCCGGCGCAAATTGACACGCGAAACGCAGTTGGCGCTTTGCCCTTCTGCAAACTTCTCTTCGTTCCGCGCGAAACGGCTGCGTGGACACGCGCCCCCGTTTGTTTTGCAGTGTATGCGATGAGGCGGCCAGCGGGGAGCCAGCGAAGGACCTGCACCGAGCCAATCCACGCAAGACGAGCGGCGCGCGCGGCCGCAGTAAAACGGTCCCTCAGTTCGTAGGCGGACAGGCTTGATCGAGTTTGGCCGCGTGTATGAACACGTCCCGGCAGCCGCTGCCGCAGCGCTAGCAAGACCAGCGCGGCGGCCCGGTTGGTCAAGTAACCTGTTTCTGCAGAGAACCGCTCCGAGGGCCCGTTCTCCGCAGTGAAGGGCCGGCTGGACGCGGCGCGCTCCTGGCCGAGCGGCGGCAGGCGGGGTGAAAGGAGAGCCGATGCAAATTAGGCCTCTAATTCGGGACGAGCGAGAGAGCTTCTTCAGTGCGGCCTGTTGGCGAGGGCCGACAGTAAAAGTGGCCCCCTCATCGCAGCCCAGTGCTGCCGCCTTTCGATCTCTCCCCGCGTACGCGGGCAACGCAAGGACTGTGTGGTCAGATGCTATGGTGGCAATGGAAATGAGCCTAGTTGTGAGGGAGGTTTAGCTCATGGCGACCTACGCAGGCTCTGCCTGACGGCCGCTGCCGCAGTACGTTATGCATATTGATGTCAAAGAACAAGACTAACAAATAAGTACATAAATAAAACACACTGAGCGTGAACTTGTTCGGACCACTAAACTGGCACTCACGAACCCTGGCTTCCATCCAGCCGCCCTCACAATTTTCGTCCGCTGGATTGCTTTGGCGTTGTAACGCAACCTTTCCGAGGAGTTCTATAAGCAACTGCAAGGTGATGTTGAACGCTGCTTTGCAGGAATCACCCGTGTCCATAGCAAGGTCGGCAGCTACAGAGAGCATCTTTCATAGAGCAGCTTCATGGGCAAGAGCACCGGATTCCAGGATGCTTGGCAGCAGCTGCAGCATGCCGGTCACACCGCACGCGCCTTCCCTCCTGGAACATCACCTCCACTTTTTTTCTTTTTTACTTCAGCCGGTCAGTGCCAGAAGCTATGTGACCTTTTCTGTGGGCGACTGAAAGGCAGGCTGTTTAATCAAGCCGAAATTGCAAGACTGAGCCGAAGTGCGCGGCGTCTAACGACGCATGCAAATTCGACAGCAGTTTGCTTAATTCCGCGGGTGCCGATTTTTCGCCTGCACATTGCTGCCACTTGCGAAGAAACGGAACAGTTCATCTTTTCTCTCAACCTTGATTAGCCTGCAGAGCCTAGACGGAGCTGATGTGCATAGCAGGTGCGGTGAACTGCGTCCAGAACTTTGAAGCGAGGCGCGCGTGATTTGTCTCCAGTTCGGGTTCGGTTTCGGGCTGTTAAATTTTGACGGGAGGACTTCGAGAGGGTCTCTCTGAAATGAAACGCTTGGGTCAACAATAAAGAGGCGGTTTGTCGCCAATTCCTGTCGGGACAAGTGAGCACAGGCGTCCAGTCTGCATCCATCGCCGGAAGGCAGCATACATTTCCCACTTTACCGACGGGCTGGAGGCAGACACGACAAATAAAGTCAACGTGGTATTGGGCTAATCGCTACGCTAAGGGACGAACAAATACATGCGAACCTCGACTTGGCAAAGATGGGACGCTGCAGAACCGGGGCCCCACTATATACCAACAAAGCGAAACAAAAAGTGCACTTGTGTGTCGCAGCAGTGGGTCGTTCCGACACGCGATTGATTGTGTCCCTCCGTAAGCGAGGTTACGTCACAGCCATGAGACACATCTGGCGCCTCAAAGTCGCTGCATGTAATTCGGCAGCAGGTTTGGGGAACGGACCAGTGACAGACTCGTTTAATACACGAGAAAGATCGTCGTTATGTACCTTTCTGTGCAGCTGTACATTTCTGTGTACGGTTTGCGACTTCCTAGCTCTGGAAACCATGGTAGACCATCTGACCGCATGCCAGACTGCTCCGAACTGTTCCGCATGCGAACAGCTATTTGAATTAGGCTGCTAGTGATTGGACGCCAAGTATGATGTACATATATCCACGTTACCGAGAAAGAAAGGTCACATGTATGTGCAGCGCTGACAAACTCATCGTCGTTAGATCAGCGGGATAAGAAGACGTCGCTTATAAAGCCTTTGATCTCGGCACCAAGCCGCAGCGGGGCGCGAGCGTCTCAACCAGTGCTCTCTAGCCTCGTAGTCCCCCTCATGCGGGTCAAATTCCCGCGCGTCCGCATTCTTGGCGAGCTCAGCTGCGGCACGAATGACACTTCTCGCACCTCGCCTGAGCTGCGGCGACAGCAGCGTCGACGACAACAAAGCGACTAGCGCCCGCTGGCTGGCTGGCCAGGCGTGTCCCCGGCCCTGGGACGCGGGCGCCCCGCCGCCGCACTTAGCGGCTGGTCTCCGGACACCGCGCGAACCTGTCACGTCGGCCGCGGCCGCTCGGACCGCGGTGACGTTTCAGGGCCGGCGTCGACTCGTGATCTCGGCCGCGCGCTGACGAATAAACGGCCCGTAATAATAGCGACGCTTTCCAGAAACCGCGCGCACACTTGGGTCTCAAAGGACGGCCGGTCGGTTGAATGCTGCAGCGAGACCCTGATTTTTTCTCCCTCTCCACTTTTCTCTGGGAATGTACATGGAGAAAAGAA
This sequence comes from Amblyomma mixtum, assembly GCF_055824585.1. Classification (NCBI taxonomy): domain Eukaryota; kingdom Metazoa; phylum Arthropoda; class Arachnida; order Ixodida; family Ixodidae; genus Amblyomma; species Amblyomma mixtum. Next base: position 48,105,329 of record NC_143016.1, on the reverse strand, counting down.
TAGGTGGGAGGAGGAAAATGAGGAGGAGGGCAAGCCACCGCGAATGGTGCCAAAGTCGTGCGAGAAAGAGCGCGGCTTGGAAAGGGGTGTCCGACAAAGACTGCTCATTGTGACAGTCTCAGCTGTGTGCAGGCCGCTTGCCGCCACCTCAGTCAGTGGCCACTGCTCTCGGAGGCGATGGTGCACAAAGGGCAGAGCGAGGGGGTCTTCGGCCGGCCGGTGTATATAACCGGGTCAATTCGAGGCACCCCGGGATGATTAGACAATGCAGTTGCGCAGGCCCACCACGAAGCGGCGCTGTTGGCTTAGGAAAGGGAGAGCTTGCGAAAGTCTCGGCCAGCAAACGCGCAAGCACTGTATACAAGCCGCTGCTTCAGTGGTCGCTGCATCCTCGCCGGTTTCAGAGCCGGGATATGGAGGAGAGGTTCAAAGCGGCAGTTATATTGCCCGGCCGTGTATAGTGAGGCGTAGATACTATCGCGCTGCTCGCGCATGATGATGACCCGTCGTTGGACGTGCGGCCCGTCTCGATAGACCGATGGCATCTTGTTGACCTGGAATGCAATTTGAATACAAGCGGCGCCGTGCCGTGGCCTTGGTTGGCGCTGCAGCGACTGCGGCACAAAGGCGCACCACTCTCGGAGTCCGCGTCTCGCCGGGCGTAATGGCGATGATGAATTGGCACTTGTTCGGGAGCCCCTCAGTCGCTGCATGGGGCCAGCTTCGTCAGTTCAAAGCTCTTGGGATAATCTTGTGTATGCGAAGAGAGATCATCGCCTCCCACGGAGTCCACGCCCCGCTGAGCAACTTAACAGAGTGTTCCGTGCTTAGTGGTGCGAGGAACTTTTCATCACCGCCGCTTTGTTGGCATTTCGATAACAATCGAGTGCGCATCTTTCAACGCCCCTGACCTCGCGTCCTCATCGCGGAACTTGGGTGAAGGCGAGACCCGCTCGACTATACAGAGCAGCCTGCGACGTTTGCAGCCAAAGTTTACATGGTGCTGAAATGGAAGGTCACGGATGTTTGCCGGTCATCACAGCTTAGTCGACACTGGATGACTTCGAAGCAGGCAGTAAGGAATGTGTGCGACAACGGCCACTTTGACAGATAATGAAGCGAGTTGAGAAGCCTTATCGAAACATACTTGAGAAACGGTGCGGTTGACGCCGCCCTCAAATATGATCGCATTCCAGCAACCGACGGTGGTACTTTTGGCAAACAGGTATGTAAACGAAAGGGAAAAAACGCTTCAGAGTGCCCTTTTCGCATCCTGGAGACGTGCGTCAATTCTGCTGCACTATCATGAAGGCCGGCCAGTCGGGTTGAGCGCTACACGCGCTCATGCTGTGAGAAACTGGACCTTCGTCAAACGATCTCAGTCTCTGCAGGGAACACTTCGACCTATCTAATTTGGGCATCTTCTTTTTCTTCTTCTTTAACCCTTTCTATTTGTGCTCCGGTTTGGTCCTCGACGGCGATGACGACCCTCTTTCGCCAGCTTCTATTCGAGGTGGAGTGCGAATCAATATATACGAATAGCCGGACGACCTAAGACAAGTCTTATCGGAGAGCTCGCCGCGGACTCGAGAGAGCCGAAAGCGATGCGTCCGAGCGCTCCCGCGTGAGGCTTCGACTTGTAAGAGTTACCAGCAGCAGCCGATGCAGGCGCGGATTTCCCCGTGCACAGGGGCACGAATGTCCGTCCACGCACAGTACGGGCCTGCATCGCCATTTGCACAGCCGCGTTCTAGTTCCTACGCAGCGACGCTCCTCCATAGGCGTTGCACACACAGCGACGCCTTCTGCGCTGGCAGCTAAGAGCTGCGTCGTGCACGGCTTGGCGCCTTCAGAGACGTGCACGTCCCCCGAGCCGCACTTCAATGCGCTCTTTGTGATGATAATGGGCGTCCATGCCAAGTCGCCCGAGGGGACCGCTCGTCCCATACCCCGCTCTATAGTGGCAGCAACATCGGCAGCAGAAGTAAGGGGACGGTATAGTAAACACGATGGCGGTGGTGCGCCGCTGTCCGCAACTGGGGCCTCAATCAAGCAACGGCAGCTCGTTAGGGGGACAAGCGCGCGGGGACGCGCATGGGACCCGAAGTAAACCAGTTCCAAGGCGTGCGCTCCTCGCGAGAAACAAAAGGTTCTCGCGACACGATAAAGGCGGGCGCGCCACTGCATGCGCCCAAATGGATGAGAGCCGCCTTTGCGCGCCCCGATTGCTTCGTACATATGCACCGCCCAACCAGAGCCGTCCGTCCATCCCTGGACGCACGGAGTGCGATAGCTTCTGCCTTCTTTCTATTTATCTTTTGCTTGGAACCAGGCCGCGCTCAGCGGCGCTCGTGTAATCGCGGCGGCCCATCGTCGCACAGAAAACGGGCTGGAACGGGAAATGAGCTGGAACGAGAGTGGGGCAATTACTCTATTGCGAGGGATCGACCAGGATGCGAGCGCGGATTTTGGGCGACGGTTTTCGCGCTGCTTTCTGTCGCGGGAAATTTTTCGGTCACCGTGTATGGTTCGAGCGCGGCCCGAAGACGTCGGCCGTTGCGTCTTGGAAAGGCGACGTTCTTGAAGCCAGCCTGACAGTGAGAGAAGCAGCAACACGTTGGAGGCATTATTTTCACGTCGTGCATGTTTCTATAGGGAGTTCGAGAATTCGGTCGTCGTTTAGTATACATACATGGGTTCGACAGAACGCTCAATTCTGTTTTACGATGCTTCCGACTTTTAGTCATTTACAGTACTAAACACTCACGTCTTTACAGGCGGCCTGTGTCATGTATCAGACATATAAGAGAGGGTCCACAATACTGCTTCTTATAAGAAAAAGAGTGGCATTGTTGGAGCATGCTGCACACCGGTCTGCACGCTGTCATCCATGAAAAAGGAACCGAGACCATTCCAAAACGTCGGGTTTTGAACTTACAAATTTTTCCTACAAATTATATTTATCCCAACCATGCAGAAGAGCAGTTCTGTCGAAGTGTTCAGTTTTCAATATTATTTCTGTTACAATAAGAATGAGTTTAAGGCAACAAACTTCTTTCAATTCTAGATTTGTGTGCTTGTGAGACACCTGCAGCGGGCGGAACGTAAAAAAGCGGCCGCGTAGTGATCCGGACTCTACACAGTGGCTCGAAAAGGAAATGCTTATATGGCTGTGCTGGCTGTTCCTTGGGCATTAAGCGTCATCAGCTGTGTAGCTTGGGAAACACGTCTGCAACGCTATGAATCTGTAATATATATATATATATATATATATGACAGAAGCCAACAGCCACAGAAACCAAGGAGCACAGGGGATTTTTTTAAATTTATTTATTTATTTTGTAGTGTTGATCAATTTAGAATATTACTGAATATGTTGTCGCTTAAAGATAATTGATTAGAAAAGCAGAAGAAAAACAACCACCTGCCGCCGGTGGGATCCGAACCCACGACCTCCGGACGCACCGGACGCGTAATTCGGAGGTCGTGGGTTCGGATCCCACCGGCGGCAGGTGGTTGTTTTTCTTCTGCTTTTCTAATCAATTATCTTTAAGCGACAACATATTCAGTAATATTCTAAATTGATCAACACTACAAAATAAATAAATAAATTTAAAAAAATCCCCTGTGCTCCTTGGTTTCTGTGGCTGTTGGCTTCTGTCATATTTATAACGAGCCCCTCATTCCCCTTCCCTTGTTTGCTTTATATATATATATATATACATATATATATATATATATATATAAGCTGTAACCAAGCGCTCTATAGGGTGGGACCGCGCAGAAAAGAAGTTTTGGTCTCATGTTCTGTCGTCTCATGTTCTGTCATGTTCTGTCGCATGGTGTGTACGACGCGGCCGTTGAAATGTTCGGGCAAACATATTTGGAAAAAAGCAAACGGAAAGAGCCTCTCTATTTCGCTGTCGCCGGTGCACCAAAAGCATGAAACGCTGCCTGCCCAGATACGTCACTCGAAATACAGGGCACCAAAAAGGGAAAGGCTGTGACCTTCGCCCCCTGACGCTGCCTTCTCTTTTTAGTCACTGCTGTCTTCTTCACAGTCTGACACGGGATTCGAGGACCTTCGGTGGAGCCGCAAGCTCTCTCCCAGCGCATGCGCACAGCGATACGGTCACGACGAGCGGCGACCGAGGTCGATTGCTTGAAGCCACTTGTTCACGCTTTCTAAAGTTGGTCTATACAGGGCAGGCGGAAATTCGCTTAAAATTTTCCGCTCAGCTTTGCTCATGAATCGTTTATCGAAATCGGCAGAACAGGAATGTGAGAAAGTGTTTCACGCACGAAGAAAGGTCTTCGTTCGCATTAAACAAAAGAAGTGGCTAAGCGCTGCTCGAGATCTGGGACCCTATAGACCTCCTTCACCCCGCGACGTCACGGAGATGCGGTGGCGCTGATGTCAGTAGCGACTTTCGCGTGGTAGGCAAAACAGGTTCCGCCTGGCCGTGCCTACCGCAGCTGCTGCAGCTACCGGCGGCTGCATATCGGGGCTGCGCACTGCAGAAGCAGCATGTACTGACCAGCTGCGTCACTGTTGGATCCGCGTAGTATCATAAAACGAAAAATTAGATTAGCTTTAATAGGTTTCTCGGAAATAAATGCCGCATTAGGAAATGGGCCGCGGTAGTAAAAGCGCGAAGTCTGGGTGTAGACCGGCGCTGCCAGTCAACGTACTTCACAGCACGGAAATTGCCGCGCTCATTCACCTGAACAACCGCATGGTACGCTTAAAATTGCGCAAGGAAAAGAAAAAGCAGGTATGTAGCTGCGCACGTATTTATCACCCTGAGCTTGTGTGCACGGGCGCCGGCAGGGTCACTCTCCACCGAGGAGTGCGTTATTTTGTTGATAGCACAGCATGTTTTAACGTGTGCAGAAGTTATACGAACGTGTAATGACGCATTTTAGGGTATTTAATATATACTTCAAAATATTTCTTAACATGAACGACATAATTATTTGATTGTAGTAGAAAAGTCTGGTAAGTTGCGACAATCTTGCGCGGTCGCGTTGGCATGCTTCGAAAACGTATTTTCATTGCATCATGCACGTGTCATAAGCTTCTTCATGAAGTAGTACATGATCGCGAAGGCTGTTTGGAATGAAGCAACCGCAGGCGGGCTACCAACAGAGGCACGTAGCGAGATTGACAGGGGATGAGGCAATGAAAAGTGTTTTCTTTATTGATGCTTGAGATATGTAACCAAATTTGGTGCAAATATGAAATTGCTCTGCTAATTTCAGCAATGCGTTTTATTTTCAGCTATACCTGGTAAAGTTCTTGGATAATTATAATTAACACCCTCGTCAAGTCACCGCGGGTCTTGAATAATTAAGTAGAAAATGCGGAAATTTTTTATGCCAGCACGTTGCCAACGCCCTAGTCTCTATGATGGCGGTATTACTTCTTTTTTTTAGATTCGCAGTACCTTTCTTATCAAAAATGACTACCATACTACTGCTCCTGTAGCAAAAAAAAAAAGTCGAGAGATTTATTGCACTCCTCAATGTCTCTGTAATCGTTCGCGACAAATAGAATCATTCTATTTCCATTCGTTACAAATTTACGAAGGGGTGAGTGATGCCAATCAGAAAATGTGGTAGATCACAAAACAAACCTTTAAGTTTTTTTCCCTCGTTTATGGCCTCTTCGCTTTCGCTTTGGTCAAAGAAATGCCGCACTGAAATCAACGAAACCTCTGATCCCTCTTCTGCGTAGTGATACTACCATTGTGGTGCTCCGTCGTCGGAAACCCGCAGGATTCGCGACGTGCCAGGACCATCAGAAACGCCATTACCTCACAATTTTTGACTACCACAGATCTAAAAACCGTAATTTTATGAATTTCTACTGAATATTTTGCTATAATTTTTAGTAACCAAACGGAAGACCCAGGGCTGGAAGAAATATAATGTCAGGAATCCAAACTTTTCACCAAATCGACCAGTTTAAGAAGAAGAAGTCAGCCTGGTGGTGCCTGATCTGACGGCTAAAAAGAGCGGCTACGCGAGACAGATGAGATCGGGACACGATCGACGCTGTCCCCACTTTTCGCACTGTGCGACACGCGTGTCAACAGACGGTGAGCGCACGTCGGCTCTGCCGAAAAAACGCCAGTGCTTCCCTCAGCACTGTCCCGAGGTAAAATCATTCTTGCTAGTTCAGTGTCAAAAACTTATCATTTTATTGAATGCCTGGGGTAGAAACCAACTGCAGCGCTTTCTAGCCATAATACAATACACACCGTGTCGAAATACGCCGTACATGGCCAACGCGAGCCCGTGTACTTCGAGGAATACTAAGTTGAAAGCATCAACCATTGTTATGATTCTCAGAAACTGAAAACGCGCATACAAGTCTTGAAAACCGGCGCTGCACCACCTCAACTCGACGCCACTCCCTGGCCTCTTGCCTACCGCGAGCCCGTTCGCGACTGCAGCGCCACCTCGCTTGTTTGCAAACATGGAGGAGGTCTATACAGTGCCTTCAGTAACCGAACAGAGCTCCCCCCCTGTGCACCGAGACTGAGCCGATCGTGACGCAGGAAGCGACTCGCGCGCCACCGTGACGCAAGGGAACAGAAATATTCTCGGATGCGCCGCAACTGTGACACAACCGCGTCCCCTTGGGCCCCAACTTCCGGGAGCGGCGTGCGCCCATCACCGCCGCCGCGTCTGCACCGCGAGGCGCCTGCAGCTCCTCACAAAGAGAAGGCGACTGCAGCCTCCTACACGTGTGCGCCGCCCCGACGCCTCGGGTGTGTATATGTGGTGAGCGTCTCCGTCTTCTGGCCCCACTCGGCGGTGGTCGTCGTGACCGCTCAGCGTGCGAAACATGCGCAGCGGGACCCATTTTTTTCGGCGTGACACTTCGCGCTCACGCGCCGCGAGGCTGGATAGAGAGGAAGGGAGAAGGGCCGAGCCGCCGCGCGCGGGACGCTTTTACCTCGTTTCAATAAAACCGTGCAGCGCTGCAGAAACCGCGGCCGTCTTTAGCCAAACAAGGGCCGAATTCAAAGATGTTTGCAGGGAAAGTCGTTTCGTGACTAGCTACCGCCACAGGTGTCCTATCATTGGCTGCCGTGATTGGCCAGGGTGCATATGATCTTCCGCTAATGGGGCATCGTTATTACCTGCAGACAGTTAACTGACGCGCGCGACGGCTTCAGCTGTACTGCACGGTTTTACTGAGACAGGACACAGTGCGAGTGTGTGCCTGACGGAAGAACAGCGGCGGCTCCTCGGTGCGTGCCCGGCGCTGTGCGCATTCGTACGCCTCAAGAAGAAGCGCACCTCTGCAGCGACGTGGCCAGAATGGAAGGAGAGGCGGGGGGCACAAGAGTCAGGCATTGTTTGTTAGGTGACGAGGAATGCCCGGCCGTCGAACCCCGATCTCGGCGACGTCATTTGGTCTTCTCCCAACGCGCAGGGACCGCCGGGCGAAACAAGACTCGCTTTGCCGTGCACTGCAGCCGAGCTAAGGAGGCCAACTGGTAAGCCTCAGCGCTGGAGGAAGGAAGGAGAGGTTTCGGAGGAATTCCGGGGCTTACGCGGATGGTCGGCGTCGTCCTCAATCCCGGGAGCCGTTCTATGCGGCCGCTTGGCGAAACAAGGGGGCGCACTGTGCTCACTGCTGACTGGTACGCGTTTGTTCGAACGTTACCTTACACGCCGGACGCAGCGAGCGTAACCGCCAGTCGCGCGTTGCGTGTAGTAACGACGAATAACGAGTGCATTCTTCGCGTAAAAGACACTTAAACGAGCATTGTTTGAATTGCTCAAGAAGTCCAGCTGCAGCGAAGCCGCACTGTGGACCTTTCCAACCTGAACGTAGCCATATTGCTCGCTGGGCTGCTGAGTGCACCTGGCGCAAACACAGGGGAAGTGGTTGTGCCGGGTAGTGGTTGTTTATTATAGCGAAATATACAAAAAGGAAGGAAAAGACGTTGCCGGCCACAGCAGTTGCTATCTAATGTTAATCTCAAGCACCCGAGCAGCTCCCGACTGAAATAAAGGGACAGGGAGAGAATCGCAAGAACTGCAGAAGGGAGAGATGGCGAGTAAGGACAAGGGAGCGCTCTATACACTATTTACAATAGTTACACCATTTATAATATTAGAATACAAAAGCAGCCCAGCAAGCAATAAGGCGATGCCCAGGTGAGAGACTGAGAGTGAGAGAGAAAAGTGCAAAGGAACCAGGCACTGTCCGGTCCAGAGCAGCAAGAGGAAATGATTCGCAAGCGAGAGGAACGCAAGGTAGTGGTATATCCCAGAGCGCAAGTGACGCGTGCGCAATGGGCGTAAGCCTGAGGAAGAGAATGCCTCACGCTATTCCTGCCTATGCAATGCGAGACGGAATTCGTGTTGCGGAATCCGAGGAAAGGGGGTTCGATATTTCCCGTCGTGGACTGCCTCTGCACTGTACAACATAAGTACAACACAATGACGTGCAATGCAGGTAACTAACAGCCTTGTCGTGCTCTGTCATCTGCCGTAATAGCAGTTACACGGCTGCACGCAGCCGATGCTTGCCACTACACCGCTCGACGTCTTCCGTCCACGTCCTTCCAGTCGAAGGGTGGCCGGACAAGGAGGGACACCTAATGCCGACACGCATTGCGCGCAGGAAGACGAGCGGCGTGGGCGTTGCGGCTGCAGGCGCAAGTGCGAGCAGCAGCAGCGGCGGCATCTGTCGAGGGGGATGCATCGGGAGAGATGGGCCACGAGGCCAGGCGAGCAGCCGCGCTCGCATCCGACCATCGGGGCCGCGGGCGGAAAACAAGGACACCTCCGTGCGCCGCCAAACCGGTCGGCCCCGGCGGCGGCTGCGCTGGGATGGCCGGCAGACACCTCCCCCCTTTCACAGATGGACACCGCCGGCTGGCCGCCTGTTTGGAGTCGGCCGTGCGACCAGCTGCACCTTGGTGTGTTTACAAACAGGCCACGATGACGAGAAGCACGTCATCCGACTGCCGAGGCCGTGCGGCGCATTAGCATGCATACTTGTACACCAGCCGGTGAGGCTTCAGCCTATACTCTACGCGGGGTTACTTTGATCATCCCCTTTACACACATCCAAGTGAAGCTCTGATATCTTCCATCTCTCTTATTCTATGTTCTGTCCCGCGCGTATCAAGAATGTCTGTACCTACGTCGTAACCATCAACGCCTTACCTTTAAGTCTAAAGTAAGACCTATGCCCAAACCAATAGGTCTTAGTTTGATCTTACCTGAAATGTTCTTGCCTATCTTCCAACGTTTTACGTTCATTGGATCTTTTTTTCTCAGTCTGACCGCTGTCTGGGGGCATACGTGGGTGTTCAGGCGTACACACGCTATCAGCACATGATCATAAACGTGGAAATACGCAGACTGATGCGTTACAGTATATTTTTTTTTAAGACTGCGGGCATATCTTATGTCATCTTTGGCCGGAAACAAACAGCTGTTCACACGGAAGCTAGGTCTGGCATTGACTCGCGCCTCGAATGCATTACAAATTTGTGGATGCTGCACAGTTTCATTAGAACAGTGCAATATTTCTCTATTTGCTGTGTTCAATGCTTCATCGGCTTCTACGTCCACATTAAATACCACCAGAGATGAAGGAACCGCCTACTCAGCAGTGCACGGGCGAACCATGTCGCGATATTACATTTCTTCTGCGATGATAATTCGGCTCACCTGACGTAATTTGCATGACTGTTCTTCCTGATTTACTATTAAATAATTACGAAGGTTATGTCTCCGTTTCTTCTTTTCGGTTTTCTTAGCGGCGTTCTTGGGTTTGTGTGCTTAGCCAGCCGCATTAAGAGAGGTCCAAACTCAGGGAAAGGAGGCTAGCTGAAGTATGAAACCTTTCGTTCCAAAAGATGAGGCAATTCACCGCTTTGCACTTCTTCCGAATGAATGACAGCTCGTGAGAGCGTCATGCACTTCGTGCTTTGCCCCATACACGACCTTCCTACTGATACCTTGTTCTATGATATGATGCGGGTCATTTAGAAAGATATAAACTAAAGTGTTGCACGGGCCTATAAATAACAAGACAAGACCAAATAGTGTCTTTCTAGTGCACAGTGCTCTTTTGCGTTTGTGTGTCTTCAGTGCACAGGACTCTTTTACGTGTCGCATTTCTAGTGCACAGGGCTCGTTTACGTGAACATGTTGCTCCTTGTTCTTTCTACCTTTCGTCCATTTGCGCTGTTTCACCGAATATGCACCTTTACCAACTCGCCCAATTATCCATCCTACGAGATGCTTAATAATGTATGCGGCCGCTATTTTCAAACCTACACGCCTCTGTCTAAAAAACGCCGTCGCCCTCGCAGTGCCAGCATTCCTCGGCGCTTAGCCATGCCCTGCACAACCAGTGGAAGTCAAGGCGAGCCGGGACAAGCCAAGTCAAGAGGCCGAATTCGGTTATCATCGCCTTCTATAACCCGTTCTTGTCGAAGCGTCAGTTTTTTACTCTTTGTGCGCGACCGCCGCCTCCTCCTCGCCCGACCGGCCGACAGAGCCGCGCAGGACTCCCCCGAGAAGCAAGGACGACCGCCTTGGAAGAAGCAGTACAGAGCCTTCGAACGTGGACATGAGTGATACAACTTCCTCTCTGTTCGCCATCACGCGCCATTGCATCGCCTGATGTCGAGACGCGCCGGTGCATTAGATGGGGCGTTGCGTCAGCTCTTTAAGTTTCGGCTCCAATCGGATCGGTAACCAACAAATAATTATATATATAGCCGGACAATGCATACACAAACCCCGCCGCACTGCTGCACGTCAAGTGCAAATAGACGATCCAAAAATAGGGCAATGATGTCCACATTTGGAGGAAGGTCGTCGGCACCTTTCAGAACCCCGCATCAGCGTATGAAGCGAGCCATTCACGACGGGACACGCTATAACGAGCCTAGCGGACTGCAGCGCGATTCAAAGGAAGCGCCAGCGTGGCCAGAATTGAAGCGCGGCGCGCACTGCTTCCTCCGGGGGCGCCCGTCGAGGCTGCGACTGAGCGCGACCTCTGTGGCGCGGACCAAGAAGCGCCGGTCGCAATTTCGCGGCGGCTGCGGTCGCGAGGCAGGAAGCGCCCGGGCTGATCTTCGGTGTAAACACGCTCCACGGTCCAGGAACTGAGGTCGCCTTTTCATCGCCCCCGTCCGAAAGGAGCCGGGAGGTCTCGCCTCGCCCGCGCACACAGGGGTCACATGCGCGGTCGAGGCGCCGCACTGTTCTTCCCTGGCCGCCGGCTGCGTTGTGCCCGGGACAATGTGCTTATTCGAGCACGGAAGCCCAGCGCGCGCGCAGAGAGCCAGCCAAGTCGAATGCGGGCGGCCCGTGCATCGTTCGGTGCAACATAGCGGAAGTTGCGGGTGCGCGGCCACTGAGATTCAGCAGTGCGAGTGTGTGCGGCATATCTCGCGTGAAGCAACGTGGAGGTTAGTTATGGTTAGCGCTCATCTGTTCCCTCACCGGGACATTATTAGCGGCGCGCGTGCGAGGGCTCGACTGCTCATTAGGCTGCTCGCTCGCGTTGCTGCAGCGCCGTCTAGCTGCATCCTAGGGCTGAATTACCGCTTCGGTAGTTTTGCGCGGAAGCTCCCTGCGGGGTGCGGATGCGCGCATGCCATACGGGGCGCACCCAGCGTCGAGACAGACAGGCCGCTCTTGCGAGTGAAGTCGCTCGCGGGTCAGGGAGGAGTTGCACTGCCGCAGGCGGGTCTGTGCAACGTTGGCATGACGTGTGCGTTGGCGTTTGTCTCTTTCAATGTGATGAAGGCGGCGCCGTGCTATGCGCTGGTTATTATGAAAGGCCTTCGTCGGCTCTCCGTGTACGGAGGGGGCTCGAGGGGATTTGGTTCGAAGATGCACAGTCTTTATCACAAATATGCAGCCCAAGGCTTTCAAGCCGTGTAGCGGGGATCTTTAAGCACATTTGACAGTCCTAAGCATGGGAGGGGGAGCCTTCGTGAGGTTAGGGTACCTGAGTATGCAAGAGGAGCAACACTGCAGTGCTCTAAAACAAACCCCATGGGCTGTGTACTTTTGACAAAGAGTGTAGATGCCTGAGAAGTCGTGAATTTTTATAGTCCGTGCTCGGTGGCGCCAGCAGGTTCGGCACTTATGCAGCACGAACGTCTGGAAGCGACCAATGCTTATATCCCTGGTGCAAAGCGAACGTCGATGCATGATCCTGAAGAAGATGTGGACGGCAGATAAAGTTCGCTAGCATAAAGTGAGGTCAAAACCTCCGCAACAACAAGCACGATGAGTCTCGTTTGTAGTTGTGTGGTTGTGCAGCGATACAGGTATGTTAGAATCGGCACTGCGCCGTGCAGACGCCGGCTCCTGATTTGAGGCGTTTACGTTCAGACTGATAGTCAGACTCTTTTTACCTTTGTCCTTGTCCGTATTAAACTATCCACCAATGGTTTAGTTGTTTTGTGTGTGTGTGTCCTTGTGCAGTGATATAAATCACGGCAAGATATTTTGAGTCAGCTAACAATAAGCGGTATACAGAGCACGGTAATCAGACAACAAAACACACAGCGACTTTCCACGCTGGCCAAATATTTTTGGCAGTCGCATGTGGTTAGAGAGAAATAAGCACATACACGTCATACCCACGAAGGTCGTGCACAATACATCACGGCTGTACAAGTTTCGTACAATGCAGTGTTTTGTATGTGTATAATCTGCATGTAAACTTAACGGTGCTGCTCAATCGTGCTGAAAATTGCACAATAATGCAACTAGTTATCGCTAACTTCCACAAAAATGAATGTTCCATCACCTGCGGCGACCAAGTAGAAAACTCTCATGCCGCAACTGATGATTTATTGCCAGCAGACGACCTGAATCATTCCAGCTGACCGAAAGGAAGTGGTGCCTACGCATGTACACTGGTAGTCAGCACGAGTCGCTCGGTGTTCGCCAAAATTTACAGGCCCGGTAACTTTTTGAGAAACCTGAGCCTTCCTCGTTTGCTCGCCTTCATTTCTGAATAATCAGATGACGCTTAAGAGATAAATATAGGTTCATATACGTGACAAAAAAGCTCGTAGTTCGGGCATGAACAACGCTTTTGCGCAGGTACAATTTCGTGATTCTGTCTCCTACAGCATTGAGAGGTTTTCTAAGCAAAAGGAGGCGACGCCGGAGGACGCATTACCGATGCCTAAAGCTTGCGGGTTCTATATGCGTTATTGCAGTGGTTCTCTAAGATGGTTTTTACTCAAGAAGGATGAAGTTTTGGCAGGCAAGTAAAAGGCTCTTCTTACATAGATACTCGTATCTTTATCATTGAATACGAACGCAATACCTTACGATTTTGTGGACAGCTGCGAGTATCGATATACGTCTTCCCTTACAAAAATTTTTTATACAGTCTGTAGACTGTCTATATACTTCCGTCAATAAAGTCTCTAGACTCTCGATAGACCAATCCTAGAGAACAGCCTATAGGCAATAAAAATGCTATAGACAGTCTCTACTATAGCCCTGCGAAAAGGGACGAGCTGGCGTTCCCTGAGAAGCATCCTGAATTTAATGGTTATATTGCGTTAGCCGCATTTATAGAAGTACAAACTGGAGTACCTAACTTCAGGCTGCTTGCTCATGATGCAGAGTGCATGATCACTCGAATTCGTCGTGGATATGGCTGGTGTACACGCAAACTTTTTGCAGCATTACTACAGTCTGGAGCCACCAGTTATTCTCTGTCCACAGCTTAACTGCACGCGGCGAGTATGTGGTACGTTCGCCAGCGAAAGCACTTTTTAAAGGAGTCCAGCCGGAGCCTTTCACTAGCTCAGCTACATAACTGTAAGCAACGCCAGCACTCGGGCGCACAACTTTCGCTTCGCCGCGAGTGCGCAGTTTGAACGGACACACTCAGGTTGCTACATCGCTGTCTCTTGTTTGCCCGTCGTGTGTATACGAAACGGTTCGCCTGTCCTTCAATGCTGTGTCAGCAGCAGTAGTTCCGCTGGTCGACACACTCCGCTCAACCGTCCACCAAGCGTGCACGTGGATGTTAGCGCTTAGTCGCAAGCTTCCGTGCGGCGTGTGTTCCCCACCGCTGCAGCTGCACACTCACTCACGCACACCCCCCTCAAAGCAACGACGACGTACGACGAAGCGCTCCAAGCGCGCTGATCGTTCGGACAGCGCGCGCAGTTGACCCCTTTCCGCGCTTCTGGGCTTTCTTCTATACGTTTTTTTTTCGCCGGGCTCGTTTTGTTTCTTCCCCGCGGGCGACCGCTTGGCTTTCTACGAGTCGCGGCTGCAGCGGCTGGCCAATGGCTGCCCCCCCCCCCCCCCCCCCCCCTCCCAACCTTTGTTTCCGTGTTGGGCCTTTCACTCAGAGGCCCCGCCAGTAGCAACAGAAGCAGCAGAGGACCGCGGCGCCGGCGCGCGACCGTTTTGTGTCGCTGCACGGACGCGCTGGCTGCGTGGTTGGGTGGTTCGCGCGCGCACTCGCGAACTTTTTTTTTATTGTTCGTATACCCCGGCTTTGTCTCACCGTTTCCCAACCGGCCGTTTCCTTCTTCCCTGTTTTGAATGCCCGCTTTGGTCGTTTTTTTTTTTTTTCGTTGCTGTGTGCTCCGCTCTTTCTATTCCGTGAGCGTCGGCCACAACCACCGAATGCATCTCATTTGGGCGCACAAATGTGAGGCTTTGCGCGTGCTGAAGCTGCGGCGGAATAGAGAGGCACGGTTGCCCCTGGAGCTGGGGGACGACATAGAGCGGCCGTAGTAGGAACGGTTTGAAAGCACAGCCGTGCTAGATGTGCATCAATGCGTTGAAGTTGATTAATTTATTCGTCCTCGCTGCTACAGATAAATACTAGCAACAAATGTACGCCAGACATACTCTTAGTAAGACTATTCCACCATAAAGCAAGCACTGTCATTTGCAAATAAAAATCTTACTGATAACAGTCCTGATGACTGAATCCTGGGACGGGACACTATTGTGTCCAGTCTATTCCTTCTCGCTGTCTTGTGTGTGTTTTCTCCCGCTATTTACCGTGTCGCAGCTATTTATATCAGCGCATACCCGTCGTTGCGGATTTCTATACAACATGACCTCAGAATAAGCACCACTTCACAGCTATTATAAATATTTAAAATGAACTTTTTTTACTGTGATGCGTAGTGACGTCGGGACCCTCATATAAATATTGCGCTAAACTGCGCAATCAGGAGCTAGTTCAACTTATTAGTCCCGATAACTGCAGCGCAGCGTCGGATGTAACCACCTATGCCTCCTTCAGTTCTACACAACCCCCCCCCCCTCCCCCATCCACTCCTCCCCATTAATCGTGCGTCACAAAACCTTTTGGAGTAAATTGCATGCATATACTAAGAAATTTTGTATCAGTATATGCCGCTCCCATCAGCATTGCCTGAACGGACCTGACTACGAAGAAACAAACAAACAAACAAAAAAAGAGATGTTTTTTACTAACATTTGTAACCCGCTGGTAATCCACAATCGGATTGGAAGGAAATCGGCGAATGCTTTTGCGAGTCTAGCAAAAGTGGACACACTCGCAGCTGGCGTCCTCGGCGCAAGAGTTTCGTAAGCGCATGGTTCTGAGCCCATAGTTTTGAGCCTCACATGCGAGCACCCTTTCAGAAAGGTCACCGACACGGAACCGCCGCGCCACCTCACCGCGCGCCGATGCTTCCGATCTGCCGCCGCTTCCGAGTGTCGCGCTTCACGTCGCCTTGATCGTGCGTCGTCGAGCAGTCGCTCGCGTGACTCGCATTCGCCGCTGCTGCTACGCGTGTGCGGCCTCGGCGTGCTTTTCATTTGCGTGTGCGTGTGTGAGCTGAGCGGCCCCGGCAGCAGTCAGCGCACGTCTCTCGCTGCTCACGGTTCATCGTACCCCTCGCGTTGCCTCCGGTGGCCGTGTGCGCAGGACGAGTACGGCTCCCTCCTCGGCGGCTGTCGTCGGCAGGGGCTCATCATCATTAGACATGCCCCATTCGCGTCCGTTCCTTTCGCTGCGTGTGTGCGCGATGTGCTCCAACTCTTGCTGCACGGCTTTTCTTTTTCCTGGTACGGGGGAACCGGACAAGGTTGCCAACCCGCCAAAAAGGAAGGAAGGGAGAGGTGCGTCGAAACAAGCACGTCCGTGCACATGTCGAGCGTTGCTGGACCTTCACGCATGCGTGGCAGACAGACATTCCCAGAAGGCAAACGTGAGGAAGTTCTGCACGCAGTCCTCGCATACCGATCACAGCTCTCGTATTCTGTGGGCCAGGGCCAAATCCTACAAGTTTTTTTTTTTTTTTTTAATACGATCACACTAGCGTTCTCATGAAACCAAAACCCTGCCGGTGTCATGAAATGCGCTGATTGGGTAAGAAAGGACACGTGACCAAGCTTGTGACGTCGTTACAAACTGCCCTGATTGGTAGAAAGAGGTCACATGGCCTTGGGACGTCATGAAAACTTGCCCACCATGGCAGGTGACAATTCAGTTTAAAGCCGTGGCAAATGTGAGATGTAATGCTACCGCATTCCATTCTTAATTCTAGTTTGGGTGGAGAAGAGATTTGAGGTTGCTAAAACGCTTTTGAATCCTGGGGTACGCGGGTCGGTTGAAGAGGAAGCTGCGCTGTTCACATCGGGGTAACCGGATTCAGTTCATAAATAACAACAACAAAAAAGAAGTTCTTCGCTTCGGTTAGCCAAGCCGCGTAGGGTACCGTTGTTTTATTTTTCGCCTTGGTTAACAAGGGACCTGTCTGATACGTTGCCATCGAGCTCCGATTTCAACGAGCGCCTGGTAAGAAGCTGGCTGGCACACGACATTACATCGGCGCGTCCTTTCGAGGGCTGCCAACTAGGTTCCACGAATGAAGGTCCCTTACAAAAATGACTTTTGAGCTTCAGTTGACGCCTTGTTGAGCTCCTGTTGAATCAACTGGAAACCAACATGAACTCAATGTATGTTGAGCCTACTCAACACCTGCTACACGGAATTTTTGTTGAGCGTAGTCAAGAGATTTACTGTTGAGCAATTTCTGTTGGATTTAAGTTGATCATCTCAAGGCAGCCGTTTCTAAGCCTAACTAAATGAAATCATTTCGACATCCATCGTGTAAACAGAACCTGATCACATTACACATATTAAGAACGCATGCAGCACCCGTTAAAACTCTCATAAACCGCTCAAAGTCATTTTCTTGCATAGAAAAAAGTGCACTATGCTCATTCGGGCATACCTACTTTGGAGGATTCGTATGTGCTCTCATAAAAAAGGGCGCTTAATTAATGCTTTAATTAAGTTGTTTACGAATAAATCAAGGTCGTCAAATAATAGACCGTTGCCTATGAACTTCATTACTTCTACTACACATAAAATAAATAAATATTAAGAGTAATAACTGACATAACTTTGCTGATCAGCAGGCCATAACCTGCGCAGGTCCGGACACCCCTGAGTAGGACTATATAAGGGCGAAGCCGAGGTTGTACTAAAGATCAAGATGAACTCTGTCAGTTCTTTCTATAGCCTCGTGTGCAGTACTGTCCCATGCTCTTTATCTGACGGATGTTAGGATGTGTATGTATATGTATGGATGTGTATATATATATTTATATACATACGTGTTTGTGCGTATGTGTGGAGCGCTACGTCACAGGGGGTGATGGCTTCACGTTAACGAGAAATCGCAGCAATATGAATATACCGCCGAAAATTGCATTGGTAGTCGGTCCATCTGGCGCAATACGAATGCATTCCCAGGATTTTTTGCTTTTTTACCCCAGCCTAGATTCAGAATGGCGTGTTGATTCACTCCCGTAATTCCAACATGAATTCAACATGAACGCAAAGCAGAAATTTCATTGAGAATGCTCAACTCTAGCACAGTGGCCACTTTTCCAATGAGTTTCAACTCGGCCTCAACAATTCACCAACACTAGCCCATCCTGGTCACAACAAAAATTCAACATGGCATGTTGAGTCTGCTCATGAGAACTTCAACACTGTCTCAAGAAGCATTTTTGTAAGGGGTTATCGCTGTTAATATGGGATTCCTTTTTATGCGCCTTACTGATAGTTGTATCTGTTGGAATTCGCGGACACTTGGCTCTCTACACAAGGCAACTCAAAAAAAAAATTGAAGGTCATTTTGTCTACAGGCGGAAAAAAAATGTAAGCATTGACAAAACTCTGACCCCACAAAAATAAATAAATAAAAATTGGCAGGCGATCTTATGATGCGACCTAAAAAATCTACGTCAGCAGTACTGGTTTTACATTTCGCTTTTACATTGGTCGCCTTCCCACCGTGTCCATGTAAGCAGTAAAAGAATGAGAAACAAAAGGTTATTGGTTCAGCGAGGTGTATAATGTACGGTTCCGCGCGTTAACCTAGCTGACCTTTCGCGCACGTCAGTTGGACATAACCGCGTTTGAATACAATGCCTCCACACGTGTCGGCAGCCTCAGTCTCCGGTAATCTCCCCTCGAGCGTGAGAGGGATCGCAAAGACCAAACCCGGAAGGTTACGCGGTTTTCGCAGGCACACACACTCGCGCGGCACACGCGGTGGATTTCACCTCGCTCGACCTCCTCTGCCTCGGGGCAGGACGCAATTAGAGCGGGTCCCCGTGAACTGCGCGCGTGGAGATGCGTAGGGAAGAGTTGGAGCACTGGCGGGAAGCGAAACGCTCTCTTACAGACACTCTTCTTGGCCACGGAGGAAGGAATGTTTGAAAGTTATAAAACAAAGTATGAACGACGTCAGTATTAAAAGAAGGAAGATTGTGCGGTTATTTCTCTCGCTGTCAATGCAATCAGCAATGGTAAAGAATTTGCGTTACATTCTGCCGCTCTTTTCACATGTTTTATGTTGCTGCTGACTGCACACCGTCTCTCATTATTTCTCGCATTCGAAACAATGAATGTGTCCGAAGAAACGCACAGAGAGGACACGCCAGTAAAAGATACGCCGTGGAAAGAAAATATAATGGATGAAAGTGTAAATAAAGTCGAAAATAGTTTTCAGACGAGTTAATTAAAAAACAAAAATACCTGCGTATCGGCACAACTCAAGGAGACGTGGCCATCGAATTGATGGCCCTCATCTGCTCCCTGTTATCCCCCCTCTTTGGTGACGACCGCTATAAAAAGAGGAACATAGGGACACCATCTAGCAACGACCGAAAATTTTCCGATCTTTCCTTGCATCTTTGGTAGCGAGAGCTACACTACGCCAGCCGCTTCGCGAGGTCAGCGTGGCTGCGCCCTGAGCCGTGGCATCACGCTCCGCCAGCTGTGTGCATGCGCGGAGTGACGTCAGAGCACGCAGCTGGTGTGCGCGGCGCGCGCCTCGCCGCTGCGCCGATGGCGGAGCAGACGCCGCCCGCCTCGTCAGTTGTGCGCAAGTCTCGCTACTTTACTGACTACTGGAGCGTCTTCATTTGTATAAACATTGAAGTTCAAGCCGTTACGTAAACCGTGTGTCTTATCTTCAAGCGAAACCTAAGCGTAGCCAGGGGTATATACAGACTTTGTCAAAAGTTTGGAGCCCAGGGGGTTTTCTATTGAGCCACACTGTGTCATTCTTATGGGATCTCTAGCGCTCCACATTTCCTGGAAATGAGAGGGTTTCTAGTACTTCCTCTTGCAATAGGTAGTACTTCCATGAACACTCCTGGAGTCCCGGTATAAAGCTTGGAAGTGAACCCCCTGGGCTCTAAACTTCTGACAAAGACTGTACCTCTCGCTACTCTACCAGGTTTAATCAGAGCTAAACCAGAGCCAATTTTTTCTTTTATTTTTATTACAACGCTTGCCATATGGCTCACATTGAGACTAATTACAGTGGAACCTCGTTATAACGAAGCGTTTTATAACAAAATAATGGATATAACGAAGGAATGACGATTCTTCTTGGAATCTCGGTCAGCACGGGCTATAACGAAGATACTGCTATTACGAAGTAATCGCCGGGCCCTTTCAACTTCTCTGTAACGATGTTCAACTGCATATATACTCTACAGACAGTCGCAGCGCCTATTTTCAAGCAGGGACCTAAGTAGGCTCCTGATTTTATTTTTGTTTAGTATTCACCTGAGGATGTCTTGTTCCTAGGCGGCCGTGATCGCGATCGGATATAATGAATGTGACTTTAAAACAAGGGCGGGTGCAGAAATAAAGGATCCAGTCACTGCGCGCGTGCTTCGCAATCTGGGAGCGAACGCGGCACACGTTTCCTTCGCCTCTGTGTGCGTGGGTGCCTCGACAGTGCACGCGGCTCCGAACTTGCGGCGGCGGTCTCTTTAAACGTTCTCGTAGCTACCGCGCCCTTGCGCCGGGAACGAAGGCCCAGAGCAGTCACTCAGTCAGCTCTTGCATGCCTTGGCGTCCGGACGTCAACGCCCGCTGGAGAGCGGCTGCGGTATGCGGACGGGGCGAAGAACAGCCGAGACCGACACTAGCGGCACCGCACTTGGCTGTCGCGCGTGTGTTTAAAAGGCGGGGCGGCCGCTGTTGTCGACGGCCTTTCCCTGCTTCAAGATGGATGCGGTGCAGCGCGTCGCCAGTTGTGTGCATCGCTCCGCACACGTCTCGACATGCACGAAAGACGAGGGGGACGCGTCGTTTATACGCGGAAGAATGCAGCCCTCAGTGAGCGACATTTGCATGCAAAGCGGCTTCCGCGCGTTCCTGAAAGCTGCGCAGTACAGAGTCACCGCGTGCGGCGAGACAGTAGCGCGATGCGCGCAATGCTTAACAGGGGACGACGTCTAGCGGTGAACAGTGAAGCTTTCCTTTCGGTTCTGAGGCGGCTTCAGATTTCCACGCGAGTTGAATGGCGGAAAAATGCGGCAACTAAAGATTACAACGTCTGTGGACATGACAAAAAATGAGATTCCTTTCTTTGCATCTATAGATGGTACACCTGCCTCAAAAGTAAGGCCTATTCCTGCCACAGACGTTTTGCTATCTTAGTGAGTGAGCAGGTGAGAGAGTGAGTGAATGAGCAAACTAGCGAGCAAACGGACAAGAGCGCAACAAGCGAGCAATAAGAAAACAACAATTGGACAAACTACGTAGGCGAGATCCATTTCTCAAGTTCAGTCATCCAGTGCAGCGTCCCACAGCCTACTGCAGTGAACTTTCCCTACAGTCCGCTACAAGAGAAGGAAGCATGGGCGCTCCAGGATATGACGCAGTGCCGGCAGACGACTGACATGCGGCCCTTCTTCCCACAACGTGCAAAAAAAAAAAATCAACTAGGGCCACATACGATGTGATGCGACAAATCTACGTCAGCAGTATTGGTTGCACATCTCACTTTTACATTGGTCGCTTTTCCATGGCTTCTATTACTTTGATTTCGCCGGAGCTTTTCCCTTACTCGGCTTAGGCTTTCTGACATATGTACCGAAATTCCAGCGCACAGGCCTTTTAGCAATTAATGTCCCTAGAACGGCAGCACGTAATCGTAGCTGTTATCTCTCACTAAGGAGAAAAGGCCACAATCAATGAGTCATCGGCAGTGCGTCGCGAATTCATTGCTGTGTAAACCCACTGCATGGAGTTCACTGACACTGAGACGGACGCTTTCTCGCACGGTTGCAATCGGCTACAACATGCCCTTGAAAACGTGAGTCTATTGCAACCGCTACTTGTGCTGCGGCCGAGCAGAACTATCCGCACACTATGGACTCTACGTGGCTCACAGAGTGCGTTACAGAGCTCATATTACGAGCAGTTTGTCAGAGTGGCAGAGTGCTGTTTACAGCACTCTAATGCAACCTCTCTTGAAGGAAGCCCCGCAACTCACATCTACCCGCGATCTCTGTCTGCAAGACCATTCGGCCGCACCGTACACCCAAAGTGAAGCTCACACCAGCCGGGCTTGTAGCGAGCGGCCAGACGACGCAGGCGACCGCTGATTCCAATTTGCCACGGTTCTCTCATCGCTGTGAGCGCTGTGCCCTGGGTGTGACGGCGACGATCGACACCGCAACTCCGTTTCCTGTTTCTCCGTCGCTGCCGTCGCGACTGGCCGTTCGGCTCCTTTTGTTGGCGCTCGCGGGCTGCCCGCAGAGTGCGTCGTGCGTATGTGTATACATAGTATACGCGTAGCTGCACCACCCGTGTCGTTCGTACAGCGTAGCGAAGCGACCGTGACTCAGCTTCTCTCTTGTCGGTCGCACTTCATTTCGCATTCGCCGGAACACGTACGCGCATGCGCCAGCTCTCGAGGTGGTCTGCGAACATGGCGCGCGACCTCATTGTTCCCGGGTGTCAGCGAGCGCAAGGGAGACACGCCCTGTACAGGTGTAGGAGTGTACTTGGGACGTCTGCACGAGCGAGCGCTGTCACGGTCTGCTGCCCTATGGCCGAACTAAGCGTCACGTTTTGTCTCGCGGTGTGTATAAGCGGCAGGTGAAGCGAGTGTTGCTCGGCTTGTATAATGACCGTTATACCATGTCTGGCTCACGTGGCGTCGCGCCCTTTGCATTGGGAACAATAAGAGGGTCAGAAGTGAAAGAGCTAAATATACCACGCAAGCTATGCGCCATCTACAACGCTCAGAGACACACGTTTTCTGAGTACGTTGCAGCATCAAAGTTGCTGGATCTCACCAAGTCGGAGCAACTTGGCGAGAGTAGAGATCTGCTTTACTGTGGGGAAGCCTGCGAGGGTATAGCAGTGGTGCGCATGACGTCGTGCACAAAACAGTGAGGATTCGACGCCTCACGTTCGATTTTTTTTAGTACAACACGAGTGATCCTCGGAGGCGTGCTGAATTTATTATCGCCTCCTGACGGCATTTCCCGGTGTTTTATGCAGGGGCTGCTTTCAGCTATAACTGAATGCAACTCAGGAAAGAAGTGGTAAATTTCTGCAAAAGGAGGCCCTCCAGCCAATGGCGTCGATCGATTCCCGTGACCTCGTGGTTATCCCCCCGGACTCGCAAGGAGGTGGCAGTTGAAAGGGGATTAACCACGGCTTAATCGGATTAAGTGCGGGGTCGTGAAAATCATTCGACGCCATTGGCTGGAGGGGCGTCTTTAGCTTCCTTCTTGAGTTGTATCCGTCTATAGCCTTCTTGACTATCGGGATTGCCGCTATTAAAGGATTAAACATAACTAAATTTAGTTAGGTGTTTTCTTTGTTTAAAACGATGCGTTACACATCAGAATACGCGGATCAACGCGTGCTTTTCGCCAACGACCGCTAAATAATTATTAATCAAATTTATTGTCTCATGCTGCTTCGGTTTCATGAACCGAACAAGGGCTACAGCGTGTAGTTGACGTTTAGGTCACCCGAGGCATGAAAAAAGGAAACGCCAATACAACTATTGATACGTCGTTCGTTGTCATTCCAGCTCTTGAGGCAGGCTGGTTAAGCGCTGTCGTGAGTGAACACTACAAATCAGCGTTTATATTGCAGTTTTTTTCCTGCCTAGCGTAACCTAAAGGTCGACTACACGTCACAGCCATTGTTTGGATGATGAAACCGAAACAACGTCTAGAAGAAATTCATTTATAAATTACTTAGCGATCGTGGGCCAGTATCATGAGGTGATATATACACAGTAATTTTTAATGCATCATTTCAATAAGAAAGCATGGAAGCAGAAATTTGGCGTCTAGTGTGCTTTCAGTTTTCTTGAGCCGTCTTCGTAAGAGACAGATGAAAAACGCGCAAAGGTTAGTGACTTCGGCGCGCTTTGAGCCAGTACAGAAAGTCGACGTGTCGCGTGCACAAAGGTTAAGAGAAGTGGCTACGATCGTGAAAGGGGCTGCTTTTACGGAAAAAATAGAACGTCTGCGGGCAAACTTGTTTCGGGGTCGAGCGAGCGGCTGCAAGGCGGTCGTCGGAAGGCCGCGAGGAACCGAGTTGAGGGAGTCGAAGCGGGCCTTCGACGTGTCGGTCGTCACGGCAACGACGCGCTAGATTGACGCCGCGGTATAACGCCGATATCCATCAGGTCGCCCGGGGGCGTAGAGCAACGGGGGAGGAGAGATCCCTCCCTTTGCGGCTGGTGCACGGTGGCGGTTTGTCTCAACTCGCGCCAATAGGGAGAACGACCTTTCGTAGGTCGTGCGTTCCATCTCGAGGGGCCACGATGGTGGAGCGAGGATCGCCTGTCGCATTCAGCGAGGCAGGCCCGAGTGATCGCGGTTTGATCGATGCCTCACCGGCTGCGCAGGTTGAACGTCCGGGTGTGCGAGGCAGAGGCGGACGCCAGGAAATGGGCTTCGGCCGGCTGACTGACTGGCGCTTCGATTCTTTCGTTTTCTTTTTTAGAGTTCTAAATATAAACGGGTTCGAACTACCCGCGCTTTCTGAACGACTGTGTTCGTCGCTAAGGGCCGCCGCGCAGCTTCGCGGCGTAGTCTAAGGTGTTTACGCATGGCTGATCTGCGGGTTATTATTTCGGCACGACGCATTCGATCCGACTAGCAGGCATACAGGCGACCGGACTCCCGCCATCTCGGCGCATCTTATAACGATATCAGACGGCCACTCGCGATACCCTTCATCGCTCGAGACCACTGCCTTCGCGCTCCTCATCCTTCGCGCCTGCGCTTTAGACTTCCTCCTTCCGGAAGTTCTACGAAGCGCGACTATAACGACGACTTCGGGAGGAGTTGCTTTTAAGCTCCGTCACGATTTTCTGCTTTTCTACTCCGCCAGACCTCTTGCTTTTTTCCCGGAGAGTGATCGGTGGTCGCGCTTTCAGTGCTGCTGGCAATCCGATCCCTCGCTGCCGTCCTTCTCGCGTTAAGAGCCGTGTGTGTGTGTGTTTCCGCGCTAGCTTGCAGTTGAAGCCGAGCCCAGTGTGGCCACCATTACTCTCCAGCAACCGCGGGGGGCTATCGCGTCGACCGATCTTGTCCGGCCAACGAGTGTTTTCTAATGGTCTTGCACGCACGCACACACAGCCGCCGGACGCTGGGACTGCAACCGCTGCAACCGGCGGCGAAGGGTCGTCAATTTCACTCGACCTGAGGCGTGTGCTCACCATCGCCTTCGATGCGCAGCGGTTGAAATTAAAAGCGCGCAAAAAATACGCGCATGAACCTCGGCGAGCACACGAGACTGAAGGTGGGGAGGGGGGGCTCAGATGTTTAACGACCTTTCGATGTCGCGCGGTGGTTGCGTGAGAATGGCGAAAGTGTTTTATTACCTGGCACGACGCTCGGCGCGATCGTTGTCACTGCGCGTCCTCTTCTTCTGCGCCACGGCTCCTTCTTCCGGATCGGGTGGCTGCGAAAACGCGTGGCGACGCGAGACACGCGAAGTGTAGCGAGCAAGCCCGACGGTCTTGTTTCCTTTTCTTTCTTTTTCCTCCCTTTCTTCTCGGGGATTCGGGGACAGGTTCTCTCGCGCGCTGAGGCTGGAGCGGCCGGGCGTCAGAGTGACGCGCTCAACTGGCATTCCTTGCGCCTCGTGAATAGCAAGTTGTTCACCCGCGATGCCCTGGATATAGTCTGGATGCTCGAAAGCCGCTGGAGCGCCCACTTCTCAAAAATCGTAAGCCTAGTGGGGCTGATAGAGTTACCCTAGTTCTGCGCACTGTAGTTCACATTGAGCAAAATTGGATGCGGTTGTCAGTTATTCGCGGAACAGAATGTATCTGCACGCGTGGTGGTGAACGGGTAGATGAATGACTTTGGAAGTAGTTTTACCACGACTATTATCAACACGAAAATGTCCTTAATATAAGTTTTTTTTTAATGAAATGGTCACTCAGATGATAGAACACGCAAGCATCTCCTTTTATGAAAGAGTCGCGGTGAAGCAATTGCAAAAGCGCGAAATGAAAAAAAAAAGAAAATCCATTAAACAAGGTTTGCAGATGATAGAAGGGTGTCTTTAGTGCTTTTGCTATCGGCTTGCGAGCTCCTGTTAGTTCTTTTTCTTCATTTTCATTTTTTTTTCGCCTGAAAAGTCATAGCGGAAATCAGGGATACAAGCGCCACACAATGTATCAAACCCACTCCTGTCGATCGGGCCAGGGAAATGTCGAACCACCTCTTTTCTGCATCGTTGTAAACCGCTACCGCCGTCGCTGCCACCGCGCCAGGTGCTCCAACGAGCAATATGACGACGCCCAGGGCACCATTGTTGTAAAGGTCTATACAATTTCCACCTGTTTCCTTCTCTCTATTCGCGCCAATCGTAAGCGAGGGATTGCATTTCCGGCCTTCGTGCCACCACTTCTGTTTTCAAATAGCTGAAGAAAACCTCCGATATCGACCAAGGGAACAGGTCCGGAAGACGCACACACACACACACGCACAAATCTACGCCCGCGCCAACCTTCCTGGGAAGTTGGCGCGGAGAGCAGCGCTAGCTTTCCCTGCGCGGCCAACGGCAGCGGATGCGTCGAAGCGGGCCCGCGACATCGCGAACAAGAGACGGGCGTCACTGCGGGAGGAGGGCGACGCGCCGCCCCATCGAGCCCGCGCTGGTCTTCAAGGCCACCGCGTTGAAAAAGAAAAGTCCGCTCGATCCGGCCGGGCCAGTTCAAGACCTAAACAGGTTGGCATCAGTGATACGCAGCAGCGGGGGACGATACCGGCCGCCGACAACAGCGTCGTCTGCTTCCTTTCCGCCGCGGAGCTCACGCACGTTCGGTGCCGGTCGCGTAATCGCGCCGCCTCCTCACGGTACGGCACGCTCGCGCCGTAAAAGCCCGGCTCCCGCTGCTCTGCGGTGGCTCTCGATACGAAAGGATTTAGATCGGCACCGGGATATCCGATAGCCGCGCTTTCTTGCCGACAACGACGGTGGCCACACAGTGCAGCGCCGACTGCAGCGCGCCGTGGCCATGAATACACTGTGTAGTGCGGCAACAGCGGTGCGGTTTCGTCGTGGGCCAGCGTTGTCTGAAGCGGTGGGGTTAGGGTTAGTTGGTTTCGCCTGATATGGACCAAAGAGACCTCTTAAAAATAGGAACGCACAAAGATACGAGCGCACTGTGTGCGCATGTCTTTCCGTGTCTCCGACTTGCGCGCTTTTCCGAGGTCTGTATCAGCGTCGACTATAGCTGAGGCACGCGACGTCACCGCTCGTCCTTGCAGCTGTATTTTCTTGTGTTCGAGCGGCATGCATCTAGCCAGCAGTGCGTGCGCAGGCTGTCGATTATTTTGGCTTGTACACGGCCTGCTCCTGAAGTTCTGGTCGACGTTTGCGGCATTGATCAGCGATCAGAACATTGGGAGATGTGGCCTTTGGGGTGCGTTGCAAAACAACCCAGCTGCCCTGCTCAGACAGCACAGGGAACAGAGGCCGCGATGTTTGTTCAGGAGCTCGAAATGCCTATGCTCGCCGTTAAAATATTATTCTGACGGAGTATAAGCCTCGTCCCTTACATCCTTCTAATATAATTTCTATTTCACGGTTTTGCTGCAGGTTCCATGGGCGAATCTTCCACCCAGGGTGCACCCTCATGTGAGAAGCACGAGCAAAAATAGATTTACCCTGTGTAAGAGACCCTCTTGCGGCTTTCCCAATTTAGGGAACAGCGCTAGCGAGAAGTGATCCATGCGTGTAGACCTTGCTACTCTAGAGGTAACTATTCCTCGTACTATATATGTAAGCCCCCGATCATTCACGCCGCGACGGCGGAGACGTTCAAAAGCGGAGACGCGCTTTTTCGCATCATCGGTCAGAGCCATCGCGTTCGGCGTATGCATGGCTGACGTCTCCTCGCACCGGTCGATCGACGACGGCCACAACCGCCGCGGCGGCTGCTGGGTGCGCATAGCCGATGAAGCCCGCTACTCAAGGAAAGCCGTCCCTCGAGAACGCCGATTACGCCGAGCAGTGCACGCACAGTGATCGGCGCTGCAGCGCTGTATAGCGGAGGAAGGAGTCTCTCGAGTGTGACCTCCATTCGGGCGCCGAGGGAATGCGCGCGCCGCCGCCTGTGCCGCATAACTTGTGATTGACGCGCACCACACTAGGCCTTTTCTCCCCCTCTCTCCCTCGCGCGTTTCTCTTTTCTCCCGAGCACGGCATGCAGGTTATGCGCACAAATCCTCCTCTGCGTGACAGCTGCAGCCTCGAGCGCTCAGCGTCTTACCGTCTTCGCTGATTATATGGTTTGATTTATTCTTTCTGCTTTCATTCTTCCCCGGAGGTACGTGTACGCTGCCTCAGTAAAACCGCGCAGTGCTGGTTGTTGTTGTTGAAAACATTTATTGAGAAAAGTAAAAGAAAGTAAGAAAATGAAAGGTTACAGAACGGGTGGTGTCCTCATTTCAGGACCCCAGTGGCTATCGCTGCCGCCCGGGCTTGTTTGATCAGCTGTTGCTGAATGGCAAGGTCCGAGCTGAGCAGAGTGGCCTCCCACTGCTCCATTGTTCTAGGGAATTTTAGATCCAATGGTTTTGGCCCAACGCACCCACTTGTAATGTGGTATGTTGTGGGATATTCTTCGCACCACGGGCAGGAGCCTTCGTAACGGCCCGGGAAAATAATGTGGTACTTATATGGATTAGGAAAGGTGTCGGTCTGGAGTTGCCTCCATTCGCGCGCCTCCTGAGCATTTAGCCTTTTATGCGGTGGGGGGTATTGCTGGCGAAGCGTTCTAAAGTATTGGAGCCGTGCACTGTAGGCAGTGGGGATTTCGGGGGTGGTGGTGTCCTGGTCGGGGGTGTCTGTCGCTCGGTTGGTGTGCCCTCGAGCTGACAGGTCCGCGGCCTCGTTTCCCTCGAGCCCCGAGTGCCCCGGAGCCCATGTGATTTCGTGTCGGAGTTCGGAATTGTGTACAGGGGAAGTCGTTGCAAATACGGACAACTTTTTGGGGATTCTTCCTGCGAGAAGAAGTCGACATGCCGCCTGGGAGTCCGACACAATCTTCACTTCTTTGCCGTGCGTATCTCCGTATTGGACGGCGAGCGCTATCGCGGCCGTTTCAGCTTCGGTGACCGTGCAGTGCCTCAGGGAAACGCTGGCCACTTCCTGAAATGTCGAGTCCACCACTACTGCCGTGGCGCGCGTGGCGTCTCTGTGTAGGGCGGCATCTACGTATAGAGTATTGAAGCTGCGGGCAACTGTGCGCTTTAAGTAGTCGATCCGAGCGTTGCGTCGGCCCTCGTTGTGCGAGCGTGACATGTTCTTGGGTAGTGGATTGACGTGGACTCTATTGCGGTACTTGGGTGAAAGGTTTTCCGTCGACTCGATGACTTGGAGATCGGCCGGGAAGCCGATTCTAATGAGTCGCTCTCGCTGTGCGAGGAGGAGAGAGTCTCTGATTTCGTCGAAGGTGTTGTGAAGTCCCAGTGCTTCGAGTTTGGTGTTGGTCGTATACGGGGGTAGTCCGAGGGCGTGTTTGTATGCCGTGCGGATCAGCGCGTCCGCCTTCTTGAAGTCTTGTCTGAGAAGAGCGTGATACGGAAGACCGTAAGAGATGCGGCTGAGGACAAGCGCCTGCACCAGTCTTATTGTGTCTTCTTCTCGCATGCCCTTTCTGTTCCTGGCCACCCGGCGTATCATTCGGGCGATTTGCTGGGTGGCGTGGGACAGTAGCTTGAAGGTGTGTGTGGCTTTGCGGTCGCTTTGTATCCAGAGACCGAGTATGCGGACTAGAGAAGTTTCCTTAACCTGGGTACCATGAAGTAGGACGTTGATCGGGGTGTCTTGGGATTTGTACGCAAACCCCTTGACTCTGATTATTTCTGATTTTTCAGGGGCACATCGCAGGCCGCGGCATATCGCTTCTCTTTCGACGCATGTCGCCGCCACTTGTAGCGCTTGTTCCTTGTCCGCCAAAGAGCCTTTGGTGGTCCAGATGGTGACATCGTCCGCGTACAGAGTGAATCCAATGTCGGGAACTTCTTGCAGGGCCTTTGCCACTCCAATCATGGCGACGTTAAATAGGAGAGGGGAGATGATGGATCCCTGAGGCGTGCCCTTGTTGGGCATGCTCTTGATATCGGAGCGCGTTTCGCCTATGCCAATGGTGGCCGTGCGGTTCGAGAGGAAATTCTTGATGTATTGGAATACCCGTTCACCACAGTGGAGGTTATTCAGTTCGTTCAGGATAGCGTCATGCGAGACGTTGTCGAAAGCTCCCTTGAGATCGAGAGCCATGACGACGTGTTCGGATTCTCTCGGGATGCCGACAAGGACCTCGTTATGAAGAAGGAGGAAGGCGTCTTGCGTAGAGAGACCCGCCCGGAATCCCAGCATCGATGGGTGGAAAAGGTTGTTTTCTTCTAAGTAGTTTTGGAGTCTTGTTTGCACAACTCGTTCGTACAGCTTGCCGAGGCACGATGTCAGCGAGATGGGTCGGAGGGCTTCAATTGTAGGTTGTTTCCCCGGTTTGGGGATTACGATCACCTCCGCATGTTTCCATTCATTCGGGATGACGTTCTTCTCCCAGAGCGAATCATTGATGTATTTTGTCAGGTCTTCAATTCTAGCGTTGCTGAGGTTCCGGATCATTGCGTTGTTGATCCGGTCCGCTCCCGCCGCTGTATTCCGGATGCACGAACGGGCCGCAGCGTAGACTTCCGCCGTTGTGATGGGAGCGTCTAGGGCCGAATTGGGATTTCCTCGGTACTCGACCGTGCTCGGTGGTGTCGGCGTTGTGCCGACGTATCTGTTTTCCAAGGCTCGGAGCAGCGCTGCATCGTCTCCCGGAAACAGATGAGCAATGCGCTTTAACGTGCGAGTTGATTCAGTCTTGGACTTCGTGGGATCGATTAGGTTACGCAAAATCGTCCAAGTACGCGACGTTCCCAGCGTGCCTCTCAGCGACTCGCAGAACTGTTGCCAATTCCTTTGAGATAGCTGTAGGGCATACGTTTGGGCCTCCTCCGTGAGGGTTGCGATGCGTTTCTTTAGGGGACGATTCAGGCGTTGGCGCTTCCACCGTCGCACTAGTTTGGTTCGTTGCTGCCATAGCTTGAGCAGGTGCCGATCGATTTCCGGCGATTCCGGCGTACGCTGTACTATCTCGGTGGCGGAAGCGTCCGAGGCTCCCGAGGCTCCTCTTGCCGAGTTGATGCGGTATCCCCAGTCTCTGTGCGGGGCGTTAAAATCGCCGACCACGACAAGTTGGTTGTTTTGCGCCTTTTGCACTGCCGCCGTTAAGAAATCTGTGAAGTCAGCTCTCGCTGGGGTCGGTGCTTTGTACATATTTACGACGAATGTGCTTTTTCGGCCACGCTTATTTGGCACTATTTCGACCGCTAAGTGCTCTACATCCGGCACAGATAACGTGTGTTCGACAACGGTCACATCCTTTGCAACCAGCGTTGCAACCGTCGGCATGAGGGGGTGAACGACCGTGTAGTATCCCGGCACGGAGGGGGCTCTGTCAGCCTTGACCTCTTGCAGGCATATCAAATCGGGTCTGATAGGAGCTTTAGCAATGAATTGCTTGAGGAGACCTAACTTTCGTCGGAACCCCCTGCAGTTCCATTGCCAAATTTCGACGTGTTCGGTGGGTGGCTGTCTAGGGTGTGGGGCCATATTGGTGGACCTGCGGGGCAATGAAAACGCCCGCCTCACTGCTGGTCGATTGTGCACGACTCCGATTTCGGGTGGGGCCCGAGTCGCTCGAGGCGGTACGCTTTCGCTGCGTAGACCGGAGGGACTGCATATCTGCCGCGTTTTGCGTTTGTATCCTGAGAATGTGTTCAATCTGCGCTTCTATACGAGCAAGGCGCGGTTCGATTTTGGTCTCAAGGAGGTGCGTGAGCTGTGAGGTTACCTCGGTTTGAATTGTTTGGTCAAGACGCTCCGCAAATTGGGAGAGCTGCTCCTGTGTGACGTACGTCGGATTAGGGGCTGGGGATTCTTTTCGCGCGAGGAGGCGATCTAGTTTCGCGTTGATATCCACTATAAGCTTTTCATGTGTTGCTAGGCGGGTTTCCTGGGTCGCGATTTGGGCCTGTAGTTTAGCAGTTCGGGAGTCAGTAAACGAGGGAGGAGGGGAGGCCGTAACCTTCTCTGCCCAGCTCACCTGTTTCGTCGTCGGCGGCGGTGACGGCTTGTTTTTCCTCGGCGCCGGCTTCGGTGGGGCCAGGGGCGGCACCGGGGTCTTTGATCGGGAACGGCTCCCAGACTGGCTCGCCTGCCTGCTGCCGTGGCTGGTCATGCTCTCGTCGTCTGAGGAGAACCAGCGGCCTTTGTGGATTCCCGGCACCCCGTCCTTGCGGGACTTCCGGCCCTGGCCTGGGTTGACTGTCTTGGAGGAGACGGGAGGTTGGCGCACGGCTTTCAGGCGTCGCGGGCATCCTCTCGCACCGGTTTCGTGCTGGTCCCCGCAGAGGCAGCATTTGGGTTGGCATTTGTGGCTCGCAGGTGGGTCGCTGGCTCCGCAGAGACGACACACCTTGGTTGTGGGGTTGGGGCATACGTCGGGTCGGTGGCCCGGCTGCATACACGCCGAGCAGAACTGCCGCGCCGGTCGATACGGATGGCACAGAAACTCCGCTCCTCCTTGGTAGACCGTTCGAGGCAGACATGGTCCCGAGAAAGCGAGAAGAGCTGTTGTGGAGGAACCGAGGATCCGCGCGTGTAGGATTTCGATCCTTGTGTCTCTCACCCACAGAGATGCCATGAGTGTTTCTTGGGTTTCGGTGGACCGGAGTCCGTGGATGACTCCTCTGAGTGTGCTTGTGGGGAGCGGGGTATACGCCCGTACCGGGTGGACTTTGCCGTCCAACTTGAGTCCTTCGAGGTTGCTGAACTCGGCCGCCGAGTTTTCGCACGGCGTGCTGATGACGATGATATTTGAGCCTGGGTGAAGGCGAACAATGTACCTTCCCTGGATCCGTTGTGGGTGTCGACATGAGCGAACCACGGCTTCTGAGAGTACGGGTGTCGGTATTTTGCGGAGGTTGAGGCCTGCGGTCGGGCGAACCACGATCTTGATGTCATCTTTCGGTAGAGGCGGCAGACGAGGTCGACGTGGACCCGGGCGGCACCTTTGATCGTTGTGGGGAGTATCTTGAGGAGCACTCACGTTCCATTCCGTGTTCCTGGTGGTTGCAGCCGAAATTCTAGCTTCCCTCCGGAGCTTCTTCGCCCGGCTTCTTTTAACGTACAACTCCCATCCTGGCCCTTTGCCGGGGAGGGGAGGGGGATCGTCAGCGCCGGACGTTGAAGTGAGGGGGGTAGACTCTTGCGAAAAATCCTCGTCCTGCGACTCCATATCGGATTCTCGCTCGATGTTGAAATCCTGGGGTGGTCCCAGGTCCGTAGAAGTCGATGGGTCAGTAGACGGGCCCGCCATTACGGGCTGCCTGGCGTTAGGGATAGCGGGAGTACGGCGTGGCTCCGTCAGAGCGGAGCCACGTGGCGTGGGCCGCGAAGGGATGAAAGGTCACCGGCGGCCGAGAGCGCGACCGGTTTCGTCGGGGCAGGCAACTCGCAGCTTGTCGGAGTCGGGCGGGGAGCCCTTTCAGCGTACGTCTGCTCCGGTCGGCGGTCGCGTGTCGTCCCCCCGCAGTGCTGGTGAAGCTTGAGCTGGTGTCAGCGACTTCAGCCGCATGTATGTGGAAGGCGAACCTGCATCGTCTGCCCCGCGAGAGAGAAGCAGACGACGCTGCTGTAGAGGCACACTGCAAGAACAGAGTGCCCTCTAGAGGACTGGGAAGTAATGTGTCCACTGAGTAGCACTGTTGAAACACGGCACTGTTGCTGCAGTGCACTAGTAAACCTATATACTCAGCGCGCACCTCACAGCCTTCTTAACGCTGCGCCGTTTTATTTAGCGAGACGGAGCACAGAGACGGTCGGCGAGCGGTCCGTGCCGAATATATGTGCCCGCACTCAAGACCCTTTCTGGACTGGCGAGAGCACACGGGGAGAGCTCTTGCACATCCGCCCTCACCAGCTGTACGAAGAGGGGACAGGAGAACGAGGGCTAGACGTTTTAGGAAGAGGAAAGCGCTGGAGACGCTACCACCTTCCACAAGTGTTTGCACACGGCCGAGTTTAGAGGGCGCTGGAATAAGAAGGGACAGAGGGGGGGCCACCCACATTGAGGGCTCTTGTCTTGGGGTATACACGCGGAGATTCCTCCTCAGAGATTCCTATGAAGAGAGCGGCTTTGAGGACCTTGGCCTTCTGTGCCCGCATTTGAATGTTAACTGAACGGTTGAATGTTTCTCTACAGGTCACGTAGTGGAAAGGATAGCGCGCATAGTCGAACACGATCTTCTTCGGCCGTGTATATCAGGCGCTCACCGATCCTTCGGTGAAGCCACAGAATGATTCGAGTTTAGAAATAACGACGTGAGCGAACCGCGTCGTTTTTAAAGATGTGGAGGAAGTCATTTAAGCACCTTTCAAAATTCCAATCCTAAAGGCTTACGAGGTACCGAACCAACAACGCTGCCAGATAGGTGCGATCCGGTCGTTGCTATCATTGCATCGCATAATTTTTACGACCTGCATGAACGTAGCGACCATAGGAGAATGGGGTCTTGCAGATACTTGCACACGTGTTTTGGGAACAGATAAAAACAATTCGTGGCATCTCGCGCCCTGTGGTGATCATTTTCAGAAGTGAAAAACAGAAGTAGGGATAGTAGACGGAGTAGAACATGAATAATAAGAAGATAAAGCTGCTACGAAACACACTCCTCATAGGTTTCCTTGTACGGGAGTTTTTAATCTCTGTGTATAGCTGCGATGCTTAATTTATATGCTTGGCTAAAGTTAGTAGGCGTACAAAATTTATGGCTCGAATCGGGCACGCAGGTCCGAAGGTAGGTGGTGGTGGTAGTGGTTTATTTAAAAATAAAAATGTGAAGCAAAAGAGTGTTGCCGGCCGCGGCAATTGCTATCTAATATCTTAAGCACCCGAGCTGCAGCCGGCGGAAATTTAAGGGAAAGGGAGAGGATAGTGAGGAGAAGCATAGAGGGGAGCGACAGCAAGAATGGACAGTGGAGAGCTTTGTACACCATTTACAAAATACAAAAGTGATCAAGTTCGCGCCGCTCGCGCAATGTCCAAGCATTGTCCGAAAATAAGTGCGCGCGAGCGGCCACTGCGCACAATCACTTACAAAAAAAGTAAACTCTATGTACATAGCCGCGCGCACGTAGTGTCCTGTCTCAGACTAATCGCGCGCGCGGCACACTGCACTAGCGGCAACGCGCCACTGACGCCCGGCTCTCTAAAATTTTGATTTTCAAAAGAGGTACGACTCGCGCGCACAACTAATGAAATCGCGCAGTTGTTTCATGGATGGTAGCACGGACCGACACCGTTCCTTTTCATTTACTTCCACAGACCGAATACTTTCGTTCCCCGCTCAGGCACGCCTAAAGAAAGCAGCCGCTGCTAGCTATGTCCACCTGGGATACAAGCGAGTGCGTGAAATTACGCTACAACAAAAATGCTCCACCGAGAACGCCGTAACGCCTCAGCAGTTTCCGGCGTCAGTAACGCGCGGCAGTCGAGCCACCGACATCGCGCCCCTTGCTGAGAGAGGAAATAAAAAATAAAAAACAGCCTGAACCAGGTAAGAAAAGCCTCTCGCCAGTGCGCCGTAAATACACGCGTAGCCTGCAATTGCGCGGCCCTGGCAGCGTCACACGTGAAGCCTTGCACGCTAGCCTGTCAATCGGCGCGCCGGTCCGCGGAATCGTTATATACCGTCCAGACCCGCCCCACGTTTGGCGCCAAATCAATTGCGTTACGCAAGGCGGCGCGCGAGGCTCGCGGCTGCGCTCTTTCATCGCCCGGTGCCGACGGCGCTAACCACGCGAACCGTCACCGCTGCGCTGGAGCCCGGCGTACTTGTTTCTCTGCATGTAGGGAGAGAGAGAACGAGAGAGAGAGAAGGAAAAACCGGGGAGAAAACCGTCGCAGACGGTCGTTTGTTACAGGTGCTAGCATGAGCGTCCGAAGGGGGTGGGGTTATCCGCTGTAGGACAACGAACAATTGTTAATTGAGGGGTTATTATGTCCCGAAGTGACGCATGGGTTACGAGGAACGCCGTAGTAGAGGTCTCCGGGTTAATTTTGAACACCCAGAGTTATTTAACTTGAGCTGACGTAGAACAACACGAGGGAGTCCTTTGCACTGCACCTCTATTGAAATACGCCCCGCCGCGGCCGGTATCGAATCCACGACCTTGGGATCAGCAGCTGAACACCAAACCCGCTCAGCCACCGCCGTGGGTGCGCGGCAAACACCTCACCTATTCAGCTTTGCCTTGCGACAGCTCCGGCACCATACAGTATAAATAGCCCAACGATCCCTGTGAACCTCACTTCGCCGCACAGGTCGCTAGGCGTTGCTACGCCTATTATCCTACTTCGCATGGAGGCCTCAGAGGGCGGTGCTTTGGAACTAGCCACTGCCTATCATAAGATGTCTAATACTGTTACCAGTGCACTACAAATAGAATATTCCAATTAAAGAAACGGCACAGCTGGTTTCCACAACGCATTCTGCAGCGAAGCACGCCAAGCGAGGCCGTAGTTGTGACTTAGTTAGGTTGGCTTCACCGCATGACAGTAATGTAGCGTGGGGAATGAATACAAGAGACCGCAGGCCACCTCGTAACGCGGTTTCATAGCGCATGCGCTCCCAGCAGCTGGCCAGGGCCGTGCAGCCGATCCGTCTCTATACGCGCGAAAAGTGATCGAAACCGCCATTAGGAGAAGCACGCCATTCGATATCTCGAAGTACCGGCGAAATTGGAGTCCGGTACACCACGCGAATTCATTATACGCTTAAGCAAAATTTTCAAGGGGATAATCTGAGTTGGACGTAGCTAACAATTTGAATATCCGGGTTCGATATATCTGCGGTCGACTGGATAGTAAATGATAGCAGTAAGAATTATTAATTACAATTATGTACGCCGATCTCATTCAGACAAGCACATAACACACGCATCTGGAGAGCCAGTAGCACTAAAAGGGTCCTCCAGAGGGCGCGACAGTTGTTCCAGCCGTGCGTCAAGCGGCCTCAGAAATTTTGAAGAAACACTGCACGCTAAGGTACAGCCTTTGTCAAAAGTAACCAGGCTGCATGGTTTGCTTCTGGCTCGTACAGTGGAGCCCTTACAGCTTCCCTGAAGCTGAAATGGTCATTAGCGGCAATGACTGGGGGTCTTCTTACCTTCCAACACCGTTTGATCTTTCGGAGAGCCACAACGGCTCCACTATACAAGCTAGAAGCAAACCATGCAGCCTGGTTACTTTTGATAAAGACGGTACGTCAGGGCAGGTGCGTTTTTCAGCTTGATATATAGCAATGTGCTCGCCGGCATACATTTCTGCATTGAGAAGTTCGTTTTTTTTTTTTGTAATGGAATTTCCGC
The DNA here is from genome assembly GCF_055824585.1 of Amblyomma mixtum. Classification (NCBI taxonomy): domain Eukaryota; kingdom Metazoa; phylum Arthropoda; class Arachnida; order Ixodida; family Ixodidae; genus Amblyomma; species Amblyomma mixtum. The sequence continues at coordinate 48,068,002 of NC_143016.1, read as the reverse complement.
TCACGAAGTAGGGGTGGTCGAGCTTTTGATGAACCCCTTACCGCGTTTTTTCTCACTGTCTTTCTGGCCTAAGCCAGCTTTGCCATCACTGTGTCTCGTAATCGTTTCCATGAAGATAACGTTCGCGCGTATTTTTAAAACCCCGCCTTTATACGCTCGGCCCGCTGTCTTTTTTATCTACCACACAAACCACGTCTGACTAGTTTGTTCCTAATGGATACCGCTTCTATAACCTCACGAATCCAGTAGGAAGTCACGCACCGCGATGCACAAGTATAGCGGGCTTCTTCTCTTGTTCAACTGCGGCGACGACGTCTAAGTTAGCCGTCCCTGCGCGTGTATAGGTGCACTGCGCTTTTCCTTTTTTTTTTTTCCTGCGAACGAGCGGAATCCAGGCCGGACGCAATTTTACGCGTTTCCGCCGATGGAAACGCTTCTGGGCAAACTAGATCGATGGTAAGGATCAAAGAAAAAGATATATCAGTCGGCAGCAACTCCGAGTCGTTGCGGTTCTGTTCTGTTCTGAACGGAAACAGTTGAAATACCAGTATCCGAGTGAGACTGCGGCCGTCTTTTCTTGTTAGCGCTTACTTCTGCTTATTCCTTGATTCGTGAATGAGAGCGAGAGAGAGGGAGGGGCAAAAAAAAAAAAAAGCCGGGCAGCTGTAGTACGCAAGTCGGTTCCCGGACAGGCAGGGGGCTGCTGCTCGCTTTTTTGTGTCTTTGCGAGACTGTGTCCCTATTAGTCCGTCTCGCGCCTAAATGTATACGCGGCTGCCGTGCTTGATGGCCCGATGTAGGTCGCGGGGGCGAGTGCATAAAGCCCGCTCGGAACGGGTAACCCGGAAGCGGCACTCGTATTTCTCCCTGACGTGCCGTTTTATCGGGTAGCGTAAGCCCGGTGGAGCGTGAGTGCGCTGCGCTTGACGCGTGCGCTACACTGGCGCCCAGCGCCGCACGTCAGGCATGGGCTGACGCCAAGTGGGGCGCCCAAATCCGTTTACGGTTTACGTGGTCCTCCGCCGGTTTGTATTGACACCAGTGCTCGGCCGCGGCGCTGCCTGTCCAGTGGGAAGATGTATAACTCTGCGCGGTGAAGTCCAGAAGAGTTGAGAATGTATACGTGGTGGATGCACGGCTTGATTGCTGTCAGCCGCACGGGTCAACAGGGCGCTGCAGGCGTTTTGACGCCGGATTGCGCACATACCTTATAAAGTTTTCATATGTACTCGACAGACAGTTTATAGAATGTTTGTGCACTGTATAATGATTTAGTTTTTGTTCAATACCATGAAATTGGTGCAATGGCTACCGCAGTTAATAAACCACCTTTACAGAATGAAAAGAATAAACGGAAATGGAGTAAGGTAAAATAAGAATACAAGAAGATGAAATAGGTAACGAAGCGCCCACGTACCTACAAAGTACAGTTGCGCTCAGTGTACCACACAACACACTAGTGTGGCGCTGAAAAGCTCAGCATTTAGCTTCACCACGAAAGCATAGTGTTCACTGCATTGCATTTGCACAGCACGCTTATATTAAAACTGTGCAGCAGGGCAGATTCAGTTGCTATGAAACAGCAAGCGCGGCATACTTTTGTTCTTGTATCATCGGTAACGGCGAATTGTGACCACGCGAGTGGCAGGCAAACAATGTCAGCCGCCGGCTCCGCTATCCATTGCGAGGTCGACCAGTGACAAGGAGGCTAAATAAAGAAACGGAAAAGAATTGCTGCTAAATGCAGCTCATGGTTTTCATTAATAGCGCGCTCATGCATGAAATGCAGTCCTGCGTACCGTGAGAGCTACGGCAGCCACGCCCGTGCTCTGAACATGCGCACGCTTGTTGACAGAACAAGAAGTACACGAAGCAAATCGCATACTTAGGCGGAAGGCGTGGCCTGTTCAAGCGAAAGCCTGGGTAAATACTATGGCAGTTATTCTCCCTGTACATACAACGTAAAGAGCACGAAGCATTGCATCAAACGCGAAGGAATTCAGGGAGCGCCCTCAATCTCTTTGTCCCTCTTAAAGCAGACCGAACGAAAAGCAATGGGGGGAAACAAGAGCCAAATTTGTTCTGGTGTTAATTAATGCTCAGAAACGGGCTTAATTGCGTAGCTTAGCGAGCAGCCTTGTATAATATTTAGTAAGGGGGATATTGTTAGTAAGGGGGGGGGGGGGGGGGGGGGTTCGCAAACGGAAGCAGTTTAGCGACAAAAATAAGAAAACAATGATGGAAAAGTGCTATTTGCTTGAGACATTGGTCTTGAGTAAGCTGGGAATGGGGAGGAGGGAAGGTTATGAAGAAGGAGAGTAGAGGCGTGGTAAGTGTCTCATTCTGACAAGACACCTATACGGCGCCTTGAGAGAAGGGATGATGGAGTGGGTAAAAAAGTGGAAAGAGAGACATAACTGCAGGCAGGCGCATATATTCCCTTACCACATGTGCAGCTCTAAGCGTAGACCGGAAGAGAAAGACAGCAAGCCTGTTTCGTCGACGGTGCTTCACTGATTGGGATTCGGAGGTTAAGAGGGAAGAGAAGGCGCAGTAGTTGTCTCACTCACAGTAGACGGGTATGGTCGTACCACGCTGTGAGGGAGAGGGTTAACACCGTACTCCCTTTTAAGTCCCTTCTGTGTAGAGTGTAGATTGTCACTTTTTCTAACTCACCGTGTTTTCGCGGTCTCTTTTCCTTGCCTTGCTTCAAACCAGTTTGTGCGGCTTATTTTTCGAGTTTTTTCTTTTCCGTTCTCCGCGTGTATTAATTTCCGCCAAGGCCCGATGCTTTCCTTCCGTCTCGTAGACAGTGATGTACGAGAGAAAAGTTGGACGCCTTCCATGACGTCAGAGTTGGAGAGCGGCAGCGTCGTTCACGAGTCCGTAAAGCGCTGCCCATGCACCCGAAGTCTATTTGCTTCAATACGTTGAGGCTCTGCTTATCGCGTGCTCTTTTCATTGTCATCATCATCATCATCAGCCTCAGTACGCCCACTGCCGGGCAAAGGCCTCTCCCATATCTCTCCAATTAACCATGTCCTTCGCCAGTTGAGACCACCGTATTCCCGCAGATTTCTTAATCTCATCCGCCCACCTAACTTTCTGCCACCCCGTGCTAGGCTTTTTGCTCCCATGCTTAGGAGAATGGTTTCAAACCAATTTAGACACTGTTTCGAGCCTTACATTGGAGTTCATGACACTAAATGCCGTGTATTTTACGTCTCTTGATCCTTTAAACTCTCACATAGAAGAAGAAAATCGCGTAGTTTTTTTTTTTTTTTTTTCAGAGTTTATGCAGTGATCATGCTTCTAGAGGCTACAGAGGAACATTGAAGAGGCAGCACCGGTTGGGAACGACTTGAAGCCCCTGACTGCGCGAACGACTCTTAGGTTTAGCAAGTGGATACAACTCAATAACTAAGCGGCTTTTCCCCGTAAAAGGGCCTCCTTCCAGGCAACGGCGTCGGCCGATTCTCCTCAGCCTGCTAGCTTGGAATGCAGGGAGGGAGTTGCAGATGATTAGGAATACTGCAGTCCCCTCCCTCCATGGTCGGCGATAGTTCTCTCCCTGCATTGTTACTCAAGCAGGTTCATGAGAATCGCCAGACGCCATTGGCTGGAAGCGGGTCATTTGACGGGGAAAGCCCCTTCGTTCTTCGTTCTCGAGCCTGTTTGTTCTTGAGCACAGCATGTAGACTCTTCATATCCAGTATTGATAAAGATTGCCTCATCCAAATCTTGCGAATTTCAGGCGACAGCAAAAAACCTCGACCGCGAAAACATTTCTGAAGTCGTGAATATCAGCGTACGGACTCACTCACTTCCTACATCGAGCGTGATGCAGGAGCAGCAACTCTCGCAGTCAAGCTCCTCGCGCGAATTGCAGTGATCATGCTATACGTAGCGGTTGTAGTCACACTAGAGCTGCGGCTTTGCGAAGCTTCGCGATCGTATAGAACCGTATACACTTCCTACGACAAGGACGCACGCGCGTCAGTGTATCTTGCTATCGCTCAGCGGGTGACGTCAGCAACATATGCAAAAGCGAACGATGGAAGTAAGAAAGAAAAAAGCAAAAATCACTTAATACGCGGCTGCAGCGGACGCGTGCAGGCGCGCGCGACCCAAAACGGTTCGCCCACTTTTCCGTCTGGAATAGCAATCTGCAGGGTTCGCCCCTGAGGCGAGAGCTGCGGCATATCACTCGAGACGGGCAGCTCCGGAGACGGGAAGAGCGCCTCGCGCTGCTGCATTACCATATCCTCGCTCCGTTAAAGATGGGTCACGTGGTGGGTCGTCGTGCGTGCGCTCCTCGAGGAAGGCGCGCGCACGCCGGCGACGTGTGTCCTACGCGACAAAAACACAAACAAAACACAAACAAAACGCGGAGGGCGGCGGGTGAACGTCGTGACCAGTCTTGACGTGATGGGTCGACCACATAGCTACACAGCAGCTCGCGAACACGCGCGCGCAACTTGAAGGAAGAAACTCTCGATGTTCCTTCCCCGGGTATACGGGGAGCGCCAGAAACTGCCATTATACACACATATAGCCGTGGCCGTCGACGTTAATACCGCGTGCTGCGTCGCGCGCGTTGATATAGCCCGGCGTGAGGAATCCACAGGGGCTCACTCACGCACGCCCGGCGGGCGTCAACGAAGTGAACCTCCTCAGAGAGCGCAGATCGGTTCCTCAAGAATTGCATCCCCTATATTAATTGAAGCGATGCGCCTATACCCTCACCCGTTGGTATAGTAGCACCTTTGCCGCGGTTCTTAACCTAAAGGTGCGCCCCGCCACGGTCAAGAACAAAAAAGGTGTTCTTCTTCCTCGAAGGAGCTCCACGGCTGGCTGTATAGGGCGAAGGAAGGGGTGACGCTTTCCTGGTGAGCTTACCGGTTTCGCTACCGAAGAAAGCTCGCCTGATCAGCTCGCCCACGAAGCACGGGCGCAGGTCGTGGAGGAAGATCGGACCAAACACGCGCGCGATGATCCGCTTCGTGCAGAAACCTAATTGTCTGTTTTTTTTTATTTCGTTCGCTTGCGGAGCTCGTCCGTGCGTTAAGCGGGTGGCGTACCGCTTTGTCTTATAAAGCTTAAGCCGCCCCTTACTGGAGAGTCGCGGCATAAGCGTATTCGTATGACGCATTACACATGCATGCTTATAGACGTGCCGTGAAAGCCTGGAACCGCAAGCGGGCACGTCGATTTTTTTTTTCCTTGGCCGTCTTTATTAACTTTCGCCGTCTTCCCGGCGCCGTCTGCACTGAAGGGCACTAGGTCAATGCAATGTAACGATTCGATTTGAATTACAATGCAGTCTTCTTTTCTTTGCTTATCTTCTCTGGCAGTTCAGCGATGGAAAGCACAACGCGGATAGAAAAAAAAAAAAATGCGCAACAGATCGAGGGCAAGCAGCTCGGTCAGGCGGAAAAGCTCTTGGAGATCGGATGGTGAAAACATTGCTCGATCTATTGACGCGAAATATATACAGGGAGAGAAAATGTAATTACGAGAAATAGGCTTTCTCCCTTTGATACCACGCGTACCACAAAGCAATCACTTGGGATTGGCCGCGCAAAGTCTCATGCGCATTAAATATATTGTGCCTTAAGTCATAAATCGAAATCATATGTCTCATTTTTCATTTTAAACAGCCGCCAGGACCTGTGCACTTTCCTAAAACACAAAAATGATATCGGCCTAGAGGCCAGTGTACTGTGCGATGTCAGTGCACATTAAAGAACCCCAGGGGGTCGAAATTATCCGGAGCCCTTCACTACGGCGTCTCTCATAGCCTGATCGCTTTGGGACGTTAAAACCCCATAAAACTATAAACCATAAAAATAATATCGGGTCCATCTTGCAACGATTTGCCGAATAGGCGAAACTGACAACGTCATGTCTCGTTTCATTGCGTATATTTCGTCCTCATGATCGCTATACGCAGAGAGGAAAGCCCTCAACGCAACAGTCTCGTCAAGGGCGAATCGTCGGCCGTTCGTTCGTGCAAAACTGTTACGACGCGCGTTCGCTTCCTCGCTTTTTGAATTAAGTGCACTTGCGCAAGCCATAATTGTGTCCGCATACTTCTGTCAAGTGCGCGGACCTCGTCGAGAGAGAACCCCCACCGCTAACTGCAGAAAGCGATGGGCGCTTTCTTCAAAGCAACAAAGGAAAAAGATTAGTCGAGCTGCACTAGCTGTATAGCGTCCCGCATCGCACTTAATGCCACGTTTCTGCAGCGGAGAAGAAGGACTCGATCCGGGTCTCCATCAGGTATGGACGGCTGCGCGCTGTCGTCCTTGAAACGCTTTCATTGTAGCCATTCTACCTGCGCAGCGCGGCGCTGCGATGCCGCCGTCGCTGCAGCGGCTGCGTTTCGAGATCGCTACCTTGCTCTGTACACAAGCTCCGAGTCAAGGATATCAACTCGCCGCCGATGATCAAGCCGCCTCCTTTCCCCCTTCCTTCGTTCTTTTTCTTTTTCTCTGTTCGTATATACACCGGCCGAGCGGGCCGCATTGCGAGAGGGCATCGAGACATGCTCGACGCCGGTGTCGCGTATATGCGTCCACTGTCCCACAAATGATTTCTTCATCACTTCGTGGTCCCACAACACACGAGCGTTGTTCGCGGTTGCAGCAGTATATGTATACATACATATACGGCATATATATACGGACGCACGTGACAATCACGACGACGACGCGTTTATCGAATTCCAATCCCTTGAGTCGCTGCCGGGCTTGAAAATGCCGCGGCCACCTTGGAGAGAGCTTTATGGCGCGCGAGTCGCTTGTTTCTCGAAGACGCTGCCGACAACGACTCCCTTGACGATCATCTGCGGCGATATCGCGTCCGCGCAAAGGCCGTCACACTGGTAGCTTCGAGCGGTTTTCCCTGTTGTATTTGTCGCGCGCACATATACGACGGTCGTTTCACTCTTTTTGTTTTTCTAATTTATTTCGCGGGAGAAGAAAGTACCGTATCTTCTTTGTGTCATCATCATTATCGTGATCACTGTCCCAACTGCGTCCACTACGGGACGAAGGCTCCTCCCAGTGACCTCTAATTAACCCCGTCCTCCGGCACTGCTGCGGTCATGTTATCTCCACGAACTTCCTGCTTGATATCATCTGATGCCTGCTTGGCTGTCGACGCTTCCTGCCACGTTTGCCTCCTATGGGCTACAGAAATTACGCCAATGTTCTCGAGGGTAGTTTAATGTCGTTATAGTTTTTCGTTACATGGATACGAACATGGCAACGAACCAACTAGCCCTAACCAAAGTACTTCTAGAAATAGAACACACTCAGTGAATAATCCGTACCCGGAGAAATATAGAATAAAATCCCGCAGTTCTCAGCTATGAAGCAACATTTTCGAAGTTTCATCACATAACAAGAACAGCTTGTTGACTATAATCCGAAAAATACACTATAACCAACTTACACTTGAGCTAGACAATACCTCTAGACTAAACGGCACTTACCCAGCACGGAGTGTAATAGTGCTCGCTCTATCTTTAAACTTTTTTTTGAAGTGCCTAATCCTCGGGGCTTCGAAAACAATTAATACAGTAACGTACACTAATCGCACATTCGTGTCCAACGTTTTTGAAAAAAAAAAAAAAGTGAATACTGGAGAATTGTAAGGTACTGTTATGGAAATATTCCGGTGTATAGAAAAATCTTTCTTTTAAAGCTTTAACACTGCTCGCATGGAGCAGGTAAGGCTGCCACAGAAAATCAATGGGGAACGCTTTTGACGATAGAAAAAACGTTAAGAGCAAAAAAATTCAGCTTGTCGACGGGAGATCTGAGGATATATTGATTGTTATAGTGAAATGTTACAATATATGAAAAAATTGCGTCCATTTTCCGGTTCGAAAATGGTTTTGTCCAGAATTGTTGGATATGTCTTTCTAATATTTACGCGATGGTGGTTCATTAAGAACTCTGTCCGGTTGGGAACAAGAAGGAGCTAATGACGCGAACTTGGAGTCTCGTACGAAAGTGTATATAAAAAGCACTGTTTGCTTTCCGTTCTTGGTTCCCGTTATCCGCTTTTCGTCGTCCCTATACCGACCGCCAGGATAGTGCGGGAAAATAATTCGGCATCAAAGCGATATATGTCTCCGCACCTGGGAGAAGGTTGTCGCCGCAGGCAACGTGAGCAATTACGCCTGCAGTGCGAAACGAGTTCTGCAAGGTGCGCGCCTTGGACAGCACGGTCTCGATGTTGGCCGCTTCGCTCAGCGAGTTGCTGACCGGGCCTGTATCGCTCCTCCAGGCCACACTTACTGCCCACTAGAGCGTCACGGAAGCCGCGCATTGGAGTTTGAGGCCATACATTTATTTTGGTACAAATAAAAAGAAGAAAACAAACAGGAATAGATGCTGCGCATAAGATAGATGGAACAAGAGGCGCTTGCACCCGCTAGTGATTGAGAGAGAGAGAAGTGATAGGAAGGAAGCATGCATGTAGAAGGAACAGCGAGACTGAGTTGATTGAATAGTGAAAGTCGGTAGTGAGTTTATAAGATTAATGAGTGATTTGTGTGGGCTTAGCTGGAAGTACGGATGATGTTAAAAATTTTCTAATGCATCGTACTATCGCTAGCAAGTGAAACATGAGCAGAATGAAAAGATCTTAGCCGGGGGAGTTAACTCCACGTTGAAGGAGCGAAGTTTCTCTTCTGTATTTTCTCCCTAGGAGCTAAGAAGTTGGTGTCTTTGTGTTGGCATTTCAGTTTTCTTGTTCTCGTTTCATTTGTTTCTGACAGTACACATACACGCTGGAAAGTCTGCGCGCAATAGTACGAATCATTCAGAAACGTCAGCCTGCGCACGCTTAACCGCTTTCGCTGGCATACGTGTGACGCATTACACGAACTGTCATACTCGGAATATCGAAGTACGAACGAGATCAACATTTACTTCCATTACCAGCCAATGCGTCAGCTCACACGCCGCCTCAGCAGGAGTGCAAGGCGGATAGTGCGAGATCTGTTGCCCCAGTTGGCAAAATGGTTGGTATATTATACTCTCTACAGCTCTGCGCATGACGCGTTAAGGATTCCGCATTGGAAAGTGGCTCCCCCCCCCCCCCCCTTCCCTCTTGCAGTGTACAGGACCACTTAAAAGAAATATGAAGAACAGAACACCGATCAAAACCCTGTCTTGGTGTCCAGCTCGCTTTCTCTAAACAACCGTGCAAGTCGCGCACATTGCATTTATCCCACTTGACACAGCATGGCACCTGCAAGCAAGGATTACTGCTGTGGCTATTCATTGCCGTGAGGAGACACTCAGTGGATGAAAATGACGACTTTATGCAAGGCTAGATTCGTCTGCGGCAGTTCAACACACTCACTCTATGAACGCGCATTGAGGACTGGCGCAGGAACTCACTTAGCCAAGGTGTGAATTCGAAATCTCGCGGGTCGCCGCGGAGCGATCGCGTGGCGACACGGGCGTCCCTTTGTGCAGAGTTGTTCTCGTCACCGCGGCCCAGTGAACGCACCCACGAGTCGAAGACGACGCCACGCGGTGTCCTTTGTCTCGGCCGACCCGGCCAAGCGTGTCCCGGCGCCGGGGCGCGTCGTCGCCGGAAGCGGTGCCCGGTCACCCCCTCGCCTTCTTCCCACGGCCGCCGATGGGGCGCTTCCGGTCCCCCGACACGCACGCCACGCGATCGCACACTGCCCCCACGGCGGCGACCACACGGGGCTGCCTGGCCCCGCTGCTTGTCTTTTGTTTTTCCCACGGGAAGCTCGGCTTCACCTCGAGGTAACAGCTGCTCTCGCGGAACGAGCCTCCTCCTCGCGGGGAGACCTGTTGCTCCCCGGCAGATAAGCGCCCCTGCACACACACCCTGGCGCTGCTGGTTTCGGTTGTGTGTGTGCCCGCAACCCAAAGGAAATTAAAAAAAAAAAATCAGTGTAGCTGCCCTCTTGTTTTTCGCACGCTGCACTCTATTCAAACCCGTTTTACTCCCTGCGGTTCGGGGGACATCTTAATGAGAGTCACCTCTTCACTATGCCCCCTTCTCACAAGATGGACGCTAGCAAAGGGGGGAGGGGGGGGGGGGGGCAGAGATCGGTGGACTGCGACTGCACATATGTGCACGCTGTCATGCGTGGGTTCTTTCTCTTATGTACTTTTTCATATTGTTGACCAGTACGCAATATGTGCGCTATCGGAGGTGGCGAACTAACTTGCCTCATCACTCTTGCTCCATCCGTCGTGCGGGGGTACTGCACACACAACCATACGTGGTGCACTCTTCACGATCCATACGTCACGATCCATCGGCACTGCCGCAGTGCTCACACGTGTGCTACACGGCTACTCCGAGAAAACAACATACACCCCTTTGTTTACTATCTTTTTTTCGGTTTTGAAAAAGAGCCCGGTGCACCCTGGTGTCATCCATTAGATTTATGGGAAATCGGACTCTGTATACATTATTCAATGCTCTCGTCGCATACAAGCCGAAAACTTACTTGGCCAGCAGTAAAGAAAGGTGCAGCTCATTTATTGCGACTACGTAGGAGGTGAGCGGTATCGGCGCGAGGTTTCTATTTATACGAGAGAACCGTGGAAGGAGATGAAATGAGATAAGCAGTGCTGCGGAGGACTTGGCCTTAGCGCCACTGTCGGCGACTGATGCAATTCGGTAGTGTGGTACTTGCCCCTGTGACCACATAATGAACAAGCGAGGTCTCTTTCGAATGTCTGCAGGTCTTGTAGACGCCTAATTTTACTACAAAGAACCTCGTTTTAATTATTACTTACAGTTCGTAAAATGCAACACAGCGTATCCTCAGTGAAACTTGTTTCTTTCACTCTGGCTGTTCGCGAACCAACGCGTCGCTCTCATATTAGGCAATGTGTTGCAACCGTGAAAGCATAAATGCCGATACGGGAACCGACACGAACAGACATGTTGACAACAGCGGCGAGGCGCCAAGTTCTGGACTTGCTTGTAATTTCATGGTAAAGAGCTATGTCGGCAATGCCGACAGCAGGGGGGATTATTCTGAGACAAGCCTTCATTAATACTTTGTAGGCGCTTGCATAGCCTGTCCGGCTACCCACCTTCCGGTTCTTGCTCTCGCAGCTTTAGTGGACTGACAGGTGGACAGTTGTCGTGTTTCCCAATGCGCATGAAGTGCAGCTTGGTTCCCCGTGAAAATCTCTCTCTGTTTCTTTGGCAGTGTGAGTTAGCGAGACAAAAAAAACAACAACTAAAATTACAAATGGCTTGGAGAAAATTTTTATGCCGTCTATCAGAGCGCGCGTTAATGCTCGGGGCTTCCCGTTGGCTTTATGCAAATTACAATACCCGTTCTATGAGTGTAAAGTTCTCCGTGGAAACTCTGGATTGCTCTCTAGCCGGCTTTCCTGCAGCGCTCCCCATGATGCTATGTTTAGCGACGACGCAGACCTGCGCATATCTGATATCCTAAACTGCGTTCTCGCATCCCCTCCACCCACAGAACGAGCGCTACGCCAACTCGTACGATGTACGCCGGTCACTAAACGAAGAAACAACCACAAACGAGTGCGTTTTGTGCGACTTACCTGACAGTTTCGACGCACTCTTGGCCAAGAAAAAAAGCCCTTTAGAATCCTTCGTAGTGGGAATCACAGAGAGAGGAGTACAACACTTCCGGAAGTTCCTCCGCACAAGCGAGTGAGATCGTCCGGGAGTTCTCGCCCCGATGTCCGGGGCAGTCCAGGACAGAGGAGGGGTCCTGGATCCTCGTTCACACACGGGCCTTCGTCGTACGCTCACAGGAACAGTGTGGCCAGAGATGAGCGGCGACAGCACCAGCACGCACACCGTGTGTATCCGTCAGAGCAGAGCAAGGAGTCGCCAAATCGGCGACGGCCCCGGCAGCCCCACGTCCACGTTGCCCGCACGACAGGTAGAGTTCGACTAGTCCGGCCGGCTGGCACGGCCGCGCGCACGATCCGGTTCAGCCGGGGGCGAGAGGCTGCGGCCGCTTCTCTCCCTCTCCCCCCTGTTCTCTCCTCCAGCGCACCGCTCTACACCCTTTCCACGCAGCCGTTACGTCAGGGCGCATGCGCCGTGTCCCACCGCAGCTCTGAAGCGTCCGCCCCCGGTTACCCTGGTGCGTCGCGGTTACCCGGTGTAGTGCACTTACACGCGCTTTTCACTGCCGGTTTGGTTCCTTGCAGTACTTTACTGCGCGCAGATCCCAGTACAAGGCTTTATCGAACTCCTGGCTTGGCTTTCGTCGTTGCTTTCGTTAGCTACCGTTGGAGGTATCGCAAGCAGCGGGACCCAATTCTTTTCTTTTTTTAGACAGCATTACTTTAAAAGTAAGGTCACTTCAAGTGCTTCGCTCTCGTCTCATCTTTCTATTCCCTTAAGTCTCTTTGATGAAATGGTATTGAATGCCATGGAGTAGGTAGATGCTTGTGACTGACCGAAAGCTTCATTCTCTTTCCCTCACTTTCCGCTGCACAGAGCTCAGCGACATCTTCTGTAATTGAGTTGCAGGAACATTCCCCTTTGATTTTGCGGTGCAAGGTCCAAAGACGCATGAAGCTTCGCCATACGTGTCTAAAATAAGTTGGCGTAAAGATGAGGGGCTTATTCACCGTTACTGCGGTCGTCGCCTGAAGGTTCGCTTTTTCCTTAGCTCGTGCTTCCATTCATCGTCATTTAACATTGAGCAATCGTTACCGTTGCTCAAATTCAATTCCTAATGTACTCCTGAATTTCACATTATTTCACGCACCACGTCGCAGAAATCTGTTCTGCGACCCAGTTCTTCGTCTTTCTTTATTTTCACAGTCCGTCTCGTCCGACTGTCTTGCAGCTGTAGTCTGGATTGACGACGAAGACGTCTCACTTTCCTCCGGAGATGCAAACGCCCTGAAATTTGTAGTCATGCAGAGCACTACATGGTCGCAGGCCACAGCAAGAGCAACGGGCTTCTTGCTCTGCGTTTGGCGGCGGTGGCTCTTTCTATTTTCTGCGCTGTACAGTATCGATTGCCCTCGCAGTAGCACGTACACGATCTTTTCCTTCCTTTTTCGACGCGCTCGGAGGGTCTTTTTTTTCTTCTTTTCGTTTTTTATCCCCCTTGCTTCACGACCCGAATGTACGGGTACTTCTCGGTTGCAGCGCGTGCTCCCTGCTTGCGAGCTGTCTCGTATCGTGCTCCGTATGACTGCTTTCTTCTTTTTTATTTATTTTCCTTTTTTTTCTCTCTCTTTCCAAGAATGACGCCATGCAGGGCAGGTTTTCGCAACGCTGTGTTGCGCAACAGATGGCGACTCACACCACACGAGCCGCGGAGTTCACCACTCTGCTGAATTAGAATAATCCCGAGCTGCTCACGGGACGTTTTCGGGGGCTGCGAGCCTAACGGTGAAGATGCATAGATGACCTTCCCCTGGTTGTATGGGCAGAACAATAACAACACGATTGAAAAGAGCCGGGAGATGAGAAGCTTTCGATGGAAATCTTGCAGTATCCTAGCGGAGGTGGTGGTACGGAACACGGATCAGCACGGAGTTGAGAGCATTTTGCTTTTGGAGCTAAAGCGAGCAGGATGCATTTTATTTTGATCAGTTATAGACGGAACTCAGCACGACCGCTCGCCCGTCCGCCTGCACGCACGCACGCACGCACGCGCGTAGTTGTCCTATATTTTTATGCAGCTCAGTTACATGCGAAACAAATTTATCGCTCTATGCGCTACAGTCGGATACGACTCAAGAACGAAGCGGCGAATGCTCCCCAAAGAAGGCTCTCCAGACAATGGCGTAAACTGATTCTCATGATGTCATGTCTCCTTAGACCTGATAACGTTTTATCACAGGCAGTGGCGTGTGAGAGGGGATTAGCCACGGTTTCATCGGATTAACCGCGGCGGCATGAAAATGGATCGACGTCATTGGCTGCAGGGCCTCCTTTGAAGGGCACCTGCCGCTTCTTTTTTGAATTGTCATACTCAGCAATTCTGGAAAAGAACATTTTTCGAGGGGAAAAAGTTTATGAATGCAGTTTTTTTATATATTGCAAGACCTAACTATAACAATCAACATAGCCGCAGATCTCCCGTCGGAATAAGGCTTGCATTTTTTGCTATTAGCGTTTTTTGTGTCGTCAAAAACGTTCCGCGTTTGTTTTCTGTGGCAGTCTTATACCTACTTGATGCGAGTGATAAAAAAACTTTAAAAGAAAGAGTTTGCTACGCGTCGGAAAAATGCACCATTGCTTTCAGCATTTCCATAAGAGTATACTTGCAATGTTTAAATATTAAAAAAAATTTGTTCAAGAATGCTGGACATGCTGGAATGCTGAACAAGAATGCTGGACTAAAGCAATGAAGCTGATCGAAGCAGTTTTGGCACAAAAGTTAGCGCAGCTGAAGTCTGACTATTCCTAAAAAGGTTAGATAACCTAAAAATAGGCCGTATTAGTAAGGACTATCGTTAAAGGATACCGTTTCCGTTAAAAAAAAAATGATTGACCTGAGGAAATATGAAATATGCATAACCTCTGTAAGGCTACAGAGTCGGCATGGTTAAACGAAGAAACTTTGGCAGGCTGGTTTATTTGTTTGGTATAGTACGAAGAAACTTTGGCAGGCTGGTTTATTTGTTTTCTATAGTTCAAAGTTACCTTCTGAAAAATTTAATTTTTTATTCGGTCACCGTCCCTCGTTTCTCATTGCTAAGCATCTGTACAGCACCGTGGCAACGCTGTAAACAACGGTCTCATGTTGCCAGCGCTTTGTCTTCAAGAGGTCATTGCCAGATTCCATATCGTCGTTCGCGCTTCTGAAAAACAACGGACAGGAGTAAGAAACCGACAAAGGCGAGAGCATAAATGATTTCTATAATGTATTTTTACGTTCCAAAGCTTTACATGGGCTATGAGGAACGCCGAAGTGATGGGTTCAAGCTCCGGATTAATGCAAAATGTGGCTGCCGCGGCCAGTATTCGATCCGTTGACATCATGGTCAGGAGCCGTACGAGCCTATCACACCGGGTAAGATATTGAATACTGCCGTTGGCATAGCGGCCAGTGAGATTAGAGCTGAACTCGAAGACTTTCCAAATAAGGAGGACCCAGAGGCAAACGAAATAAGAAAAACACGAACGCCGCAGCCCCACTCGCGGAACGAATGAAATGCTATACACGCGTCCAATTTTCATCTATAGGAGTCACCTATAGCTTGTAACACTTGGAATAGTGCGCTTGTGCTTCTCGTTTTTTTCACGGCCACCCGTCGCCTTTTTGCAGCGCAAACAAGGATACCGAATCCGAAAAACTCCTCCAAACTCTGCAAATTACACAGTTACAAGTTTTTACGATTAGCCAGAACCGTGAATGCCTCGATGGCAATCGTGTGACTAGTACTATAGCAAATGCGAAAAGGTGTCTGATACTTCCCGCGGGATGCCGTCATAACTCCTATGCCTTTGAGCGAAATGGAATGTACTTCGCTAATAGCGCAGTTAGGAATACGAAGCAGAGTACGGAATGGGTTGAGGCCTTACACCGTGGTTGAGGCACAGTATATACTGCTCCTGAGCCCAGGTTCCTCAGCAACTGGCTGCTAACAGCGATGAAACGTGTGAGTGTGTGCAAGGCGTGAGATTTATTCCTCAGCTGTGCAACATCTCTTTCGCTGAGTACAACGAACCGTCGTTTAGTTGAAAGCAAACATTTAACAGACGGTTTACGGTCCCCAAAAGTGGGTGGAGTACAACCCGAAACAAAAAGTATGAAGCTGGGACATGTAAGCCTTACTTTGTACAGTGCATATGGTAGAATATAATCTATACGTTAAGTATATTTACACCGGTGGTCAAGAACTGTTCGCGGAGATCTATACAACCGACCCTGTGTTCGATACTGGATTGTGAAGGGTACGTTTATGTAGAACTGTAGAAAGCAAGAGAGTCCCGCGCATGCATGGTAATCCAGCTGCGTGCCTAGAATGTCATCAGAAGGTCTTTCCATAGCCAGCTGGAAACAGTGTATGAAATTGCACTTGCTCACGCCGTCACTGTCTCGTTAGAGCAACGTTGTCATGTCCCTGATCGGACTATAGAACAAGATCAAAGTGAGCAAAAAGCAATAATCTTGAAAATTTACTTGAAAAGGCTTAGCCCAAAATAATACGACGCATTTTCGGGGTTCTTTTGCAACTGTTGCAGTGCGTTTGAATTTCTATTCATGTTTGAAACGAATACACGTGCGCGATCTAGCAAAGATAGTGAGATCCAATCTCCTTCTGCAAACCCACGTCTGCAAGCGTACATCGAGCGGAGGGGCTGAGAAAGACCGAGATACAGAGTGGGCACACTAAATATAGCATACAACATGTATTCTTTATCGTGTTCCCGGAATATCGTCATATCGACAAGGGGCGACGTTCAGGCTTGTACACTGTCGCTATTGATCGCTGACCGTAAATGCTGCGTCCTTTTCCATCTGGCAAAGCGATACAGCTGTCATGCATTTGCATGTGGACAATAAATGACTTCGCGGCTTTCGTTTCCACATCACGCGTAGCACCGGCTGAGATGTCGCTGCTCTTGAATCACTCAGACAAGTTGCTGTTTCGGAATAATGAAACTATGGATACTGAATAACAGCTGAACCTGTTTCAAGCGTCGTCGATGACGTCATTCTCATCATCAATAAAAGCTTAAAAGCAATAAATGGACAAGGACAGGACAAGTTATTGACCGGTGTTCTTTCAGGAATGGCAGAGTGGACAAAGTTTTTCGCAAATTGTGTGCAGCTAGATGTTAACCAGTTGGGCCATCCGGTAGACCATATTTATCGATGCAGATATGAGCAAAAGCTCGGTGTTCCTTTCGGACTGCAGGTTACTTGGGGGGATCAAAACTAAGTACAAAACAAGTTATTACAATGCTTACTTCAGGACAACGGATGAGAAAAACTTGCCGGCCAAACAAACTGATGGAAACAGATGTACAAAAGCGAAGCAAGACGTATTCTCCACACATCCAAGCAATTGATGTCTTTCTCAGGTCAACATTCTCGGACAAAAATTTTGAAAATTAGAAAATTGTAAGACACTGCTATGGAGATGTTGAAGGTAATGCTCCATTCTTCTGATATTTAGAGTGTTTCCATCGATCGCATCGGACAGTTAAGACTGCCATGGAAACCAATGGGAAGCGCTTTTGACGATAGCAAAAAAGTTAATAAAAGAAAATGAAGACTGCCATCAGGTGATCTGCGGGTACATTTTATTTTTTATAGTGAAATATTACATTGTATGAAAAAACTGCTTTTAGAAAAGGTTTCCCGCTCAAAAATGCTTTTGTCCGGAATTGTTGAGCGTGGAAGCTTTTTCAGAACAGCGGGGTTTTGAACGCATATCAGGAAAATTACGACGCGTTCGACAAGTAAGCGAAAGAGCAGCAAATTAGTGTGCGTAAAGAGATGTAGAAAGTGAGCGATAATATCTACCTGGGCCTAGCAGTCACGGGCGATTTGAATCATTGAGAAATTAGCATGAAATTAAGACATTTCCAGGTTGTAACAACGGCTCACTGATATCCCCGAAAGAAAGATATCTGGGGGCGCCACGTTTGTGGACGCCACTTTTCAAAACTTTTCTCGAGGTTGCTAGCGCTGTTTACAGGAATTTAGTGATGCCGGCTGCATTTGAAATCCCTGCTGCTCTGACAAAATGACAGGGCAATTTCGTGTCTACAGATAAGAGTCGCTTTTCCAAACCAAGAATTAAAGATGTAGTACGTGGTCAGTTGCACGCGCGCCTTGGAAGTGCTGCCTGGTGGTAACAGTTCTTTCTTTTTCCACACGGTGGAATGTTTTACTAAAGGACACTGCAGCTGATTTTTCTTTGCGGAAACAGCTTCTGATGATAAAGAAAATAGTTAATTGAGTATAAATGTGTATAGACACTTTTAGTTGGCCGTACGGAACGGCGTTACGTACGCAGGAGCGTTGCGGGTCGCGAGTGCGCATGCGCAGAACGTTCCGTACCGCTGGGCCGCTTGCGTACGTACGCACGCATCGTCGTTGCGAGCGTGCGCTACGGGCACGTTACGGGTTGCGTTGACAAGATGGCGGCGCCCTGCTCGCCCGCTTCGAAATAAATACATGTCGCAGCTGCATTCTCCAACAGGATAGCTCGCTCAAATGGTAGCGGTTCGCTTTTATTTCGCACACTCTCGCCCACACGCAGAAGTATAAGCGATAAGTAGCCCGTGTTTTTAAGATAATTTGGCGATTTTCAAGCTGTAGGCCTAACTGTGTTTACCTCGTAGCAACGACACCTGGCGGAGCACTTCTGTGGCTTTAGTCAATTATTTCATTTTCTTCTGCTTGCATAGTTTTTCTTGGAACAAAAAAAAAAAGACTCGCGATGCAGCCAGCTCCGTTACCAGTAATTAAATGCTTCTCGGCATTTCGATAGCTGCTGTGGTAGTCGCGGAGCACACGAGAATCGCAACCTGAAGCAAACAAAACAGCGAGAACGGCTGGAGGAGGATTGGCGAGAGGCTTGGCTTGGCTGATGTCAAGAACTTTTCAAGCATCAGTTCTTATTTCTTGCGCCAGATGGCGCGGAGAAGCACAGCGGAGAATTTTAGGATGCGCTTGGTACGTCCAGTCGGAAGGACGCTAACGTACGGCTAACTAAAAGTGTGATGGACGCGCCATTCGTACCGTACGCAACGTAGTGTGCGTTGCGTACGTAAGCCCGTTACGTACGGCCAACTAAAAGTGTCTTATTTCGTTTCTTGAAGAAAAGGGCTGCAATTCCGTGAGCGTCGAAGTGTGCGTCTTACGTGAATTCCTAGAAGCTTTTAGCCATTCATGCTATTTTTGTGAAATATGCGGTTATATAAGTATACACGCACCAATTTTGACATTTTTCTCAGAACAACATAATGAGTGTCTGAACGGGACGTATAACAGTGAATTCTTGTGGCGATTTACTGTACTGTGAGAGCTAGCAGAAAGAAAAGGGTGACACGGGAAAAAATTGTCCATATTCTTCCACAATGATCACATCCCTGCTCCTACCTGTATATGGGGGATGGGCAGAGCCAGCGCTCGCAGAATCACGCAGGAAGTTTCACTACTGGAGCAGCGTCCTAAGGGCGTTAGCAACAGTCTGGCCGATGCGGAGTAATTTCTTCGCAAGGTAAAAACGGGTCGTATAATCAGACCTTCCCGCTGTGCCACGGGAGCCTTTCGGCAAATTTTGTTGCCTTATCTCTTTAACGAGTACGAAATTCTAGAAGCAACCCCTATGAGCGCCAGATTAAGTCTCAGACGTGTGATCCGCAATGATTTGGTTGAAAGAACTGCATGGCATCCTCAAGGGACTCGGGAATGCTTGTCTGACAGACACGGCGTCAGAGCGTCACAGCGGATGGCATTGAAGGTTGGGTGTTCTGCCTATTCTCACGCGCACGAGCATTGTGTGACGGCCTCGCGCGTCCTGCATGCTCGCCCTCGAGCTGTGGCCGACGCGCACTTCCTACGCCACGGAGCTGTCCCGTTGCATAGCAAGTGAAGTGGACCTCGCTGCGACCGACCCCGCATACCTGCGTGACGAGAGTGGAATGACGTCGCCGCGACCGGTGTCATCCGAAGAAGGTTTCTCGGCTGCCATCATACACTTGCGTTTGCTGCGAGACACGCTCTCACCACGAAGGTACGGCATGCTACTGCGAATGTGATGGCATATAGGTCGTACTAACCAGCGCATTGCAGCCGTGTGAGTCGTCTTCGTTTCTGAGCCGTGAGCCATTACGCTGTGCTAAGGCTGCGGCCCGGACATGAGTCGCGTGAAGATTGCATTAGCATGTCTGCGGTGTGCTGAGGATAGCGAGCCCCAGCGACCCCTATCTCATCTTCGAGGACAATAGAAGAGAGACGAATTTACAATATGTTCGTCCACGATGAAAAAAAATGGCGGTGATTTAGCTCTGGTTAAACCTGGAGGATTGCGAAAGCAACGAGGTGGGAGAGAGAGGCGACGGAGAGCGCGCGGCAGCGGCGGCGGCCCCGGCACGCCAGCTATACGCCGCTACTGCGCATGCGCAACTGACGAGCGCGGCGGCTGCACCTCTGAGTCACCCGCGCAGCGACGGCGGCGGCGCGCCAGCTGTGCGCCGTGTGACGTCACTGCTCCTCGCGCATGCGCAGTATGGCCTTTCGTCAGCTCCGCGAAATGGCTCCTCTACTCGCGTAGTGTTGCTTTTGCAACAACAATTAAGGCAACAAGATGGAGACCCTAACAAAGACAATTAAAATATATTCGGCAGTTGAGTTATCAGATATCCACTGTCTAAGGTGTCTGCCCCGTCTTTTTAGGCTTGGTGAAGTTGCAATGTTTGTTCAATAGGGGAGTAATAAAAGAGATCACCACCACCACTAAAATAAGCAGTTCTGCTAAATTTGAGACTAAAGTTACCTCCCTTGGTAAGAGGCCGGAGAGCTTTTCTTTGACCAATTTCGGCAGTCAACCTTTGTTATTGCAGGAAATCCCATAAAATATGTGAAGATGAGGGTAGCTTAGTGCAAAATTTACCTCTTAGTGCAACCGACTGCGCAGGACGGAATATATTGGCTGGTACCTGAGTGGTGCAAAGGCCACAAGTTGGCTTGACCGCATGAGGCGCATTTAAGTTGTTTGACACCGGAAAGAATCACCGACCCGTCAGGCCGTGGCAAATCTTGTACCCATTGGAAGACCGATGGTTTCCAGGCGGCACCGGGGATCGAACCCAGCCCCTCGCGCATATGAGGCTGCAGATGCTCCTACTCATACACTCTAGACCCTAATACGCCTGTAAAGGTGTAAAAAGGGCGTAACTTGTCCTCAAAGGTTTACTCCCTTTTACTCCTTTCTGATTAGAGCCCAGTCACTCTACAGTTATTACTATCTTAGCCATATTCTTGCAGCTGCTAACCGCTCTCTGGGTCTTCTAAAACGTAACCTTAAACAAGCGCCTTTTCACCTGAAAAAACTAGCATACGTTACCTTAATACGGCCTAAAATCGAATATGCGTCGGCCATCTGGGACCCGGATCAAGCATACCTTATAGATGACTTGGAATCTTTGCAAAACCGTGCCGTTAGATTCATCTTTTCTGATTATTCTCGTCATACTAGCGTCACCGCACTAAAGGCTCGCGCCGAACTTGATACGTTATCACATCGCCGGAAACTATCACGCTTGACCCTTTTCCATAAACTTTACCATCATGTTCTGCTCCATGACGATTTTTTTCAATCACCTGAATCTTTTTTTTTTCCACGTCGCGACCACCCGCTGAAAGTTAAACGCATATCATGCCACACTTCTTCGTTTGCTAACTCTTTCATACCACGTACTATAGTCGACTGGAATAATCTACCATCACACATCGCTTCTGAACGGGATCTTAATAAGTTTCAGGACCTTATTACCCAAATGTCTGTTTAGCTTTACTAATTGATTTTACCACATGCTGCATTCAGCTTTTTTGTTATTTTGTTTTGTTCCTGCGGTTGTTATGCCTCTAAAACACTATCTGTTCTTTTTTTCGTGTAAATTACAATGTATACTACAGGTTTTTGTTTATTTCTTTTGTTTTCTACATGTGCTTTCTGTTCTTATGTATTGCACCTTGGCGCTTGCTCAATCTTATTTTGCGTTGTGTGTCATTGCTGCCCCCTCAGGGGTTTATTGAATAAATAAATAAATAAATTCCCAGGAAAGTGATCTGTGAGATAATACGACTATGCATTTGAAATACTGCAGTGATCTGAGTGAACTGCCTTTCATCTCACGTCAATTGGACGGACGGACACCGCACCGGCCGCCGTCCGAGGTTCACACTGCGCATCACAGGCCCTGATGTTCTTTCTTTACCCTGCAGCCACTTGCTTTTCATTTCGTTCGCGCTTCTCCGCCCCGTCCCGCGAGGCGGTTTCAGAGCTGCAAGCAGCACCAACACAAGCATGTAATCGTGGCCGCTGGCTTCGGAGGCCGCTTCCTCGTCCACTCCTCCGCTCGGCGCGGCGGCCGCCAATCGCGTCACCCCAGGTTACGTGGCTCGCCGCGGGTCGCCGCGGAGAAGAAACCTGCCGCTGTGTGTGCGCTTCGCCGTCTTGCTCGCAGCGGGCGACTGTCGTCCGTCGCCAGCGCCTTTTATACATTTTTATTTCCCGCCGCACACTGGCATCGGCCGCGCGACCCCGAACAGTGAGAGCCCGATACGGGGGAAAGGAAACAACGTTCCTTCGAGCCCGGCCGCCAGCTAGCGACGCCGTGTGGCACGTGCGTCCATTGCAGCAGCGGGCGGAGGATGTGCCCGCCAAGTCCCACTTCCAAGGGCCGCGAGCGCACTCGCCGATGAACTGGCGGCGCTGGCAGCAGCAGCGGGTTTGGGCGCCCTCCTGCCGAGGCCGTTCCTCTCTATCAGCCTCGATACTGGCTGCGTTTTGTCCCGGCAGAGGCACCTTTTGGTCTCTGACCCGGAGCAGACCCTTCGCCGGGTTGCCGCGCTAGATGGCGCTCGCGAGATCGCGTTTGCGTCTTGTGCAGGGTTAAGCGGACGCATTGCGCGCCCGGAGGATAAGCGGGAAAACAAAAAGGAGCGCGGACGTGCAGTGTAGCGAGATCGTGAGGTGAGATTTGTCCGCGGAACGCGCGAGCCTAGCGTAGCGGTTATGTAACGCGCGGAAAGCGCGACCAGGCTGTCACCCTGTCGAGTGTAGTTGAGCGTCACGTGTCATGCTTCGTGACAAGCGCAGCCAGAGCTGTTTTTGTGACTTTGGGACCGTGCGATATGATGAGGGACGTAGACATTTTGACGTAACTCTGGGGGGTCAGTCGCAAGCAGGAAGGACAAAACGAAAGCAGAACTATTTTATATTTAAAGTTCTCGATAATGAAAAGTAACGAGCATCAATCAGACCGAGTTATGAGTTGCCCGACCGGCAGCCATCTTCTTTTTGTGCTCGGGCATTGCCAGTGAAATGTGCCATGGAATGAAATCAGCTTCATACAGAAAAGTACTTCGCCTCTTTCTGTCATCTGTACGTGCACGCATCCGTGTTTCTTGCTCTTCGTCTTCACACCCCCTCTCCACTCTGCGGCAGCTGGCGCGACGCCCTCCTCCCATTGGCTACAGCTGGCGCGGCTCTCCTCCGAACTAACCCGAGCTTACTCGAGTTTCTCCGAGCTTCACGCAAGATTCTTGGTTGAGACCGCGTTAAGTAGTGCTTTCGCACTAAAAGGGAAGGGAAGGAAAGGTTGGGGGGGGGGGGGGGGGGGGGGGTTGAGGATGAGCTTAGGAGTTAGGAGACGCAGGAAAAGTTGCTTGTAGGCGAATGGGAGTGAATTCAGCAGAAGGAATGCAGGAATGAAGGAATCATATTCTTAGCGGTAAGAAACAGACACAATACCAAGATACACACACACAGGACACCCGCTAGCGGGTGTAGCGGGTGTCCTGTGTGTGTGTATCTTGGTGTTGTGTCTGTTTCTTACCGCTAAGAATATGATTCCTTCAAGCCGTTACCAACTAGCCCAACTTAATGTTTTAACGAATGCAGGAAGGTTGCCCTGAGTCAGCGTGCTCTAACATGCTCGTGCTGTTATGGGATCGCTATTCATCAAACATGAAAGGCAGTAAATCTGGGGAGGAGGATGGCAAAGCAAGCGAACAGAACGCGAAAACCCCGTGTCACATTTCGGTTTATAGGCGACAAATTGGTCTGGGCTTGGTCTGTATGTAGATTGCAGGTTGTCGTTCAGACCACGCTGACTCGCTCATCAGGGATATTCTCAAAATCAGCTTCTTTCTCACGGATGAACGCGTGAGCACCGGGCCCTGGCTGCACGTTCTAAACGTCGGCAGCGAGGCTACTAATTTTGGGCAACACTGTCCCGCAGTGCTAGCCTGCTGCTTGTTTCAAATTACGCTCAGCTAGGTTGCATGCGTCCCTTTTTACCGCGAATTCTTCCCCTCCTTTCCTTGCAAGGTTTATTTCTTTTAAATCACGAACCCTCTTACTAGAGAAGCATGCTTGAAACTCAGATGTGCTGTTGTTGATGTTGCTGTTCTTTGCAGATATACATAAATCCTGCTTGGCCATACAGTTTTTGGGCAACCGACTACTGCCTCAAATTCTCGCTAGCGAGAAAGCTTGTTCTGCCAGTTCTTGTACCATATTTTTTTTTTCGAACACATGTTGCTATCTTTGCTAAAATAAACGCGCTGGGCGTTCCCGTTAAACACTACAAGTAGAGGTGACCTTGAAGCGGCCTGAATAAGGGGCCTTCGAAGGATACTGTGTGCATCAAGGTTTCGAGTTGGTCTGTGATTCGACACATTAGAGGGAGAGCTGTTGCGTTTTCCCTGTGTTTTTTTTCTTTCGAATTTCTTTCCTGAGGACATTTCGAAACTTTCGCATCTTATAAACAAATCTTTACCTTTTTTTTTTTTCTTTTTTGGTGACGCACAGGGTGGATATCTTCCTGTGCGTGTTTCAGAATTTGTGTTCCCACGCCTCTGATACCCTCGCCCAGCGGATTTGTGTGTGTTTTTTTTTCTCACTTATCAGACACGAAAGGAATGAGTTTCTTTTTCCGTGTTCAATGCACCGGATAGGACCAGCATTGCATTCGATGCAGGGCGGTGTCCGAAGCAAAGGTTCCGCATACCTTTTCCCAGTGGACGGAGCCCCACGTGCGCGATTTATTAGCAGGCAAAAATGAAAAGAAAACTGAACCTCGACGCTTTTTCTCTGAGTCGCTTGCGTCTTTCGGGATTTCCGAAACAAGGCGGAGTGTATAGATTCCGGCCGATGCTCTCGCCGATGCGTTCTGTTTTATTATTCGGCGAAACCACGAAGGGAAGACATCGCTTAGTACATTTTTTCTTTCAATTTTCTTGACATTCCTGGAATTCTCGGCAATTAGCGTTCGTTACGATGCGCACGTAGACCCACTTTCGCACACTTGGTGTATAGTTGGAGGTGAAGCAATGCTTGGGCCTGTGCGCATGACTCAAAGCTCGCTTATGCGGTCTCGTTTTGAATAACTTCTTCGAGCGATGGGTTGCAGCTTGCATAATGGAGAACTACTGGCAACGTGCCAATGCAGGCGCGAAGGTATACCTAAGCAGAACCGACTGGGTTTTTTGTATAAGGCGAATCTATATAGTCTAACTTTTGCCTTCATATCTGGGAAGGCCGTTTCTGTCGTTCTTTTCCAACATACGCTATCAATGCAGCAGTGTGAAGCACGAAGCGTACTGTACCTGGTTGTTTGATGCGTCTTATGGAGCATTGGTTATATCTACGAGTGATATTGGTTTGGTTTAGTTTGGTTTATGGGGTTTAACGTCCCAAAGCGACTAAGGCTATGAGAGACGCCGTAGTGGAGGGCTCCGGAAATTTCGACCACCTGGGGTTCTTTAACGTGCACTGAAATCGCACAGTACACGGGCCTCTATAATTTCTCCTCCAAAGAAATTCTAGCCGCCGCGGCCGGGATCGAACCCGCGTCTTTTGGGTCAGCAGCCGAGCACCATAACCGCTGAGCCACCGCGGCGGCTTGAGTGATATTGGATTGAGCAATGAACACCAAGGTATTTGGATGTTCACGATGCTGTCTAACCTTAATTCCTTGTGACCCCAGGTTCAGAAATAATTTCAGGGGATAATGGCTACAGAAATCGATCAACTGTACGAGGTAAAACTGTAGTCAACTGTCGTCCTGAGTTGTGTGATTTTGGCTCCATTTAGGGAGTGCAAATGAGATATTTGAAATGAAGTTACTCATTAATGTGATTGAGGGGAGGAAAAATATTGAGCAAAGTAAGAATAAATATCCTAATTATACAATGAGAGCACTGTAGATGCCTTCTGGTGAATATAAAATAGATGTGTGATCATAAGCTATACATTATTCGCAGTTACTGGAGTGCTGGATGCAGTGTTCATGCATGAAGCCATGAAACGAAGCATTACGTTAAGGCCATATTTTCGTTGAGGCTCAAGTACACATGGCAGCAATCTCTCTGAACAACAGGCGAATATGGGAGTGTTGGGGTTACGACAGATTACGACTGCGAGGCAGCTTATCCCGGAGAAAGAAGAGCCTCATGCACTTAACGCGGTGAAAGTGCAAAAGAGCAAAGCACGCTCTTTATGTAGTTACCTAAGTGCTTAAGGTGTCTAACTTTTATGCTTGCAGACCTGCGCACACACACAAAAACACACAAAACTAAAGGTAACTTTTTCTTCCTTTCTAGCCCTTGTAAGGCAATTAGTATGCACCCTGCACCTTCTCTGCCGTCTTGTCCAGACAGGCACTTGAGTGATGTCCGAGGAAAACGACATGAAGAAAGCGCTGCCATCGGCGGCAGCGCAGAAATCATCCGTGTGTGAGTTGCTTGCGAATCTCGCGCGCGAAAACACATGGCGGCGTCTGCTGTTTTTCTTTCCCCGCTTCCTCTTTCTCAGGCAGTTGGGCGTTTCGACACAAGTCTGCACTGCTGAGCGGGCATGCAAGCTGCGCACCGCGAAGACACGCTCAGCTTGGGGCGGCAGATGTTAGCTGGCGCCACTCATCCGGCTACAGCAACGTTTCGCTGTTATCGTAATGAGCGTCCAGCGCTGACAGATAACCCGTAGGTGCTCATTTTTAGGTGCTCATTTTTTCAACTTTTTTTTTTTCTGGCGCAAGAGTCATCTATCGCATAGAAAACATCGTGTACAGTACCCGTGCGTCTTTCCATGCTACATCATTTTTTTGAAACGAAAGCTCCACTACGCTACCTAGAGAAGCCTTCAGTGACCGTGCAGATTTAGCCTTCAAGCCAGTTAGAGACCAAACCACAGTAGAGCTGTATAGCCATGATGTGTTGTCGTTTAATGGTGCGACGTCATTGTGACGCCACACGATGACGCAGTGATGACGTCATATCACGTGGCCGACTGGAGAGCCTCGCCGTGCATTGCGGTGCAGCGATTGAAGAATACGAGCACCCGGCTGTGGTCGCTTGCCGAGCTGCAACATTGAAACGACAGTGTGAAGCCAAAAAGAGGAAACATGCAGCCGAAACTGAAGAGGAGCGTGAAGAACGATTGGCAAAACGCCAACAGCAGACCACGGAACACAGAACAGTTTTACTAGGGATAACGAAGAAAAAAAAAGAGCAATAAAAAAATGTGTCTCCAAGCAAATTATGAGCCTCGTCATTGCTTCAACCACCAGCTGCACTCTTAGCGTAGCCATGCAGTGAAGCTTTCGCTTACACACCGGGTTTAACTAAAGCTAAACCATGCCGGAGCCTTGTGTTTTCTTTCCCTGAATTCCCGTCGCGGTGGGTGGTAAGCCAAAGGTCGCGGGTTCGAATTCCGAATGCGGCAGCCGCGTTTCGTTGGAAGTGAGCACGTTAAAGAGCCCCGGGTGGTCGAAATTAATCCAGAGACATCCACTTCCCACCATCGTAACAGTATCTTACGTTATTCCACAGTTGGCTCACAATTAAAGTGATGTCCAAGAGAGCTGGACTTGAATACGAGTGCTGCAATGAAATAAGTTCACTGGGCTCTGCCGCATGCACCTCTCGCTTTCATACGTAATATGGCGAAATTTTAGCATGTCTCTTGTTTTGAAAATTACACTGAGTTCTTTACTGGCCTGTGTCGCTCACAAGAAGGTATGTGGGGCTTAACTTAGAGAAGTTGCACATGGGCTATGGAGACACTTAAAGTAAACTTTTATCGCTTGTTGAAATCATAATACATCACTATAGTCGGATACAACTCCAAAAGGTAGCGGCGAATGCCCCTCAAACGAGGCACTCCAAATGTCGCCGACCGGTTCTGAAGACGTTGCGGCTAATCTGCTTGCATGACATCGCAGGTGACTGGCAGGTGGCTATGACGACATGGCAATCGGTCGACGCCATTGGCTGGAGGGCCTCGTTTCAGTGGTATCTGCCGCTGCGTTCTTTAGTTGCACCTGACACTAAATCAAAATACGAATCGGGATTTTGAAGAGTCGACTGGCTCTTAGTTTGTGTTCGCGAAACGCGTACGCCTAGCGCTTGCTGTTTGAAACAGAAAGGCACAAATGGGGCGGGGACAAAAAAGGAACGTGAAGCAACAGGACAACCGCCTGTCCTGTTGCTTCACGTTACTTTTTTGTTGGCGCTTGTCCTGTAGCTTCACGTTCCTTTTTTTTTGTCCTCGTCCCATTTGCGCCTTTCTGTTTCAAACATGGCTACGAACCAAGTAGCCCAAACCAAAGTACTTCTAGAGCGCTTGCTGGAGTGGCATAAACTGTCAAGACGATAAAGAGAAAAGAGAAAAATATAGGGAAGAAAAAATTATCAGCGGAAATAAAGGCATGAAATTCAGCCTTGCACAGGCGCAACCTACGCACTAGATTCGCATGCACGTAACCAGATGGAGCGTCAGTATTTATCGCATTTGACAAATCTAGGTTTCTGGCGAGAGCTCTGAGGTGAACGCAAGCGCACCGCCTAAAGTGTAAACCGATGGGGCGACGATTCAATTGCGTTCTCATCTGTTGCATGGCCGCACACGGCGCACATCGCAGCTGTCTTTCACGTGTGATTTTAATTCAGTGCCCCTCCGCGCAGTTAGCGTCGAGCTCAGTAAAATGGCTACTACAGCTGACTTAATACAGAATACTTGGTTCTTCGAATTCTCCTGCGACACTTGGTGCCGGA
This sequence comes from Amblyomma mixtum, assembly GCF_055824585.1. NCBI lineage: Eukaryota > Metazoa > Arthropoda > Arachnida > Ixodida > Ixodidae > Amblyomma > Amblyomma mixtum. The sequence continues at coordinate 48,039,222 of NC_143016.1, read as the reverse complement.
ACCTGAACAAAGTGGCTTGCGCAGAATCGCTGCGTTGTGCAGAACAGGACGAATTCATAGCCTGCGCGCGTACTTTCGACTGCCACGGCCAACGGGACTTGCCAGCGTGGGAGCCCTTGCCGTCGAGGCCCTCTGCCCGTCCAGTGAACGCGACGATGGTGAGTGGGAGCACCATGGCAGCCATGGGGGCGCTAAGGGTATCTATCGGTCCAAGCGACCAAGGTCGCTGGACCAAGTCTGCACTTGGCCGCTTGGAACCAAGTTCCGTCACTTAGACGACTGCCTGACCGCGCTCTCTAAGCGTTCGTATGTCTCGATGCCTTGGAGAAAAGTCGAGGCAACAGCCGGTAGTCGCAATTTCCCTAAACGAGTAAAGAACTACGCACATTCATTTTAGTGTTTTTGGACAGCCGTTTGCTCTGCAGCCCCGTTGAATTTGTAACGGCTTTTATTGACAGGAGAAGACTGGTTGTGAAGGCTGGTTAGAGCGGGCAAAGGACAGGTCCGGTCCCAGGATAGTTGATGCTCTCGTCTCGCGCCGGCTCTGCTGCTTCAGTTACCGATCGTCGTCTTCTCGTCTCGCGCCTCGCGTCGGTTCTACTGCTCCGACTGCTAATAATCTTCCGCTTTACAAATTAATTTAATAGAAGGGATTCAGGCTTTTAAGTGAGGAACCTAACCAACCCGAAAACTAACGCGACGGTAGTTTGAATGCGTTACTGTCGTCCCTTAAATTTTTCTTTTTTGATCTCGGCCTGTATCGACAGAACTGGAAATATGCTGCATCGAACGTCTCAAAAACAGCAGCAGCAGCAGTAGCTCTCGACAACGACATTAAAGAGCTCAACCTCGGCAGTCACATATCTCCTAGTATCTCACTCAGCGAAGACGGCGGATCGTGGCACGCCAAGAGAAGATCCGAGCATAACCACAACAGACGCCACGCGCACGCGAAGACTTCGATCGGAGCTCATCGCAAAGCAATGGCATCGTTCTATCTCGCCGCGATGCCTTCGGGGCAGTGCATCGGCGCAAGCACCGCAGGCCCTCCCGAAACAAACCGCGCACGCGACTACACCGCTCATGGATCGGGCCGGCCGAGATACGAGGCACGCGATTTTCGAAGCCCAGGCGCGAGACGCAGTTTCCTCGTGTGCGCGCGTGTGTGTGACATATCGGGACACGCGGCTGCAGCATTGTGCCGCGTGTTGCCGGGCGTCCTCCTTATTCTCTTCCCCTTTCTTCGATTTACCCGTTTGGCTTGTAGCATTCCTTGCCGAGTCTGGCGGCGAGCAGCAACAGTGACCTGGCTCTCTCTTTGGGATGCCCTTGTGGTGCGTTTTCGACTATGTAATACCGTCGACGTGTTCTTTGCGAGGGAGAAGGAGGGAGACATCAGCGCGCGCTCTATCGCGCTTTGCTCGATAGTGTTGTTTGCGGCATGCGTTGCGAACGACGAGATCCTTCTCGCTTTGGCTCTCGAGCTGCACGCGCGTGCCAGACCCGGCCGCGATATTTATTTCCCGGTTCTGGCATCTTTCCTCCATCGCCTCTACTTTGCCTCGATGCGAACGCACGGCTGTATAGGCGCGGTAGGCGGCCCGGTAGCTGTGTATGTGCACCGCGACGATCGGCCACCAACCGTCCTATGGCAGAGCCCGGTTTGCGAACACTTCTCCCGCCCGCTGCTGTCCTTCTTTCTATTCGCGTTTGTGCTTCTCGTTTCCGTTTTTATTTTTTTTTCCGTCCGGTGAGTGCGGTGCCGTGAAAAGGACCGTGCGTTTAACCTGAGTGCGTCTATTTTTCCGATAAAAATAGTCGGGTCTGGACTGGTTGGCGTAACAGCAGTCTTGCTTCCAGGACGATCACAGAAGTTGATTGATCGTGTGCATGCCTGTGTGTGAGTTGCAGGAACTTACTTGAGATCACTTTGGTTTCTGATATACTTATTTGGGTTCAATTCTTTTCTTTACGTTTGGTAGCTAAGAAGGGCTTCTGATCAATGTGCTATTTCTTTCTTTGCTCAGTAACATCAGGAATCATTCTTGTTTGCAAAACAGGCTTAGTTTCCGCCCTCTCTCTTCAACCCTATCCCTTACCCCTTCCCAAGCAAAAAACAAAGAAAAAACAAGCAAATACGCTGATAAAACATCGTCGCACCTTCAGGGCAAGTACGCAGTGGTGACTGTGTGCAGGATTGGGAGGGTGCCAGCATGTGTGTTCGGAAAACACGGTGTTGAAGAAAGATAAAACTTCCGGAGAAGCACAAAACAGACGACTGAAAAAGATACGTGTCAAATTGCAGCAAGGAGGCAGAAGCACGTGCAAGGTCCGCAAGAGCAAGAATATAAAATGAGAAACGAAAATATGCACTAGACGAGAAGGCGTCACAAACACACGGCTTGCGAGTGACGATAGGAATGGCGGCAGATCTTTGGTTGCGTTCCAAACCATGCATATGAAACACACGCGAGAACAAGTTAGACAGAGAGCAAGGAATACGGAATAGTGAAAACACCAGTCTGCTGCCTTAGTCTGCTAACCAAAATTTCATTTGATCTCTGTAAAACGAATATAAATCCTGTTATCGAAACGCCAGTCAGCAGAACTCATGCTTTCCAGAGCAGATTCGGCTGTGAGCTATCTTCCCACCTTTTGCTCCTTTCATACTTGACAGACATAGCAGTATACACACGGTATATACTTTCTTGTGGCAAGATACACTTACGTGATTTTGTTGCTGAAATGCACTCTTGGCCTGAACTTCGCACTCTCTGCGATTGTGTTCGGATTTAGAACTCGCTCATTGGTTCTTTGTTGCTATAGAAGGCCTCGATGAACGCGTGCATAGAGCCAACTACGTGGTGACAACTACGTCATTTCGGTCACCAGACGCAGTTTCATGGCGCTGCAGTATTGCTGCAGTGGCTGCAGTTTTGGATATGCACGCGAAGATGTCGTACCACACTGCTACGTGTCCACACTGCAGCTCTGTACAGTACATGCCTCCGGTTGGCCACGCGGACCACACCTTGAAATGCAACGCGTCTCGCGCTCCTTGCGGAAACGTCCATGGTCAAGGCGCTGCGAAACGCGCAGAACAAAGGAAAAGCGCGGTAATCTATGCACTTCTCTGTGGACACCGCAGCCGCGCCAAGAGGGAAAGGTTGAAGGAAAGAGTGGAAGAAGGAAGAAGCGCCTTAACTTAGTGGAGGGCGGCGCAATTTCGACCACCTAAGGTTCTTTAACGTGCACTAACGCACGGGCTCCAATTTCGTTTCGCCTCCATAGAAACCCTGCTATCGCTGTGGGAATTTGATCTCGTGTCCTCGATCTTGGCGAACGAGCACCTGACCACTGTGCCACCGCGGCGAGTCACGCTTCGAAACGTCCTTCTGGCGCTCTGTATGCGTTTGTGTGACCGTTATAAGTATATCACAAAATGAACAAGGGAGGGGAAAACCTCAGGTTGCTAGAGCCAACGTTTCGACAAGGGGACTTGTCTCCAGACGAAGACAAGTCCCCTTGTCGAAACGTTGGCTCTAGCAACCTGAGGTTTTCCCCTCCCTTGTTCATTTTGTGATCGCCAAGGACCATCTACCGCACCCTCTCTCTACCATGGACGTTATAAGTATAGTTAAGAAAGCAACATAATACAATTATTGTTTCCAGTAAAAATTGAATCTGTGGCTTTTGCTGGCTATGTTGACGTTTGTTTGGCTTTAAAAGACGCATTCATCGCCGATAAAATTGAATTTCAAAATCTTCCCGCCAGAAGCTTCAAACCCGTGACGTCTTTACTTTCAAAAAGGACGTGTTGCCACCGTTTTGAAGTGAACGGTGGTATAGCGTGGCCTCTGAGATCCAGGTGATAAAGACTGTGTGTCAACGTATACATTTTACTTGCAAAATCGGCCGGTGGTGGCGACAGCTGTCTTCATGGCCTTTTTTTTGGCATATACTAAAAGAACTTTTTTTTTTTTCGGTGATAGTGGTCTCTTTGTGATTAGAACGCGTTACCATATCGATGCAGGCCAACTTCCATCTGTTCTCAGCGTACATTGAGGGGCCCACGGCGCCCCTATGGCTTGACACAAAAGGTTGTGCGGGCCGAGTACACGTCATCCGGCGTCTTTCGGGTTCGAACGCATGCAACTCTATCGCGCATGTCCGGCTAGCTCAGTCGGCAGAGCCTGATGCTTTTAAACTCAGGGTCGTCGGTTTGGGCCCCACGTTGGGCGCCAGTGAGGTAACCTCCGCCGTTAAGGAGGTTTGCGAGACAGGGTATATCATCCGATGAGTGACTCACCTCAAGCACAGACAACACCGTTTATTACGGGCTTATGAAACAACACTCAAGCATACAATAAAACAAATGCACTCGCTCAGCGATACAAGCAAAGAAGAAGAAATAAACCGGCCAAAATCTACTCTTGCACTTAGGAAATTTGCCAAAAACATTGCACAGTGTTGCGGAAAAGGTTGCCACACTGTATTTCCGCATGAGGCGTCAGCGCAGCGAAGACCTGCTCTTTTTTTTTTCGGGAAAAAAAATGTTACGAAAATGTCATTCATATTCATTCCTGCTACCCTTGAGAACCATGAAAGCCATTCTCGGCTCTTCCCGATCAAGGTATTTTCCTGCCGTGGTGAACGCGATACAGAATATGCAGGTAGGTGGCGAGTGCTCCGGCCGCAACGCTTGTCATGTGCAGGGAGCACCCATCTGCGAAGGGAAAGAAGATGAAGCAGAAGTCATATGGCCAGTATTGTCTCGCTTAGTGTCCAGAAGCACACCGATACCTAAGCGTTTTCGTATATCCCGATGGAGCAAAACAAAGTATTCGCCATCATCACAAACATACATCACAAGGACGTGGTTTTGTCATCATCTGTGCCGCAGCTTCTGTCAGCTTCAGTTTACGCGTCTTATTTGAATAGCGCGCTATTTGACAGTTCTTCCGGATCCTTAAATGGACCCTGAACCACTTGTCGAGAACACATGCGATGAGTGGTGCCTTTTGCAATGATCAAAAGCCTTTTAGCAGGTACTCACATATACTAAATGACAGGTTACCAACATCCCTCAAGAGAAAAGTGTATAACAGCTGGATGCTATAGGTAGTCACATATGGGACAGATACATGGAGACTAACGAGGACGACGCAGCGAGCTATGGAAAGTAAAATGATAGGTGTAACTTCAAAAGACAGGAAGAGAGCAGAGTGGGTCAGGGAACAAACGCGTATTAATGACATCCCAGTCGAAATCAAGAGGAAGAAATGGGCAGCGCATGCAATGTGAAGGCAAGATAACCGGTGGTCGCCAAGGGTAACGGAGTGGATTTCAAGAGAAGAGAAGCGTAGCAGGGGAGGCAGGAAGTTAGGGCGGATGAGGCGAAGAAGTTTGCGGGGATAATGCGGCCGCGGCTTGCACAGAACAGGCTTAACTGGAGAGACATCGGAGAGGCCTTTGTCATGTAGTGAGCGTAGTCAGGCTGATGAAGATGCGTGAGTATTAACCATGGAACACGTTGAATTGTTCCCCAAGGTGCCTAAGACAATTTGTAATCAGACAACGTACGCAACTTCTGAACAGTAGTTTCGGTTTCCCTTCCTAAGACTCGAGGTCTCTACGTAAGTCTTCAAAGCTAAGGAAACGCAACAGTGCAGTCGGTCCCGCAAGTCTGAACATTTTTAACCAACGGCTCCCCCGATGCCTGCTTAACTCTTTGTATGGTGCGCCTATTCTCCTGCTGTGAGCCCTATGGCGCAGCCATTTATGCTGAAGCTGAAGTCGGATACGCAGTAACTGCAAACGCCATGCAGAGCTTGCACGCCACGCCACGAACAGTTACGATCTAGCGGCAAGCACCACAGCTGCTGTGCCAGCTCCAATGCAAGAATGAGGTGCACAGTAGGCGAAAAATTGTGCCTCGCAGTGTCACATGCAACTGTTACATATTAGTTGAATGGTTCAGCGGTAAAAGTTGTGAGTGAGGTATTAACTATATTTTGCGGCATCACTATAATGTAAAAGGTAAAAACGTAGCGCAAAGAGACAAGGACACAGAAAGACAGACAACACATAGCGCCGTGTGTTGTCTTTCTGTGTCCTTGTCTCTTTGCGCTACGTTTTTACCTTTCAAATATGAACCAACAAGCCCAAGCATATACCCTTCTGAACTATAATGTACTTTTGGTGAACTGTTTAATTTTTTTTTTCCAATTTTTTCGAAGGCTCTGGCAAATGAAGAGTTCACGTGGACGGGACATTTTGACATGCGTACCCCAAAGTACATCCACCAAAGCACATGCCTACACTGTTTACTTTCGCCATTTTTCGGTCCAGCAGTGCACACACCCTTGATTTACAACGTTACTTTTTAGTATTCCTTTTTCAGCAGTAAGTTGAGACCCATAATACCGAACCTGATGGTTACGCGGATTACGTTAGTTCTATTTGAAGTTCGTAGCAACTGGAGTTGTCATATTAAAGTCGAGATTTCTAAGCCGGACAGAGCGGCCTCTATTTATTTAAAAAAAAAGTGCGTTATGGGTGTCAACGTCTTCAAAGTAGACCTCGTCGGGGCGCATTCTAATATCCGCAGCGCGGTCATGTTCTCCTCGCCGAGACCCTTTCTGCCAACGATCTGCTTTAGGCACGCGATTTGACTAATCACGGTTGAAGCTGTCAATGATTCCAGTGGCAGATAGGCCCGCTTAATCACATTCCTGGTGGTTGGGCAGTGTTCGTGCTTCGCACACAATGGCTTCGTTTTAGCACGTCTCCGCGATATCGGCTTGCGCACCAACTAAGTCATCCCAGACGACATCCGACCAACTGTGCATCAAAGACGTGTTGCCACAAACCTAATTGCCTCTGATCACGTGTGTTTCCGCCCGTGTCGTCAGCCGTTTCTGGCCTCACGCAGAGGCGAAGGCAGCCAAGCACAAAGCACCGTATCAGCTGCACTGTGTGCGCTCTGTATGCACGTGTAGCACTCAAAAGGTTGAGAGCCGACTGGGTACGTAACGCATACCACGCGAACAGCGGGGCCAGCAAGACATTCATACTTCTCATATATGTATCCTTGGTTGATCTCCGGCAGTGCGGGCTATCTTTCCTTTCGACGCTGCTCCTGTCTCGCGCTCACCGCTCTTCCTCTGCTTTCGATGCTTCTACCAGCCGGCACACATGCACGCCATGATTCACATGTAGGCTATCGGCTCTCGTTTGGCCAGTGGTTATTTATAATTTCAATGACACCTTGTTATTGTTGTTTTCGCTCACCATGCTCTTTTTGAGATGGTGTCACGGGGGCTTAGAGTTGCTCTTCTGTCTCCGAGGCTACTGGAAGCGCGAGTTTTTTGACTAGAGGTGTGAGTTTACGGTGCCTCCTCTTTCGCTATAACCGAGTCGTGCGGCCACAGTTGTTCGTTGTATGTGAGTCATATTTTGACGGTAGCGTCGCCCTCGTTCATAATAACCGATCATTCGTTATGTCTGCGGTTGTGAACTAGGACGTCGAGAAACTAGCTTCAAGTAGATTGTTGGCAATGGGATCATGTCACTGTAGCCATTTCAAATCCTCTCCATCGAGGATACTGTGCGAACTAGGAGGCAATGGCTGATGTGAACACCCCATACCAGTTCTGCGGCCAAGATACCTTTGAGGAATTGGGGTGGAGCATTAGTAATATGCATCTGGACCTTAAAGGAGGGAGGCATGAAAACTGTGCTATTTGTATTGAATTCAATCACATTTCGGATGCCACTGCAGCAGAATCAGAACATAATATCCAGCTTCATGGCCAGCTTCCTAGCGACCACAGAGCTTAGGTTTCAAATGAAATATGATTGGTAAGCAGCACTCAATTAACGCGGCAAGTATTATTACGATGCATTGGATGTGGCCCGCAACGAACGTTCCCCACTAGAGGATTTGTGGCGTCAGCTCTCGGAAAGAAACGGAAACGCATGCTCCTCAGCCATGGCCTCTGAGATCTGCAATTGGGCATGCAGTCTCGGAGGCTGTGCACCTGGTTGCACCCAGACGAGTTGTACGCTTCTCTCTTATTGGCGGGAAACGGGAATAAGACTGAGACCAGAATTCCGAAAAAATCTTTTTCCTCTGCACATGACGTCTACTCTCAACGTTGAAAAGTGCAGTGCTTTGTCAGATTTTGCCACAAACAGCGGCGTCTTTCCATGTACTGAGAACAGTGGAAAAACGGCGCGGTGTTGGAAAAATAAAAAATGGGCTGCTTAGACCGGTTTTGAAAGAAAGAAAATGCTGCTCCTATCAGCTTGTGGTTGTGGCCCCTGAAGCGTCAAGCAAGTCCTTACCTTTTCCTTTACGTTCTTCCCTTTTGACTCTCTTGGGATTCGAGTCTGTAGCAGGCTCATCATGCTCGGTGACGTAACAACCATCGTCTCTCTGCCAAGAGAGCACGGCTTCCATAGCGGATGCATCCCTGAACACTGGCAGGTCCATGAAACCGCACACAGCAACTGTGGGGAAAAGTTATGCTCTTGAGAAAGCCTGCTCGTAATAATTGCGTCTCTTTGAAGTGCAAATGAGGCCGCCATAACTACATTGTAGGGATGTGCGAATATTCGAAATTTTCGAATAGCGAATCGAATATCCTCCTATTCTGATAGCCTCCTATTTGGATAGCCTGCTATTCAGATAGCCTCCTATTCGATTCCCTGAACGAATCAACTAGTGCTCATTCAAAATTATTCCAGACGAAACGAACACAATCGGAAGTTTTCGAATAGTTTACGAATAGGCACGAAGTTGTAATCGGGCACGCCGCAGTTTTCTTCTACAGCTGTTTCAAAAACAGGACCCACCCCGACACTGCACACCATGCTCCATTCGTATGGCGGCGTTCATGATGCTTATACATATGGCCTCCGCGATTAGATGACAGGGTTCAACCAAGTTCAGCTAACTCTGTCTTCATGACTGATATTGGACTTCATAGCTCATACGCGTCGTCCCTATCACCAATATAGATATGATGCTAGTTCAGTCGCCGTCATCGTCATTAGATAAATGTAATTTTACCATTCGCATGACGGGACAATCGCAGAGTTAATACTACGAAACACGTGGCCCCTAGTGGAGATCAGTGTTGCATCTTTCGACAGCAACAGCTTTAACACCCTGAGTTATAGCATCGCCGCTAGCTGCTTCACTGTCCCGCATAAATATTCGTTCTGGATGTACGAATATTGTCATTGGTAGCGAATAATCATATGAATAATCGATTAGTATACGATTAGGTTTTTAACTGTGCTATTCGTATTCGATTCGGTTTCGAAAAAGTATTGTTCGCACGTCCAATACTACACTACGGTCTGCACTTCGGCACGCTTGCGTGAAAAATGGCACTGGGTGTTTTTTTCTTCTTTTTAGCCCATAGAGATTCTTTCTTTTTTTTTTGCTTAAAAGCTGTGAAATATTCGTTTAAAAGGAGGAGTCAAAGACTTTGACAGTCGGATATTAAACGATCGATATGTCATTCGGGCTGAGGTACTACACGGGGCTTGAGATGCACCGCACTCGTTTTTTTTTTTTTTGCTCCACGCACTGTACAATATACCTTGCTCCATGAAGAGGTCCCTAAGACGCAGAGGGAAGTTCTCGTCCAGAATGAGCTGTGCATTGTCTGCTACCCGCAAGCACTTGGACGCCAGGTTCGGACCGGCTGGCGGCTGCGCATGAAGTACTGCCAACGCGTTCAGCTTCGCCGTGCAGTTGAGCTTCGGACGGCAGCAGGGAACATGCGGCGACAAGCCAGCAGGGCATCATGGTTATAGTGAGGGACGTTCAAAATCGGGGAGCATGTATAACTGTCAAAGCTTTCCTCCTTCAGAAATATAATACGACAGGAGAGCACTACACTCGTCACACGCACAACAGTGGCTGTGCAGCCAAAGGCCGAGGTGGAGAGAGGCTATCGGAATTCGGAGTGAGTACATTGTGCTAAGCCGCATTAGGACGCTGCGGAGCTGGGCCAGTCCGTAAATTCGCTCCATGCCACAAGCGCACAGACTGAGGGCAACATAAGCAACAGTCGGGTAATGAGTGTTACCATCTCCATATAGAGTGCTACGCAAAGTTGCCTGGCAAAACCTGGTACTAAGTATACTTAGCGGTACCTTATTGCACCGTGAATCTACAGTACTATGGTACTTATTTTACAGAACGTTAAATGGTATCATGCCTGGTACGGAATGTACCGTCGCTTTTATCACCTGCAAGCTAAATAAATTCGGTCACCTGCGTTTAAGCTGGAGTGAATAAGATCAGGACGCCTTTGGACCTATTATGATTTTTTAAAGCAAACAGGTTAAAAAAAAAGACAAAGGCTGAGGCAACAAACAGACAGCAGCAGCTTTTTTAAGATTGATTCGCGGCACACAAGAAGACGTTTTATGAACGCTGCTTTGGCATACATGAATAGCTAAGGTGTCAGATTTTTACTAAACACTTCAAGATGATTAGCATGGACGGATGGCAGCTGTCGTTCTTGAGGGCTGAGAAAGAACATTTGCGGCGGGGGTGTTGTTTGGAGACGTGAAATCTATTGCATTGTTCAATACCAGAGGCATTTTTTGACGAACAGAAACGACAGCCACGTCGTACAATTAAGCGGCGTGCACCTATATGTCCCTGATCGGCGGTGCATCTCACCACGTGCGCCGCAGGCCTTACTAAGTAATACTCGAGACATTCGCATCTAAAAGAATGTTCGCCTCCCTCTGAGCAATATTATTTTTATTTCTTTTTATTTTGTCCACACTAATTTGTGTAGCTGATGCGATTCGTTCGTTATCAAATGCATACGCATTTATGATCCCACTTTTCCGCCTTCACTTAACCAAGAAAATGTCACTGAGTGCTCGAAGTTTGGTGCCTAATCACTGAGCGAAGAGCAGACAGAGAATAAATCTGTGGTTAGGAAGGAAAGCTATCCTATCTTCGTGGCTTCGAATGTGGAGTGTCCCTGGATTACCACCTGGTACATCCACGATTGCCAATGACGGCTTCACGGCAGTCTTGGTAACAGCGCGCATGCGCCGTAAGTCACTACGGTAGTTGGCGCGTACCCGGATGCCGATAGTGAGGAAGATCACTTGGTGCGTGAGGGCGTATCCGTGCTGCCGTCCTCCCGTCATGTATACCCAGCAGGTATCGTTTAGGTCCGCACAGTGGGCAGCCGAAAACAACTGCTGGATGCAGTCGTCAGAGGCGCGCTCAGTCACCTCGGGAGCCGCGAGCTCGGGTTGGTTGTCCAAAGGCAGACCACGGACCCCAGCAGCGGAGGTTGGCGCATACCTCCAGAGCCCTTTCCGCAGCAGACCTCGGGCTACTGAAGAAGAGAGTACGGTACGCGATTGCTTGTGAGCGATAGGTTGCATTCGTGCATGATTATGATGGGATCGACCTGCTGGTAACATGGAGGCCTCGTTCGAAGCGCTGAGAGGCACTGAGGGAGATCTTAAAGCGAAAGTGTTGAGAAGAAGAGGGAAAACAAAACAATGCTTGTGTTGCACGCTTGCACAGGGCACATTTTTGAACAGTATACATCAGCGGCGTCACTGCAAGGTCAGCAACACCCTCCGCCCCACTGCACCTCTGAGACTACTCTAGTCCATAACACAGATCAGACGGAAAATCATCTCAAAACCTGTGTAGCGAATATATTCACATGTTCATTGTGCCGGCGGCTTGAACACAGAAACGGTGCAAAGCTTCGCCTCAATTATAATCAGCAACAATGGACAAACAATCAGAGTACCAGGTAAGCTCATAGAAAGAGCTTTGCTTCGTACGAGTTACAATGCAAGATATTAGGCTTATTTTGCAAGCGCGCACTTGCACACAATGTATGAACGAGAGAGAAACAAACAACAGCAGTAAATGAAAATTTATTTCACTGCTGACGACGGCTGCAAAGCTGGTGATCATTTCAGAAAAATCGGTGCTTTTTGCCACCTTTTTTGAATAGCAGAAATGTGAATATTTGAAGCCTGGGCTGTCTATTACTGCAAACTTTCAACTCGGCACACTCATCTCACATAATGCCACGCACTCACATATCATCACATATAATTGTACGTAAAGTTAAAAGGTTCGGAAGCAGTGCTTAATGCCTGTATCCAGTAAAGGGGGGGGGGGGGGGGGGGTCTGTAGTGATTTGAGCACATGTGGAGAGGAAAATAAAGAGGGAGAAAGAAAGTGGCTGACGGCCTATTTTAGAAATTTTTTTATACACAGCGAAGAAATAATTTTTAAAGGCCATTGTTTGCTCAATTTATGTCACAGACCTGGAACAAACGACCCCCTCGCTCTGCCAGTATGCCTGCTGTTGTGTAGCTATGGAGCTGAGCGGACAGCCACGAACTGAATCGTGGTGTGAGGGAACGGGTTTCCCTTTATCTTCCACCCTTCGTGTGGTGCTGCAAACTTTGTATTTTTCTCCGTCTAGGGTTCAGGAAAACATGTTAATGGCTCTTAATGACTCACAGTTAATGACTCATAGCGAGATCCTTGAAATTATACAGAAATGTTCCGACCACGACTGACAATAAAAAATGGTTGCCAGCTTCGGATTCATGCAGTCTCTATTTTGTAACACGAGGGATCTCAGAGGGCGGGGGTGGGGGGGGTGGGGGTCAGATTTTTTGTAAATATTGGTAGGGTGGGAGGGTCTGAGGAGATTCCCCCTGACTAAGCACTGCTGGGGAGAGACTACAAAATGCCATTCAGTGATGAATCTGAGGAAGTACAATGCTGACCAATGTCTGGCCTCTTCGAGATCAGCTTTAGACGTCTTGTTATCCTTAGTGTTCACGCACTAAGGCGACTTGTCATATAAAGCTGAAAATTTAAATGCGTGCTTAGCTGACGAAGTAAGCCTTTTTTCGAAAAAGCATGCTTCGTCGCCGCTGTCGCCGCCTTCTGGCATAGCAGGACGAGCAGCCAATGGTAATAACTAAGAAAAAAAAGAAGAAAGTATATAGAAGAGACTCACGTGTTTCATGTGAACCACTTTGCTTTCTGCCAACCACACGCCTTGTTGCGGTGTCCGCGAGCGCTGCAGTTTTTTGCTGCAGAATACGTAAGTCTCTCAGCGTGGCGCCGAGTCCACTCGACAGTCTGTGAGCGCTTTTTCCGCCGCTGTCCGTTGCTTGACTAATGAGCTCCTGCAGGCGATCTGCACGCATAACAGGCAGATTAGTCGAACAGCCTTAAAGGGACACTGAGGAGAGCTCTATTAATATTTTTTTATACAAAAATTCGATAGTTCGGCGTTTCACGGCTTTGTTGCCACTTGGCCGGCAGCGAAAGATGCACTTATTTCTAAGAAATTTGGATTCGAAGTTGAAAAAGTTTTTCCCGCCGCTCTGATTCAAACTTGGAATTCTCCTATGACGACACAGGACTAAGTGACGTGAAACATGACGTGCACATGACGTAACGCAGACTCCGTGATTTCTGGAGGCCAGCAGTGCGGCCCAGCAGCAGCCGAAAAGAAAGCTACCGCCGGCCGCACGTTGAAGGCATCTATCGGCTATTGCGGCCGTCGCTTCGTTTACGTTTGCACCGGCGTTTTGCCAGCGTTACAATGGATCCCGTTCTCGAAGTCGTCAACGAAGTTCTCGCAAATAGACACCTTTAGCATACCGTGTACCTTGTTTACCGTTAGCGGAATACCGGGAGCCCGCATACCGCTGTGAGCCGGCGCTGATTGGTCCCGGCGCTGATTGGTCCCGGGCACTGCAGGAGCGCGCGTAGCTGTCGGGTACGTGGCGCCATCTGGCGACGTCAAGGAGATTTGCGCATGCTTTTGCTGCGCCTCAGTGATTCGTGGCTTCTCGTGTCCTAGTGTTGCTAGAACTATTGGTTCTAGCAACACTGTTTTGTCCTATGACGTCATGAAGCTTGTACTTGCGAGTTTGGCCTGTGGCGGCGATACCTGTATTTTGGTTCTTGCTCTTTTCTACGTTACAAGAGCTTTGTTGTCAGTATGAATGGCGTTTTTGTAATCAGGAGCTGGTATTCTGTCGATGCAAGTCAACTTCAATTTCTCCTCAGTGTCCCTTTAAGCCTGGAGCTGTCGTTCAAGCGTTCATTCCCAGTCCTTATGCAAGATTTTCTTTTTCTTCCACCGAAGAATGTTTGTCTTAAAACTTTCTCGTTGTTCGCGCCAACGAACATGATTTGTTGGAAAGACCGCTTACTCACCGAAAAATTTGGACCATTAAAATTCCGCTGCGCGAAACGTGAAAGAAAACAGTTCGGTAGCAGTTGTCACTATTCGACGCCAGATACCAGTTAATTTACACTGAGTGTATAATGACAGTCTCTGTATGACACACTAGTGTCATACAACTTCTCGGATGAAGAGTTGCGGTTAATACCACAGTCGTTGCCATGTGCGCGAACATATATGCGCCTTCTAGTGCCAATATGTCGTCTTCTCCACAGCGTGCTGTGACGCAGTGAAAGGTGTCATGAATCTTTCGGGTACTGAAGAGGATAAACAACGGCACGCCTCATCGAGACTGCTGTCGAGCACAATTTTAATGTCGCCGCCATAGAAGCCGCTTTACGAAGATGCATCACCTGTCTCCTCTTCAAGGCGTGCACTTCACTGCATACCAGATGTGCAAGGCGGCGAAGAAAGACCCAAACACCAGTTTGGCGATGTGAGCAAGTGGCGTGACCACACGGTTTTCTTATGCAGCAGTAATCATAGAGCAATCGCTGCCGTCACGTGAAAGCATTTCTGCAGCTGCCTTTATGTTACATCAAGTGGTAATAAAAATTATTCTTCGAAGTGCTTGAAATCCTGATTTCCTCCAATTCAGTGCAGTGCTTGCTCAAGAGGAAGATGAAGTAATTTTAAAGACTTCGACTAAATTAGATGTTCGAATACACGAAACACGTTGGTAAATCACGCCGTTTCTTTTTTTTCGTCACTTGAAAAGGTGACGTGATTGCTTCGAGGTTTAGGATTCTCCTGAAAGCCCAAAAGAAGTACGGGGAAGCCTGGCGATGATTTCATCTATGGGGATATTTTCAAATTTTTGCTACCTTCGCGTACACTGTGTCGTACGCTGTCGGATGTCGCCAAATGACTCTTCGCGGGTTTTTTTTTCGGTGGCGGTGGTTTTGTTTTTATTTCTTCGATCAAATGTCTATGTGTCGTTCAGAATGTACCGTCGCCGTAGACGCCGTCACGATCGAGCCCCCTAGGCAGTGGTGTGCACTGCGGAGGAGGTTGAACGCCATCGCGAATTTTTTTGGGCAGTTATGTCGCTATTTAAAGCGTTAGATTAAAAAGGTCTTCGCATGCTTTTCCTGAAAGTTTCACAAATTCCAACCCTTTAAGCTCATCGAATCATAAAACTTTCTCAGTTAGCCTTTAAACTAAGAAGATCAATTCTGTGGTACAATGCATTCAAGCAGGAAAAACCAACTGGGCCGAAAGAGACGCTACATATATGTACTTCGCCTACACAACCCTCTCCATCCCTGACTGACGAGAGCCGCTCGTTCGACCTCCAGCTCGCTATGCTGGAACGCCAGCAGCGAGAGCAGCAGCGCATTTCCCACGATCTACAACAGCAGATCCATGCCTTGACCCTAACCCTCAAGACAACCACCTCCTCTCTCACCTCCCAGTTTACCAAGCTAAATGAGCACCTTGCCACACTCACCACTCCCTCCTCCACCGCCCAGGTCGCCCCTTTGGCTGATCTTCTCGAAACCACCACACAGGCACACCACACTCGCTTGGTTCAGCTAGAGACATCGGTTCTCCAGATTCTTACCACCCTCCAAGCACAATCCAAACAATTGGAATCCTTCACTTCTATGCTCCAATCCCTGCATGAGTCACTGCCCCCGGCCAAAAAGAAGGAACGCGTACCCTCACGAGCCTCTACCTCTGCACTCTCATAATGGCTTCTGGCGAGGACCTCGATATTGTGCAGTGGAACTGCCAAAATATGCGCCATAATAAGACCCCCCCTCCACCAGTATCTCCTCACCCGTCCCTCCCTGCCCTATTTTCTCCTTCTCCAGGAGACTCGGACGGCCCGCACTGTCCCAGGCTACCGCGCCTACCATGCCACTACGTCCACACCACTTGCGTCTATTTATGTGCGCAGCGACGTGCTCGTAGAGCAAATTGACATCCCCTCCACCCTCCTTAAATATTTAGTTGGTGTGGTCTATTACCACCCTTCTTCCCGCGTCTCACTCACCCTTTTGTCTTTCTACAACCCCCCTGTCACCTCCTCTTTATTCTCCGCCCTGGGCAAGTTCCTTCACTCTCTTTCTTCTAACTCCCATCTCCTCTTTGGTGGTGACTTCAATGCCCCTCATACACTCTGGGGCTATCCTCAAACCCGGCCGCCTCCTCCACTGTCTGGCCCAGGAACGCCACCTCACCCTTCTTAATACTCCTGGCTCCCCTACTCGAGCGGTCACTGCATCACAGCGCCCCACGACACCTGACCTCTCTTTCTCTCGGGGTTCACTTTACTTTCACTGGCAGGTAACAGCCGAAACTCTTCTCAGTGACCACTTTCTCGTCCATATTCACACCTCTCTTTCCCATATTCCTCGATGTCTGCCGGTCATTCACACTGACTGGCACGCCTTCCGCACTAATCTCGCCACCGACTCCTTTCAATCCTACGACGACTGGACGTCGCGCATCACTGCAGCGCTCACGTCCAGTAGCCGTCGCGTTCGCACTCGTCACACAGTCCCAGTCCCAGACCCAGATCCTCATCTTCTCCGTTTATGGCGTCGCCGTAAACGTCTTCTACGCTCCTTTCGCTCCCAACCCCACAATGCCCAACTGTCCTGCGGGCCGAGATCGTCACCCACTGCGCTTCACTCGAGCACTCTCGTTGGAGTGCTCTTTGTGACCGTCTTGACTCTGCTTTGCATTCGCGATCCACATGGTCTCTCTTCAAATCCCTCCTTGGCACTAAGCCTGCCCTTGCTCCCACTCTAGCTAAAGCCCTCACTCAAGGGACTCCCTCTGATGTTTTTGATCAGCTCGCCTCTCTCTACCTCCCTCCCCCTCTGGCACCCTCCTACCCGATGTACTCGGGCGGACCTAACCCCGATCTGGACCACTCCTTCACTCTCCGAGAGCTCGAATCGGCTCTGGCTGCTAATGCTACACGCTCGGCTCCCGGTGAGGATGCCATTACATATACCACACTTCGCAACCTTCCTGACTGCGCCAAAGAATTCCTCCTTCAAACCTACAATGAGGTCTGGAACAGCGGCTGCCTGCCGAGCTCCTGGACCTCCTCCCTCATTTCTATGATTCCAAAGCCGGGCAAACCTCCCTCTCTCTCTAACCTCCGCCCAACCTCCCTGACATCGTGCGTTGGCAAGACCCTTGAGCGAATGACCCTGACTCGCCTCTATAATTTTCTCGAGGCGAGGGAGTTCTTGCCCCATTTTCTCATCGGCTTCCGACGCCGCGTCTGTGCACAGGACATGTTTCTGATTCTCCAGCACACCTTTCTGTCACCTACCCCTACTCAAATTCACCGTCGATGTTCGCAAGGCCTTCGACAATGTTTGCCATGACCACATCCTTTCCCAACTCGACTTCCTAGACTGTGGCCCTCGCATGTACTCTTATATCCGTTCATTCCTCTCTAAACGTGTGGCTCGCTTTCGAGTAGACACCCATCTGTCCGACCCCCACCACCACCTCACCCATCGCACTCCTCAAGGTGCTATTCTCTCTCCTACCCTTTTAAATCTTACTACGGCCCTTCTCGCTTCCCAGCTAGCTGAAATTCCCGACCTGCATCATATATTTTACGCCGATGACATCACTCTCTGGTGTTCGTCGGGCTCTCCCGGTCACGTACAGGACACCCTGCAACGTGGCCTAGATGTCATTGACTCCTTTCTCACCACCGCTGGCCTCTCGCCTGCTCCTGAAAAATCCGAGCTTCTCCTTCTCAACCATTCCTCATACCAGCGCTCACACAACCACTTCGTCTGTCTCCACCTTTCTGGCTCTCCCATTCCTGTCATCACGCAGTGCAAAGTTCTTGGCTTTTCTTTGCATGCGGCCAAAACGTGCAAGCCCTCCACCACGCTGTCACCACCTGCCACTCGGTGACTCACCTTCTGCGGCGCGTGGTCACTCGGCGCTCAGGTCTCCACGAGGCTCATGCGTGCCGAGTTGCCCAAGCGCTGGTCCTCAACAAGGTCTTGTACTTTGCACCCTACATTTCCTTCAATCAGACTCAACTTAACACTCTAGAGACTGCCCTTGTGGGCCTCTACAAGGTAGCTCTCAACCTCCCTATCATTACCTCTAACGCAAAGATTTTTGTAACAGGCCTCTTTCATCCTTTCATTTCTCTTCTCTCTCTCCATCGTGACTCGCAGCTTGCCCGGCTTTCCCTTACCCGTCAGGATCAGTGGTTTCTGACTCAAGCGGGTATCTCGCCCATTCCCATCGCCCCTTTTACCTCTGCTATTCCAACCCCGGCTCCCAATCTTCGTATCCTCCCTCACCTGACCAGCATGTCCCCCGTCCTGCACGCCGGCCGTCGTCATGCGGCCGCGCAGCACTATTCCCCTCTCTTTGATACCCAGGGTGTAGCCTACACGGATGCCTCCTTCGTGGCTCCTCGAGGTTCCTGCAGCTACGCCCGTACCATCCCCACCTCCCCGCTCCTGAAACCCACACCAGCGGGCCGTATCTACACCCTCCGGATGCATTGTCCCTCGAGGTCCTCGCCATTGCGCATGCCCTCCAGTCATTTGCTCTCCTTCCCTCTCTTCAAGAGTACACAGTCTATTCAGACTCACAAGCCGCTGTACACCACATACAGAAACGCACCCTAACCCGTTCTCTCCAACAGGAGGTCGAACGAGCGGTCTCCGCATTGCAGCATTCCATCGTTTTCCTCCGCTGGGTCCTTGGGCATTCAGGGATTGGCGGCAATGAGCTGGCCCATCAGCTTGCCCGCGACACACTTTTCCGGGGACTGTTGATCCCCTGGCCCAAGCCCTCGGAGGACGATGGGAGACTCACCCTTCGCCGCACCATAAAAAAGGTCTACCTCGAGCTCCGTCTATAGACAAACGCCTTTACCCTCCCCCTCATTCATCACTCACAGTGCTGGAGGCTCGCCTTCTTCGGCACATCCAAATGAATGCAGTTATCACCCCGTCTCGTCTCTTTCTTTATCGCTATCGATCGTACCCTTCTTGTCCCAACTGCCCCTGTACCTATGCGGACCTGGCCCATTGCCTCTTCTATTGTCCGGCTGCTCAGCAGTCGGGTTCCTACCCCCCACCTTCTTTATCCATCACCACCTGGCTCGACTTCCTTGGCCCTGAAGGGGAGGAAGAACAGCGACTTCTGGTAGCCCAGGCGGTCGACATGCTCGGCTTGTAAATTATGGCCGAATAAAGGTCTTGTACATACTATTACTACTACTACTATATGCACTCCATCATAGGGGCTCTTTCGGCCGAAACGCACGCTCTCAGATTCCTGCTATAGGTGTTTAACGCACACCAGCGCACAATGCAGCGTTTAATCAACGGAACATTCTTTTAGTGCACACCGTTCTATTACTGCATGTATTCGCATCGCCAGAGTACTTCAGTACTTCCTGGTCACGCAAATACTCCGTAACGCTACGGAAGAGTTTCATATACTGCTCACGGCTGGCGCGCTGAGGCGCCACTGTCTGCATAAAGGCATCGTACGAGGTGCTCGGCGGTGTCGTTGTTGAACCTGGAGCCCGGAGGAGCCCGGCGTTGTCGCGAACGAGAAAGATTCCCCCACTGCTGTTACTTTGGCGGTCGAGTTTGACGGATAAATTCGACGTGTACTGTGTTTTTGCGTTTTCAACTAAGGTAATTTGTGTGCGTAGGACCTTGTCGAGCACTTGTTACGTGTCGACATGCCGTTGCGGCTATCAAAGGCGCGATCGAGAACGTACCTTCTGTAGTTACAGCGCGAAAAACAGGGCAAGAGAGGACGATAGAACATAGCGCTGACTCAGCGCGATTCAGTGCGATGTTCTATCGTCCTCTCTTTCCCTGTGACTGTGGAATATGGTTCCCTGCCCCAGTGACAGGGAGCTGCCGCGGAAAACGAAGCGGGCAGTAGCGCGGCAAGAAGCGGGTGGCTTTACTTCCGTCTCGAAATATGTGCGTGCCTGTGAAAAGCATTTAATAATTTCACACTAAAGTCGACTCCAGCCCTGTTCCGCGACGAGTAGACCTAGTGAGCTTGCAGGATTTGTGATTGTGAATGCGATTTCGGTGACTACATGTGTGTAGTAAATTCACAAGTTTCAGCAAATGCAAATGACCATCCAGTGTAGTTCCGGCAACGGTGAACTGAAACCGACGATTGCTTACTTCGCTGCATGCGCGTACAATTAGCGCGAAGCGCCGGTGTGACCCGGCTGCCAAGCAATGCTTAATGCGTTGTCGTCGTCACTTGTGTACAACAAGTAAGGCAGTTTTAATTATTGGAAACGGCTGGCGAATACATTTCCGAAAAACCGAGTCAGAATCAGGCACTGATCACCGTATAATCAGCGGGAAGCGCCGGTCGTACGCGACATCAACAGCACGCACATGTGTTCCCGGGAGTGCGTTCGCATCCATCGGCGTACCTTAGAGATTAAGCTTATTGGGGCTTAACGTTCCAAAGCGACTCGGGCTATGAGAGACGCCGTAGTGAAGGCTCCGGAAATTTCGACCACCTGGGGCTCTTTAACGTGCACTGACATCGCACAGTACACGGGCCTCTAGAATTTCGCCTGCATCGAAATTTGATCGCCTTGGCCGGGACAGAACCCGCGTCTTTCGGGTCTGCAACCGAGCGCCGTAGCCACTGAACCACCGCGGCGGCTGTTTGTCGACTGTCTATCGACCGAGAACGGCGAAGTGTGACGGCGCCTTACTGTATAGCGATCACGCGCCGCTTGCTTTCTAAGGCAAGGTCTGAAACGGACTGCGGTGACGTTTTCGCGCGTACTGCAAGTTGTGCGGTTGAAGAGAACCAACTGCAGACAGGGTACAGGCAAACGGTCTTGCGGTTCGTCTAATGGGTGTAATGTGTGCCCTGTCACGTTATAAGTTCCATCACTTTCAATTTTGAATTGTTAAAATGCTGCTCAGTTAGTTCTACGTCAAACGTCTGCTGCAGTCAGGCATTTATTCCTAATTAGCGATCTCAGCGTCTTTCCTGCAATTGCCTAATAGAAGCCACACATTCTGTTTCAAAATTGGATGGTAGAGAACATTATAATGCAAGCTAATAAGGCAATCGTGGAAAACAACGCCGGACGGGGAGTTCAGCGACGGCTCGATGTACTCTTCCAAAGCCCCTCTATATAGCGGCCGGCGCTGACCTTGGAAGAATTTCCCGCAGAATTTTCATGACCAGACAAAGCAGTCAAGGACTCTGGCATCACGTCACGTCGATGTGCTTAGACATACTGTGGTACTAGTCGGCAAAAACAAGCTTTTCTTCGTCATAAAATGCGAGTTAGAAAACAAAACAAAACAAATTAAACGCAGTTATGACAAGCGCAGTATTGCTGTGTTTTTGTGCATTCAATGACAAGAAGGCGGGGATGCTATGCTATATGTTGCATGCAAACAAGACAATGCTCATATCTTGATGTAAAATTAAGGATTTGCTGCTTTGTTGAAAGGTGCACAAACACTGTTGCCCATCTAGCCTTAAAATAGCTGATGTCAAGATCAGAGCGCGACTTGCTGTCATGCATGCGTACTTCATTAGCTACTACCCCTTTTCAAAAGGTTTACCGTCGGCAACGCGCAGTCCCAACGCGGCGTCCAGGTAGATCGAATCCATGTTGGTAGCCAGGGCATCAACGGCACCTTCCAATGCCGACAAGATGCGGGCAGCCAATAGGCGCAATTCCGGGCGGCTGGACTCCGAAGCCGCCACGCAGCTTAGGCTGAACAGCGTAGCGACGAGCATTGCTGCCCGCAGGGCAGGACCGCTTCCAACGGTGGCCATGGCGTATCTGTGCCTATTCGGGCCGTTCGTCCGCTAACACTCGTCCTCGGCTTCGAGCTCCTTAGGCCGTGAGCGCTTATCAGGCCGCCTAAATGCCCTCCGTCCACGCGGAATTTAAGCATTCATGACCCCTAACCGCCGGAGACCGCGAAGCGACGCTAAACGACAACAACAGGCACATCCCGTTTGTGCCCGGGGCTAAAGCGCCGCTGTCACGCTGAAGACGCCCACAAGCGGCAAGGGAGCGAACAGCAAGGAAGCTTAAAGATGCGCTGCTCTCCTGAGCCATAGCAAGATCCCAGAGTAATCAATAATGCAGAACAGCGATCACCACAGCTTTACGCTTTGCCAACTGTAAATGAAAGCAAAAGGGACCAAGAAAAGTGTGTAGCTGACTTCGGGTAACGTTAAGCACGGCTTCTGAACAACTTGATTGCAGTAAAGTGGAAATTTGAGCTAGTTGGTACTGGCCGTATGTGTTCAAAGTGCAAAAAAAGACAAGGACTGCGGGAAAAAAGACTGCACAGACACTTCTACTGGCAACTTTAAGCTTTATTCGATGATCCAAGAAGAAATCAACTGGGAGGTAAAAAGTTTTAAGAAATCCTACGCAGGCGCTATTAGGACTGGGAGTCCGAGCCAGGAAACGGTCGAGACGACGGTGAGTCAAATGAACTTTATGTACAGTATGTACAAGGGCTTTTACATAATACAAGGGCCAAGAGCACCACGGGCTAGCACACAGAAGAAGGGCGGCCCCGGCGGCGAGCGTAGCTCCGGCGTGATGGCTCTTCTGCTGCCCGTCTGCTGCTCGGGTTCAGCGCGGCTCCGCTTTTAAAGCCGCTGGAAACGGTTACGGCAGCCAGCCGTTCAAATCCTCCAATCACTGGCCACCGTTCAAATTAGACCAATGGTCGAGGGGCGACGGCCGATGACGCGTCGGAGGAGCCCGCACCGACGGAGAGGAGGGAAGGAGGAAGGGTCCGTGTCGGCGCCGGCGTGGCTGGATGAGTCACGCTGCATGTCGCGACTTGTCCGAGAAAGTCTGGGCCTGCTTTGAGCGTCGGCGAGCGCGCAGCGCTTGTTTAGACAGGCCCGCCAGCGAAATGTGGGCGCCGGCACGACAGCACCACCGCCGCCAGACAATGCGCCACGAGGACGAGCTACTTCCGCGTGGCTCGGATGCGGGGCGCGCTCGTACGCCAGGCTCCTCCAAGTTCTCGTCCGGTGTTCAGCCGCAGGTAGCTCCAGGCTCCTTTCGATGAACAGGTCCGGCTAGTCAGGACAGGATCACTGCTCCGCAGCTTTGTCGCCCAGGTGACTGGATCAGCTTCGCTCGGTCCTTCGGAAGAGCTTGCTTCACGGCATCGGTCGCTGATCGTTCTGCATCTTGCCAAGAACCGACCGACAACAGGCAAACACCCAACACAAGCAAGTGCCCTCCGTCACCCGTCAAAACACCAGACTTCAAAGTCAAAAAACTCTGCTGACTATATTTCTGTCCCCCTTTTGTTCCCTCTCCAACAAGAGACGCATGTGGGATACGAGAACTTGAAAGTAATTAACTCAAACAAAGTGTCATACACATGAAACACTCGGAATGAAATGAATGCAAAATAAGTTCGCTCTCTTGAGATCACTCGGCCAGAACACACAGCTGAGGCCACAAATGAGGACATAAATTTTTCCCCGATCTACGAGCGAACTTAAAACAGCTGTTCGCGAAGAGACAAAATGTAGGTCACGAGGAGGCGAAGCCAGCCTTGCTTAGAACACACGGCTTAGTGCGTCTACGTTCGCGTTTTCCTCGCTTCTAACGGACGGTAAACGACACCCGCTACAGCGGAAACTAGTGACTCTGCCTCTTTCGCTGTGTTGCGCTTTTCTCTCTCTCTCTACTACCGTGGTAGCTAACGTCTCTGCCTCTTTCGCGGTAGACGCGCTGTTCTTTCTCTCTCTACTACAGCGGTAGCTAATGTCTCTGCCTCTTTCGCGGTATACGCGCTTTTCTTTCTCTCTGTACTTGTCTTTCCAGTTTCTACGGGAGCTACAGTACGAGAGCGATTCGCTTTCATAGACTGGCAACTTGTCCCTTTCTTTGCGCTTCGCGCGCCAGTCGCGACGTCCCATAGCGAGTGCGCAACGCTTCCGATGGGACCGTTCTTTCTTTCTCTCTATTCGTGCGGGCAAGTCAGACCTTGCACGAGTCTTGACTTTCTCGCGCATCCGTTTGCCTTTCCGCTCGGTGTGTAGTTCGCCTCTACACGGCCTTTTGATTTTACGCCTACTAAGTGGCGTCATTTCGAATCGCGGCTTTCTATCGCGATAATTGCGCTTGGCTGAGCGCTTAGACGATTTCTTCTTGGCAATTTTCTTGCCCCTGTCACTGCGGCCTCGTACAATCTTTCGCTCTTTGAGCCGTACACGCGCTTTCCTTCCGCGCGCGTGCCGCTTTCTATGGGAGCGCGGTTTCTCCCGTGAATGCAGCGGAAAGCGAGAGCCCGCATGAGAGCACGTGCCTTTGCGCGTCTCGCTCTCTCTGTGCTGGCGGCAACATTCACACTTGTCCCGCTCCTTAATTTTCCGCCTCCCGGGCAGCGCTCTCTTGAATCTCGGTTTGGTGCCTTGGTGCACTTTTCCGCGCGAATGTTTGCACGATTTCTTTTTGCAGTTTATTCTACTGCCCAGACCTATGTGCCGCGACACACTTATGCGCTTTGCTTTGGGCGATAGTGATGCCTCGCACATTTCTTTAGCTCTGGTTCTGACGCTAGTTTCAGGGCTGACAACGTGACTGACTTTACTGACGTCATTTTGCCAGCGACGCTGGCGCTTCCGATGGTGGAAACCCGTTTTCACGCGTTTGCCCTTTCTCTCTTTTCGGCGGCGCCCGTCTTTCTTATGCCTGCCTTTCATCTTTCGGCGGCACCACTCTTTCTTTTGCCTGCCTTTCATCGTCCTTCGGTGACAGCTCTCTCTCTTGAGCTTGCCTTTCCTCTCCTTACGACGGCAGCACTGTTTCTCTTGTTTGGCTATCACCTTGTGGCGATAGCTCACATTCCTGAACTGGCGGTGCCTTTCCTTCCGGTTGCAGCTTTTTTTCTTGTGCTTTCCTTTCATTTTACGATGGCAATACTGTTTCGCTAGCTGGTTCTTCGAAAGCACATGCTGCTTCCGTAGCCTAGGTTCCTGCTGTCTGACAATACCGCTCTGATTGTCAGCCGATTCACCTGCGCTACCTAGATCAGGCCTGTCTTTAGCGCCTTTACTAGCGTCCTCCAAACTGCGTTCTTCCTCGTCAGCCTCTACGAGTGCACATTCGTCCTCATCTTTCTCGGACGGAATGACGTCTACCGCCCCTATGTCGTCTGGAACGTTCTGTTCTCCACTGTCGTCCAGCCCCTTAGTTTCTTCAGGCGCAGACGAACCAGTGTTTTCTACTGACTTTACTGCTGACACGCAGCTCTCGTCATGCTCCTGACGCGTTTCAGCCAATTTCGGATGAGGGTCGGCTCTGCACTCAGTCGCGGTGTTCCCGCAACTGCAGCTGCTTTCTGGAATGTCGCAAAGCTCAGAGCAGTGCGAAAGCACGGGACTCGTTTCGCATTCCTCGCCAGAAACACTAACGCACAACTCAGCGTCCGCAAACTCTACATGCGCCTGCTTCCGTTGATCGTAAGTGTCGGGTTGCTGCAGTTCTGCCGAACGCGCTGCACAACACGGTGTGCCGTCCTCGTTTACTTCGCTTGCGTCGGCGCAGGCGTTTTCATTAATGTCCAGACGGACGTCCTCTCTGCCCTGTTCGGCAACTTCTCCTGCTTTCGACACGCTAGGAGATTCGCTTTCCGGTAACTCCGCCACAATGTCAACGGGCGAGACCTCTGTGATTTCGCCGTCCGATGCTATGGCTACCTTATCCGAATGTAGTGAGGTTTCCTCAGGTGACGAATGCGGGGCAACTTCCACTGTTACATCTGCCACGTACGGACTACCTTCCTCTGTGCCGCACTGGCAGGGCTGCTCTACAGCGACGCACTCTACCTCTGTGTCACGATCTTCCGACCCTTCAGCATTTTCGAGCCACTCTAAAATGTCGGCTTTAAACTGGTAGGGAAAATCGTAAAACGATGGGGTGTTATTCTCTCGCAGGTACCTTTGGCGAAGGTCCAGCGGTGACACGTTATATCTCATCAGTAAAAAGCTTTTCAGCTCATCGTAGTCCGCCAAGCCGTCGTCCAACAGGCGCTTGACAACGTCATACGCTTCGCTGGAAAGCAGGGCTACCAACTTCTGTGCCCAACCATTCCGCTCAACGCGCTTTCTCTCGCAGACGCGCTCGAACTCCGCAAGATATTTCGCCATATCTTCGGCGATCACGAAGGGCCGCGGCATGTCTCTCGGCTGCTGACCGTTAGTCTCATGCAGAGCGGACAATGTTTTATATCTCTCGAAATCGATCTCATGCGCTTCAAGCTCGAGGCCCCTCAGTTTCCTGACGCGAGCACGCCGTTTTATCTCCTCTTCGCGCTCACGGCGTTCAGTGATCGCTTCCCAGGCCTCATTGGCTTCCTCAGCCGTTACATTCTCCTTCCGCATGATCTCAAGAATCGCATGCTTTTGTTTTGCGGGGCCTAACTCAATGCCCAACTCTTCACAAATTTCGATGAGTTCCTTCACTTTGAAGTTCTCCATCGCGCACAATAGCCTCTTGTAGTTCGCCCTTTTCTTAGAATTTCCTTGCCGCTCACTACTATAGCACTACTAGCATGACACGCGCAAGTAATTCTTTCCAAAACGCCTCGTTTACTCCCTCCGCACCAGCTTTCGTTTCAAAGCGCTCCGACTTGGCTCGAAACAACAAAGCTCTCTCCAGTGCAACACACAGCCCTACTCTAAACTACAATCACGTGTGCTAGAGCAGTCTGGCGAATTGAGGGGAAAACATCAGGCACTCACCGCGCCGAGGTAGCTGACGCCGGTCGATCCCACCGCTGCCACCACTGTTGGGACTCAGGCATCCCACCGCTGCCACCACTATTAGGACTGGGAGTCCGAGCCAGGAAACGGTCGAGACGACGGTGAGTCAAATGAACTTTATGTACAGTATGTACAAGGGCTTTTACATAATACAAGGGCCAAGAGCACCACGGGCTAGCACACAGAAGAAGGGCGGCCCCGGCGGCGAGCGTAGCTCCGGCGTGATGGCTCTTCTGCTGCCCGTCTGCTGCTCGGGTTCAGCGCGGCTCCGCTTTTAAAGCCGCTGGAAACGGTTACGGCAGCCAGCCGTTCAAATCCTCCAATCACTGGCCACCGTTCAAATTAGACCAATGGTCGAGGGGCGACGGCCGATGACGCGTCGGAGGAGCCCGCACCGACGGAGAGGAGGGAAGGAGGAAGGGTCCGTGTCGGCGCCGGCGTGGCTGGATGAGTCACGCTGCATGTCGCGACTTGTCCGAGAAAGTCTGGGCCTGCTTTGAGCGTCGGCGAGCGCGCAGCGCTTGTTTAGACAGGCCCGCCAGCGAAATGTGGGCGCCGGCACGACAGCGCACATCTGCAAGGCAGAGTCATGAGCAGGTCAAAATTGTCTGAAGTGCGCGTTGAAAAACGCCTATTCACTGGCTTGAAATGACTGCGAAGGTTCCGCCACACAAGTTATCTCATTTTCACGGATCGAGAGAGTTTCCATTCACACGTGGCACACTTGATCACGGTGCCTGAAAACGGCGATTGCTCGATCATACCTCGGAGTACAGTCTTCAAGATGTCTTCACTGCAGTGATAAATTAGAAGGCAGTGCTTTCTTCAGCGATCTGGGGTGTTCTTTGAGGCGCGTGTTGAGTCAACTTTCTGCCTGGCCGAAACAGTGTTTGCCGCATAAAAGCGGCATTTTATAAACGACCATCTTCTTGCAGTTTGTGTACTTATTTCTTACGGCAGCACACACTTCTCCAATCTTGTTTTCAGCATTGAACGTCACCTGAAAGTAAAACTTCAAACGCAGTTTTTTTTCAGTAGGTGTCATGTAGCATGCAGATATGGTATCACGGCCACTTTTTTGAGCCGTTGATCTTCCTTTCATTTTCCGCTTCATTTTGACCATGAGCATTTCCGAAAGCCGAGCAGTCGTCTTGTTGAGGAAGCCCACGTTGTGTACGCCGTCTTATACTACTTTAGAATGGCTCGATTTGATGCTTAAAGCAGCTTTGCCTCCGTTGGTGAGCACACACGATTTCGAAAAGAAAAGGGCAAGGTCTAAAAACTAAAGATTACAAGAATTACATCACAGTGCCGCTAAGCCTAGCGGCATATATCGCGTTCTGTTCTGCAGCCAGTCATTTATTCTCTTTCTTACATCGCGAATGACGTCAGCGCACTATTTTTTAATGTTACAAGCCATGCGCCACATGGTGGCAGCCAAGGGAACTACAAGCGCTTGTCCCGAATTCCTGGTTTGGTTTGGTTTATGGGGTTTAACGTCCCAAAGCGACTGAGGCTATGAGAGACGCCGTAGTGAAGGGCTCCGGAAATTTCGACCGCCTGGGGTTCTTTAACGTGCACTGACATCGCACAGTACACGGGCCTCTAGAATTTCTCCTCCAAAGAAATTCCAGCCGCCGCGGCCGGGATCGAACCCGCGTCTTTCGGGTAAGCAGCCGAGCACCATAACCGCTGAGCCACCGCGGCGGCCCGAATTCCTGGTAATGCGTCCGTCTTAGGGCATTTCCAGCGTGAACGACATGCCTCAGCACCTCTCCGTGAACCGCGCCGCGCTTATGCGACAAGTCGACTTTGCGGTGTGCCCCTCAGAGCAGGGTATGCAAGTTTTATAGCTCTAGGCCTGAGAAACTGACAAATAGGATATAACAAACTGGAGTAACTGGAGTATTCAACGCTGTTCTTCGGTCAATTTTAGTAATTAAAAAAGCCTGCGCAATTACCTATTACAAACACGATTACAGAACGTGCGATGGAGATTCTTTAAACTGAAGTAGAGTGGTTAGCGGTAGTTAGCGCGGCTACGCATTCCTGGCAGCCTGTTGCGGATAGCAAGAGTAAAACCAGATATTATGCACACGCAAGAAATTGCACATGGATAAAGAACACACGCATACACACACGACGTTTGTTTATTTATCTCGTACACCTTCAGGGCCAGATGCCTACACAGGCGAGTAGTTACAAAAAGAATTGCAAACTATGAAGTGCAGCAAAAGCAATTGGTTGTACACAATTAGTCGGCTCCTAGTTGCGCAACATTGCCGCGTCTACAACAATAGCCGCTCGGCGGCTGTTCGGCACGCAGCTCGTGCGCCACGCTGTTCGCTGCTGAAGAAGACGAAACTGGACGTTCCATCCTGGCCGTCTCGGTGTGCTGTCGCATCTTCTCGGTGTTGGCGTTCCTTTGCCGTCTATACGCGGTGCTACCTGTACCAACTGCTACGTGACACTGGTGGAGGTGCTGGGTGTGGGACGTCGAGCCCGCAACCTCCACGCAACAATATTATCGAAAACGTTCTAGAAGTGGTGGTTACATAGAATGCAATACAATGCACACAGAGAAACATATACAGTGAAGCAACTGACAGTACAAATATAGATGGCTCATACAGTGTTATCTGATATAATTCACATTTAATTTAGTCCTATGCCATGAAGAGAATTCAAATGGCACTTCCTCGTCCGCAAACCAATGGCGGTGCTCTTATAATGCCTAGGGACGATCTGGCCGTTGCAAGATCATTAATATTCCGATTAATCAAAATTTTAGAGTTCACTGTGCGTCTCCACGCTGAGAGCGTACTCCAGCTAGTCTTTTTTTTTTAAAGCCATTTTTGGGGGCCTCAGAGTTGTTACACAGAGCGAGGACTGCGAACAGGTCAATGCAAGATTATTTTTCTGATTTTATCATGCGTGGCAGTCAGAAATATTGTCAAGGAAGTGGAGGGACCGTAACGCGTATGCAAATGTGTTATTGGCATCGGGCTGCATCGCACTCCAACTTTATTCGGGGACATTATTTGAAGAGTGAATGCTGGGCCTCTTGGTTCATGCCTGCTACGAAAAGGAAGCAGCCAAAAAGAGAGTCAGGACGAGAAAAAGCACATACACACACACAGTCGCCGGATTTACAACTGTTTATTATTGGCACAACCACGTACTTAAAACCACCTTCGTGCGCAAGCGCACATGCAAAAAAACAAAGTGACCATGGTTCAAACTCCCCGATAAAAAACGGCAGTTATCTCGGTGATAACTATGGACGGTCTACTTATGCAATTCAGCTCATTCTTTTTTATTAGAAATGCCTCGAGAAGCTCGCGTTCCTGTCTACTCTTTCCCTTGCCGATCATTGTGGTGCAGCCGCCGCGGTGGCTCAGTGGTTATGGTGCTCGGCTGCTGACCTGAAAGACGCCGGTTCGATCCTGGCCGCGGCGGTTGAATTTCTTTGGAGGAGAAATTCTAGAGGCCCGTGTACTATGCGATGTCAGTGCACGTTAAAGAACTCCAGGTAGTCGAAATTTCCGGAGCCCTCCACTACTGCGTCTCTCATAGCCTTAGCCGCTTTGGGACGTTAAACCCGATAAACCAAACCAAACCATTGTGGTGCGGTGAAACAAAGGTGGACAGTTACTGCGTTTTGTTACATGGAAGGCCAGCCTGTAATCGACAGGAGTTGCCGTGCTCTCTGAGCCTGCAGTTCTTACTTCTAAAAGGTAGTTAAGAAGAACTTCTTGTTGGGCGAGTTGGTGCATACTGTTGTAGGTACGAATTGCGCACAAAAGACACACACAGGAAAACACACGAGAGAGGCTGAAAGAGCGCAAACTATCAACTGGTGTTTATTAGATTCAGCGCCGCTTTATAGACAGTGTGCACACGTGCCTACATAGAGGGGAAAGAGAGGATAAGGAGGCAAATCAAACCCTGCGCGACAAACCATCAGAAACGCTCCAAAAAATTCTTTTCCGCGTTGTACAGTGAAACGGATGTGTCACTCACACAGTTATCACCTCTTTCCTTGATGTGATATGCCTCTAGAAGTTCACGGGAAACTTTGTCCTTGCTCCTGGCCAGAATTCTGATACCTTTTAGCAGTGGCTCACAACCGTTGCATGCAATGCAATGAGCAGGCAAATTTGCTCCTTCTTTGTTCCTAATTGAACGCTGATGCTCCCCTGCGCGTTCATTCACGCAGCGTCCTGTCTGGCCCACATACACGCGACCACACTTGAGTGGGATGAGATACACAACGCCCGTGGCGCATTTCACAAATTGTGCCGCATGCTTTATCTCGCATGCTCTTCGTCGAGCGCCTTCCGCGCTGATCCTTGGGCACAACCCGACGAGCTTGCGTGGCGCCGAGAACACCACAGGGACGCCATGCATATTTGCCACTTTTTTTTTATGTTGTGGGCCACCTTGTGTATATACGGGACGACCGTAGTCTTTCTTCGTGGCAATCGCTCCTCGTTGTTGGCGCGGTTTCCTTTTTTTTACCTTCCGAAGAAGGTTCTCGGCCACAGCTGAGATGACCTCGCAGGGGAAGCCGGCTGAAAGCAGCCTTTTTATCTGATTATGAAAGCTAGTGTGCATTGCATGCGGGCATGACTTCGTCAGAGAAGATCCCAGGCACGAGCTAACAATAGCTCTCTTGACTATCTTCGAATGGGCAGAGTCATAGGGAAGAAGCCCTTTCTGCGCTTGCGGTGCGTCAGGCAGCTTTTTGCGTAAGGCTCTTCAATTTCGCATGTTTCTTGAACGCATTGCACATTGAAATGCGCTGATGTGCTGTCTGTAAATCAAACATACATCGCCTGCTTCAAGGGCGCCATCTGCCAGTAATGGGTGACGAGAATCCCCCGCTAAAACAAAATTACTGACGGTAGATGGCGCTAACTGCTCATGAAGCATGAACCCCCGCGAAATTTGACAGCTAGTTTGGATCGCGTAGTGATGAGAATCGGATTGTCTTGTGTGGACAGAAACGGGTTAGTGAAGCAGCAAGCAGATGTACGAATGAGGGAATAGCCCTTCCAGCGGATTAGCACGACGCTGCTGTTATAATCCTCACTGCTGATGCAAGACGACAAAGGCCAACTTACCGACTTGAGTTAGGCTATCTCTTCCTCACAGTGCAAGCGCCTTTGGGTTACCATACTTGACGTTTCGACAGAAGATCGTGAATGCTAACCGGCAACCAATTATGACAACGAGATATATTGTACTTGCGAGATCAAGGACGCTGGAGTGTTAAATTTGGCATATATCGATGCTCAGCTGGTATGCTATTGTTGGTAAACATGGATCAGAATTCTCGTTTGGGCAAGTTGGTGACCGTTCATGTTGACTTCACAGTGCGAAACAGACAAGGACTAAAGACATAAAAACGTGCTTCGTTTTTCGGGTAGGAAAGAGCCCATTGCAGAAGAAATATTCTGGATCAGAATTCTCGTCTGGGCAAGTTGGTGATCCTTCCTGGCGCTCGTTCCTGTTGTTTTTAAGTCTTTAGTACTTGTGTGCTTTGCGCTGTGAAGTCAATAGAGAACCTGGGCAAGATTTAGTGAAACATCTGCTTGGTACAACGGCGAGATGTAGCGTCAACTTTCTTGCCGCATTATGAAATGAACTATACAAAACGACACCCACTGGCTCAAAAAGAAAGGGCTCAGGAATCCAGCTTTTTTAGCGGCAGCCCTGGAAACGTTTGAGTTTTCAAAAGTTCCTCTAGAGTTTGAATGTGATAGCCTACACATTTCTGACAGGAGTTGACATTTTTTATTTGGTGGTCAAGCAACCGAAATTTACATGGGCTGAAGAGGAGTTTAAGCACAGTTAAAAAAAAAAAATGTTGCTGCGTTTGTTTCCAATGACGCTGCTGGTTAAACGTTCCTTCAGTCTTCTAAAAGCTACTTCTTATCACGAACAGTTCAGCGAACAGCTCCCCGCGGCGGCTTTTCCGATGCTTTTCGACTTTGCGAGTATGCTGTTGACGCGTTAGCACACGATTAGCCGGTGGCGGCTCCGTCAACAGCTCGGCCACGGACAAGAGTGCAGCTAGTTCACATGCTTCCCTTTTTCTAATATATGCTCCGCTCATCTGGCGACGATGGCGACGAAACCGAAAATTTCCTCACTTAGACCAAAAATCCCTACTTCAAGCGCTTTTTTCCTGAAGCGATTTGAAAACTCCGTCAATATGAAAAAAAAAAGAGTCAATTATCCTTTTAAAAGTTCCCTTTCCGCCAAATTTCACTTTTTAAAGTCCCCAAACAGGGAAAAAAATCTCCGAAAGGAACATCACTGCTCCCTAAGAAGGAACATCAGGAGGAGGTCTTCGACCCTACTGGCAAAGTTGATGCCCTTTGCGGCTCGTTATCTCTGCCTGATGACATTGGCAGAACACTTTGTGATCAGGTTTCAAGAGAAGAGGTTCGAGCTGCGTTGACTAGAATAAATTAATCCTCCGCCCCTGGGCCTGATAGTTTATTAACAGTAGTCTACTCGATTTTTTTTCGATCTTCTAGGTGTCACACGCGATGCCTGTGGGATATAAAGGGCTGTCCTTGAAAGTGGTCATCAGCGCCACCTTTGCCATTGCGGCGGACGCAGTACGTTCTTTACTGCCGCGAGAGTCACGTGGAAACTGACCGAATGGTGAGGACGGAAGCTGTGCGAGAGCCCTGTTATGCTACCTATTGCACCAAGACTGCCAGAACCAAGGCCCTTGTTGAGCTATTGATTATACAAAGGAAGGGAAATGAGGGCCTCGTTAGCAGCCGTCTCAGCAGCAACGTGAGTTAGCTGCTAAGACGACTAAGTTGTCGGAGCTTTAATACAAGCGAACAGGATCAGTAATACAAATGTGCGTTTTGCACGGGAGCCAATGACATCACGTTACTCAGTTATTGTTTGTGTTCCTTTCTTTTTCCATCCTTAAAAATGTTGCCGCGCTTTGTACAGTCCGGTTACGGGAGCGTCAGCCAGTTTCCTCACACCGCAGTCGTGGGCGTACACGAACCCTATGTGGAGGCAAACGCTTATGGTGACTTCTGAAGCTTCCATTGTGCTGGGAATAGCCGCGTGACTAAGTTAGCAGAGATCTTCCGGAGATTTCGGCCTTGGCCATTATTTCCAGGTAAGTGGCCAGAGCTCCAGCTCCTACGCTTGTCGTGTGCATCGAGCACCCATCTGAAAAAGGGGTGATGGGCAGACATATTGTTATTATGATGCTTTCATCACTACGCCAATGTGTAAAATGCGTTCATGTTGGTTAGAGCGGGAGTTGTGATCGGCGCTTCAGTCTTCCCTAACTAGACACAACTCCACATCCACTGTTTCTTTGCGACACTTGTACATATCGATCGATCGATCGATCGGCTGGGTAGCGCGGTGCAGCGACAATAAACATCTTTCCAAAAACTTGCGTCCCGCAAAATTTTGCCCGCGTTAGTACCTGCCAAATGCAGTTGCTCAAGCTTTAATGTACCACTGAAGCTCTCCAAAGGAACAGTAGAAAGCTGGACACATGCCGTATAGCTGAGTGGTAACACAGGGCAGGCACCCTTTTTCATATTAAAAGTTCTCTTTTTTTCTATGGAACAAGATTCAGGGTGATAGCCGGGCATTGTTAGTGATCAAGATCGCTCCGTGTCTAGCGAGTGCCACAGTGCTGGCAAATCGCGAATGGCCTCGAGGCAGCAGCTGAGGCGTCTGCGAGACTGCTACATTTTCTTATGACTCACCGCGGTGGACCCTTTCTTCGCGCTTAACCCTCCTCCGTCGCCACGTTGGGAAGCAGCCGTCTTCCCGCTGCCAGGACAGCGCCTCGTTCATCAGAGAGGTGTCCTTGAACACGTCGTGGTCAATGAATCCGCACACGGTCACTGCAGCCCGCACAGGTTACGACAATACGCAGTCAGTTTCCACTCTTCCCGATATAATTTCATTCTTATCGCAGCTCGTTGATACAGTCAGGCCGGTATGAAACGCGAACAGTGTGTGTAACAAAACCAAATATTTTACCTGTGCACTTTAGCTGCAGTATACAACTAAACCGAGTCGTGTTTGTGATTAACGGGTCTAGAGGAGTACATATTCATTAAACCAATGTAAAGGAATATTTCGCTACAAAGTGGAAAACTACGGCGCATTAGTGATTGCGTTTCATTCCGGCCTGAATGAACATCCTCCACCTTACTGCAGCTACCGACAGGCGCAAGATAAGATAAGATAAGATAAGATAAGATTAAGATAAGTTAAGATAAGATAAACAGTCTTTAAGGGATATCTGTCTCTGCAGCCTAAAGGCTGTCATGACCGGATACTGGCGGCGGTAATGGAAGTCTGACTGTGTGTCGTGTGTGTTGAGCGTTTGTGCGCCTAGTAATTAAGCAACCGTTTTACGTTAGCGAAGCTTTGTGAACACGGCCTGTGCATCCCATTGTGCAGCAGTACCCTATTTCAAGAACACTTCTATATTTGGAACAGCTGTCACCGCGACCTTTATAAGTTTGCTCCATTTTGCTTTGATTATGTCGTCGTGATATCCTTCGCCTCATATTATGCTCAGCGTGTCAATTAGTACAGTATACTGGTTTCGGCTCATTACTGCTGTCAGCGGAAGAAATTGTTTGACTGATGCCAGGCAAAGTGGTAGGATTTTTTTTTTCGGAAGGAGGAACACGAGCAGAAACCTTTAACGAATGGTAGTTGGTCGCCGTCCTCTTCGGACGGTGTCCTTGGTCTAGGACTCTGTTGGTTGTCGCTATCCTGAGCAGACTATAGACTATATGCGGACATATCTAGTGAAGCAGCGCTACGGCACAGGGCCAAAGGGGAGAAAGGGACGAACACAGCGCTGTGTTCGTCCCTTTCTCCCCTTTGGCCCTGTGCCGTAGCGCTGCTTCACTAGATATGTCAGACCAGCTCGCCCACCAGTTCATGCTATATGCGGACGTCGATATGTGCCCGTTGATCTAAAAAAAATACTTACTTGTTTTCTTTTTTTCTAAATTAATGTGTGTAATATTTTCTACCATATTTATTGCATCCCTTCCCCCTTTTTTCACTGAAAATTTTAGCAATTTTGAGGCGCCTTGCTTTACAGCATCGGTCAGCAGCAGACGTACGCTGCGCCAGTGCGGGCACCCTACCTTGCTCGAGGAAGATGTCCCTATTCCGAGGAGAGAAGCCCTTCTGGGCTAAAGACTGTGCTTCGTCAGCAACCTGGGCGCACTTGGTGACCAAGTTCTGGCCCGCTGGAGGCTGGCCGTAGAGGTTGGAGTATTCCTCCAGCACATCCGCGCAGTTGAGCTGCAGTGAATGAATGGCTATTAACCAATGTACCTCAAAAAAAAAAAAAAATGACAGAGAATGTTTACTGCATTCGAATCGGTGCGAAAGCACGGATTCGTGTTACGTGGAGACGACGATGAGCGGGCAGGGCCGCGGGACGGAGCACTAGCGCTTCTCGGATGTGCAATCGACAAGAGACGATTTAACTAGGCTCTGAAACTCCGGATTAGTGCCACTTCCATACTACTTCCTACTGCTGATTGGAAAGATCAGCACTCTTCCGTTTTAACATGGGTGGGTAAAACAAGGAGACTGACATTAAGCATGCTGGAACAAACAACAATTCGGCTTCAACAAGCGACCTGTATTTGAAAGCACATTCAGATTTGAAGTGCGTTAATGATCTGTAAGAATGGTTCTATGTATATTCTACAGCAGATTAATCCAGCGCTAATGAATGAGTTCTCGAGAGAACACAACGCAGGACGGACATTGACTACCAACTCTTTATTGTTCCATAAGCCAGCACAATATATACCAGCCACACTGGACCCCGTGATATGGTTGGCCAATCCGCAGAACGAAAGACCCCCCTTCAAATGCTCTACAATCTTTATAAAGTGATCAACAAAAGAACACGAAAAATAATTGTGATCCGTGCGCTCATAGGCCTTACAGCCAAGCCAAAGTAAAGACAACCGAAGCCCGCGAGCTCAACTCCAAACTGATGAGAGCGAAAAACATAAATGATGACCGAAAATTACAGCAGCAATGTAAATGACGACAGCATGTGAAAGGTGACAACAAAAAAATTGCAAATTTAGAGCTAGAGGCAAAACTCTTAGGAAAACGAAACTTAGGAGGACGGTAACAAACAGAAGCCTAAAAGCACCAACACGTGAAGGTAACAAACACATTTGGCGGCAAAGATGGGTGCGAAAGTAAAGTGCAAAAGAATATATATAAAAAACAAATAAATAAATACCAGAGACAGAAAAAGGAGTGTCAGTACGCCAAAAGAGAAGCAATTCACCGACGACCAACAATTAGCACGGCAGAATAATTCTTAAAAAATCAGAGCCTGCGATACAAAATGTATTTTCAATAGGCTAAAATAAAAAGTAATCCACAGACAGGCAAGAATTAACACGGCAGAACAGTTAAAAGTAATTAAAATACAAGAGGTGGACGGTGCTGGCGCCTCAGTCAAGACAGGTGTGGAAACGAAAACAAAGTCATCACGAGAAAACAGTTGACCAAGACGAGGACAACAACAACAACGTTTTCCTAACAACACGCCTAGCGGTAGCTGAAACGCGCGGATTGAGGGCGTCCCAAAAAAGGCCTTTCTTTCTCTTGTACAAAATTTGATGAGGTGCTGATGCACACGTCCCCAGCCTTTTAAACCAGAAACGCTGTAATAACTTCTCTTTCTCTTTTACTCTTCACTGTCGCCAAAAATTTTGAAGTTTAAAAAAATAAAATAAAAAAGTGGAAAAAGCGAATTCTAGGCACCTCGAAATGTTTTTCACATGCAAGACTTATAAACTCGAATGCCCGCTACGAACAATAGTTCCTGAAAAAAGGTACTTTGCAGGAGAATCTAAGGATGGGGACGTGTGAATAAGCACCCCGTCAATCTTTCTACAAGACAAAGGAAATGCCTTTCTTGGGACGCCCTCAATCCATGCTTTTCAACCACCGCTAGACGTGTAGATGTCGTAGTTATTGTTGGCCTCGTCTTGGTCACCTGTTTTTTCGTGTTGGCTTTGTTTTCGTTTCCCAACCTGTTTTTATTCAGGCCACCTGTTTTGACTCTAGGTATAGATGCACATGCGCATGTTCGAACCTTCGCGCAGTTTCGTCTTCCCCAGAGAGTTGTCTCTAGCTCTAAAATTACAATTTTTTTAGCCACCATCTTTTAGATGCTGTCGTCATTTATATTGTGGTTGTAATTTGCTGTCATCATTTACGTTTTTCGCTGTAATCAGTTCGGAGTCTAGCTCACGAGCTGTGGTTTTCTTTACTTTGGCTTTGCTGTATGGCCTATGAGCTCACGGGCCGCAGTTTCTTTCTTTATGTTTTGTTGATTGCTATATACAGATTGTCGAGTTTTTGGAGGCGGTGTTTCGCATTGTCGATTGGCCAACCGTACTCCATGTATCAGTATTACTGGTGTATAACGCACTCGTTTATGAAACAAGTGCCCGTCCCGCGTTCTGTGTTTTCTCGTGTACTAGTTCCTTCGCTCCGGATTCATCTGTTGTAGCAATGAGCCAACTAGCCCACACCAAAATTCTGATTGACTGAATATTATTTTTTTTCTTTCAGGCTGTGTGCAATTCTGAGACTAGCTGCGATACCACGATCTAAAGAGCTGTCACCTTCGTTTCTTGTAGACATCCTGTAACGTTATGTGGTGGAGGGTGGATGTAGCGTATGCGCCTGGATGTTCACGATAGCGGACGGATTTGCACTGCTTTCTGCTAGAGCGTCCCAGGCGAATAAAGAACGTTCAGCACATGGTGAAAAAAAAAACAAAGGCACACTGTATCCCGGTAGCATCTTCTTATCAGAGCTTGACAGTGTCGCCTGACTGAGAGGAGAACAGCGCTAACCTTCAGCGCGATCCAGAGGAAGAGAACCTGATGGGTTAGGCCGTAGGAGGTGTGATGTCCGCCTGTCATGGCCTCCCAGCAGGTGCTGTTCAAATCACGACACAGGTCGGATGAAAACAGCTGCGTGATGCAGGCGTCTGAGAGCTCTTCAGTGATCTTGTAGTAAGGTGCGGTGCCAGATGCGCTCAGGACCGGCTCAACGTCGGCGGGAACGGGTGGCTCCTTCCAGATACCCTGGCGGAGTACGCCATGTGACACTGCGATTCGAGGGAAGAGGGAAAGGGGAGAAGGTAAGTGCAGGAGCGGCTAGGGAGGCCCAGAAATCGGGGGAAGTGGTGCTACAGCTTCCGGCGCGCCGGAAGCGGTATCACTAGGTTTGCACTGCAGTTCACTGAGCAGTATGACGCCACTCAGATTAGAATGATCTAAACAGGTCAGTTTGGAGCGTAATTGTTCGTACTTTGAGGTCCCTCGTAGAATGATCTAAACAGGTCAATTTGGAGCGTAATTGTTTGTACTTTGAGGTCCCTCGTACTGTTTATAAATCTCAAAGTATTCTTGGGGCTCTTAACCGTGTTTCTGTGGCATGCTGTCTCCGTGTTTGCGCCCTTAGAAGTACAGTGGTCCGTAGTACATTTGCTTGCTGGCGATTTTCGCGAGTCAGACGTAACAATGCGGCGGCGCCGCGAAGTAGTCTGAGAAGGATCGGCGCCCGTCGAAGCCCGTCATTCACTTTGTTGCGTGAGTGCTTCGTCGGTATATTACATTCAGACGTCGTAGTCAGAGTATTTGTCTAAGAGGAATATATACTGAGAGACCCGTGACATGCATGCTCGCACGCTAACGAGACATCCGTTAATCGCCAATGCCTCAGTGTTCTGGCGCCAGCAATGGAAATAAAGCTTGGGAAAAGCAAGTTTCGACGATGTAGAGGAGCGCTCGCAGGACTGTGCAGTTCTTATCACGCACCGAGGTTGCGTTTCTGAGAAGATGATTTCCTTGCACTGGAAGGGCATACCGAAAAATTCAGAGTCGCTATTTATCAACATAAAATGAGGAGATCACGTGGCTAAAGGAGTTAAAAAAGGAGTAAGCTGGCCTCTAGCGCACTCCATTTTATAGGAGGGAGTGCTTTAGAGGACAGGTTACTCCCTTTTTGACTCCTATATACCCGCATGCGTGTTTAGAGTGCACTCGCAGGCCATTTGTGCAGCGCTCTGTGTATGGTGACATGGTGCCTTGTTATGCACGGAGAGATGTGATACGATTTCACTCCAGTTCCATTTCATTGTTTCTTTTTATGCTTCGTTATTACCCCATGCCCTTGCTGGTAAGAATCAAATGTAATCGAACGAAAAGCATTGTGTCATAACGGCCTTACATTC
Source organism: Amblyomma mixtum (assembly GCF_055824585.1). Classification (NCBI taxonomy): domain Eukaryota; kingdom Metazoa; phylum Arthropoda; class Arachnida; order Ixodida; family Ixodidae; genus Amblyomma; species Amblyomma mixtum. The sequence continues at coordinate 47,998,827 of NC_143016.1, read as the reverse complement.
ACTGCATGCCTTCCATCCACTGCTTAAGGACAAATTGAGAGCACTGGGCGCGGCCGATTGCTCCGTTATAACAGTGAGTGGAAAACGCGACTTCATTGTTTTCGCTTTCCCACCTATACGTACATTGCAGATATCTCTTTCTAATTGAAGTAGTGCGTGGCTAATAATTTTTCTTTAATTTTATTGCTTTGAAATTAGATTGTGGCGGGTGCCACCAAGCTTGTCCTTTCTACTGAGCGCTTCTGCTGAACGATCATGCATGGGGAACCATTTCACGGAGCGTATGTTACATCTATCTACCTTGTTAGGTACTCACGAGAGGCGCCCTCACGGGGCGCTTGCATACAATGGCTAGTGATGCGGCCCACCATTGCCCACCGATATAGAAATTGTACCCTCGCGGGGAAATTGCATTACCATCGCGAAAATTTCAATATGTCGTAGCTCAGATCAGCCGAATAGTTAGCTTTTTTAAAAAAAAAAAAGCCAAGCACAATGAACTTTCCAACCTAGTTGGCGCAATTTTACACCAACTACATCGAGATGTGAGTGCAATGTAGGAGAACAGTGTCATGTTGCTCAAGAATCGAAGCCAAAGAACTAAATGCTCGCCGAAAAGGGAATAAATTATGTAAATTTTAGGGTTTAAAGTCCCGAAGCGACACATGAGCTATGAGGAACGCTGTGCCCCTTCATAAAAATTGGAGAAATAAAGGTAAAAAAAAAGTGACGCTAAGAAAGTGCATACGCGAAACATATCTGAGCATTTCAAAGATGCTCGTGAAAATATCGAAGCCGATACATGACATACCTGTATCAGCAGTCGGTCACATAATCGATAGCCCCTGCATTTTTTTAAACGAGATTAGCAATTCAATCGTCTCTATGATCACACAAAAAGTGGAGTTTCGCCATGCAGAAACGTATATTCAAGATATGCTTTCACACGTTCATAATTTTCAGCGCTCTTAGCGGATACACAGAAAATTGCTTTCTGTATGTTGTCGCACTGGCATGTGCAAGGTGAATCTTATACAAACCAATCGACTCACGTATCGGCAAATCCGTAGTTTTAAAGACCCTTTCGCTGGCAATGGCGGCGAGCTTGTTGGCTTTAATCAGGACTAGACCTATTTCCCTCATGCTCACGCTTGACCTCGCCGAGGACATCCTCGATGTGCTGTCCATCCTAGAAGACGCCGCCAAGTCAAGGACGGCCTGCAGACGGTCTGCGTGGTCCAGAAAGGGGAATAAGAGATAAAAAATGTTGCCACCGTGATCACCGCATACTGCGGCCTTAGTATGACGTAGAGTTCGTATATTGTTTGGCATGGCTCCACGTATTACCTTCAAGTTTCTATCTGTCTGACATCATTCGCAACGGCGCATTAATTCTTATAATCTTTAACAGACACTGGTTAGGAACCGGGTATATGCTTAATATGCGAATCACTTTCACAGCGACGCACGAGCGTGGCGGCAAGCCTACTTTGAAAAAGCAAAAGGCACAGCGCTTACATCGATTAAAGATCGCTTAGTCGAGCGGCAACCTGCTTCCGCGGTGTCAGAAATCAGTCGGCTCACAGGACAGGAAATCTGGCCGACGCATTTAGCTGTAAACGGAGGAACAAAATAGGCCGCACCTCTCACGAAGCCAGCGTGCGTAGCCTGGCTGAGTGCACGAGGCCATAAAAATTTCAACAGGCACTCCCTAAGCTGCCTGTAGCCTGTCCAGAGGTATTTTCGCAGGTACCGATGCTCTTGCTTTCTAACTATTCTACGCTATTTACCTTTTACGCAGCGTGCGCGCTGTAGAGAAGTCGCTGCTAGTACTTTTCACGAAGCCAAGAAATACGCACTACTTATGCTTCTTTCGTGCGTTCCGCCCTTGCAAAATTTTTTTAGACAGTCTGTAGATTGTCTATAGATGTCTATAGATGTCTATAGACAGTCTACAGACTGTCTAAAAATTTTTTGTAAGGGCGGAACGCACGAAAGAAGCATAAGTAGTGCGTATTTCTTGGCTTCGTGAAAAATACTAACAGCGACTTCTCTACAGCGCGCACGCTGCGTAAAAGGTAAATAGCGTAGAATAGTTAGAAAGCAAGAGCATCGGTACCTGCGAAAATATCTCTGGACAGGCTACAGGCAGCTTAGGGAGTGCCTGTTGAAATTTTTAGTCTGTAGACTGTCTATAGACTTCTGTCTATAAAGTCTACAGACTCTTTATAGACAAATCCTATAGAACAGTCTATAGGCAGTACAAATGCTATAGACAGTCTATAGACAATCTGTATATTTATGGTCACACACTTTTAGTTGACTTTTTTCTACAGTCTACAGACTATGAATAGACAAAAAGAAATATCTATAGGAAGGCAACAGAGTGTATAAGAAGTCTATAGACTGTCTATAGGTCTATAGACCATTTTTATAAGGGCGGAAACCAGCCGTGTCTTGCCAATGCCCGAGTGAAAGACTATCGACACATCAGGCACATAGGAAGCACGACGATGACTGAGAAGTCCAGTACTTACCGGCAGCGAACCGCAGCCCAGAAGCGGCATCCACGTACATAATTTCAGATCTCATTCCAAGAGCTTCGACAGCTCTTTCCAGCGCCGACAGTATGCGCCGATCTAGAGGGGCAGTCTCTTCCGCACTTTGGGCGTCGAGGAGAGGCCGGCGCATAGGCTTATCTCCGAAAGAAACAAGTAGCGCCACGCCAAGCAGCAAAGCTATTTCCGGGAACAGCATTCTTGTTTATGTGCACATACACGCTCGCTTCTTCGCCTGCAGATTCACTTGCTCGCTCGCCTACAGATTCACTGGTTCTACACGCGTTGATTGCCTACGCGAATGAGCTACGTCCACTTGGTTTCATACTGCTTAGTACAGACCTCCGCCGAGTTCCTGACGGCGCTCTTTCAGCGCTCTGGACCCCGACTGCCACATCAAACTGTTGGCTCAAATTTGCTAGCAGCTGCGGTGACGTAACGTAATAGTTTCCTTTAAGAGCCGCGCCATCGGAGAACAATAGAATCACGTTGAACGGGCAGCGAGGAGCTATCGGCCGACTATGCTTCCTTTGTTTATAAGGCGAGAAGTATGCGTAAGCTCCGCGAGACGGAGAATGCGCAAACGTTTACCGACGGCTGCGAGCCGGGCGAAAGGTGGGCTGCTTCTTTAGCGCTGGATTCTCCGGCGAAGAAGATGAAAGAGTGGGAAGGAAAGAAAGAAACAATAATGCGTCCACACATACATTCCTGCTTGCGCCATAAGACCAAAGGAGTTCCTCTGCGCTCTCAATGTGAGTGGGATGATACGTATCAACAGGTGTTCATATGTGCAGGCGCCCGCTCAGCGTTTCTTTGTATTGCTTTTTTGTTCTTTTTCATCTCCCGCAAGCATGCAGACGCATCCGGCACCATTGGGAGCGGGACACATCGCTGCTGCAGATGACGTCAACGTTAACTTCCGGTGGAACGAAAGCTCACAGCTGGGCCTTCTATATTTTCAAATTTGTGATTCACATAGTGTTCTCTTGTCCTTATTTTGCTGTTTTTGTTTCTATTCGGCACTGGGTGTTGTGGAACCATTTAACTTAAGAGAAATATATTTTTCTGTCTCCTTTTTCATTTTGTGTAGCGTTAAGAGACCGGCAGCGGGCAGAGTAGGTGAGGGAACAAATGCGGTTTAATGACATCCTACTCGAAATCAAGAGGAAGAAATGGGCTTGAGCAGGTCATGTAATGCGAAAGCTTGATTACCGCTAGCCCTTAAGGGTAGCAAGTGGATTCCAAGAAAAGGCAAGCGTAGCAGGCGGCGGTAGAATGATAGGTGAGCGGATGAGATTAAGAAGTTTAAGATTAAAAAGCGGGGATAGAGTGACCTCAGCTGGCAAAAACATGGGGAGGCCGTTGCCCTGCAGTGGGCGTAGTGAGGCTGATGATGATGCACGCATTTTAAAGAGTAGGAGGTCACGAGGAAAGGAAAGGCGTGCTAGATGCCTGACTTAGACGGTTCACCTCAGCAGCGTCGTATATTGGAAGTACGTAAGTAGCGAAACAAAATAGAGGTAAAGAAGTGCAGGTATAGAGTAAACCACGCACCGTGCACCGTCTTCACGTCGGTCGTGCTCAGCGCAGTGCACGGCCAGTGTCAAAAGCGGTAATTCTTTTCGGCTATTATGCGATGCGTTCCTCTCCTATGCTGCTGTTATCTTAATCCTGGACGTCTTTCCGTACCCTGTAGCTCGGGCGGTGATCTGCAGCTTTATCGATCAAGACACCCTAAGCGCTTCGTGGAATCCTGTTCTGAGAGTGCTCATTAGCGCCTTACGCGAGGTTTGTTTTTGCCGCCACGCAGTGGCCCTCCCGCAGGATGCTTGGAATGTGTTGCCCCTAACGACCTGCGAAGACCGCTCGTGTTGCAGCACGCGTCTCCGCGGATTCGTGGCCGGGGCGCCGCGGCGCCTTCGAGTCGTAAAACGCGCTGTCGCGCCCTTCGTGCCTCAGGCTGCCGGCTTGGCAGACAAGGCGGGGAGGTCGCTGCTGTTCCTCTGAATAAGCCGCTCGCAGCGTCTCGCACAGGCTGTAAAAGTGAAAGCCCGAAGGGGTTGAGGAAAGACAGCAACTTTTGGCGAACTTCGCCGCAGACGTGGCGCCGCTTTCACATCCGAGTCTATGCAACGCTGTTGGAGTTGACCGTGAGCCATCCAGCTCTGAAGCGCTGACTGCAGAACCGCGCTGTGGTCAGGACCGGTGATCGACACCATGTACGTTTTGCTATACCATGCCCGACACAAGCAGTCGTGTGTCTAAAGTGTCCATAGCCATTACGTGAAAGACAACGCCTTTATTACTATTATCAGAACATGTGCGAAAGTACTTGCCATACTTACTTTGTTGAAATGCATGCAGCCTTTCGGCACCAAGAAAAAGAAATAAAGATAAAGAGTGTATCTTCCTACTCTGGTTCCTTCCTAGACCTCGGCGTGGCGACCAATTGGGCAAGCAAAAAAAATTGAGCATACCGTTTCTTAGCCGTAGTTTGGCTGTCGTCTGTCGAATAATGGTACACTGCCTTTTAAAGAACCCGAGAGCTCCTTGCGTGCTTCGTCAACAGTTGGCGACCCATATATAACTGATGGTGAGGGCAGGGCTTTCACATATAACGCCGGGGCCGTCACGGCACCTGAACCGGTTTCTAACACCTCATAGGTCGCTCCGATCGAACGAGGAGTGGTCTACGGAACTTTTAAATTAACTCTGCGTACGTATTAGATGCCAGATAACGTCAGAAATGGCGCGCAAATCAATCTGTAATCATTGTTGGCAAGGGTCTGCCAGGTAAGATGTCTTGAAGACGAACACGCCTAAGGCGCTGGGACGCCCAGTAGACGGTAGAGCCGGCGGTAAATGTCGCACCCGTCCCCGTGGAAGTTCGAGCCAATACTGGCATTTACGGCACGCATGTAGACGTGCAGTGGCTGCTCCTTGCGGAACACGGGCCACTCGCCGCCGCCCGGCATCTCCGGCTTCCTGGAAACAAAGAGGCCAGAGCGTTTCGGTTTCCGCACAGCACGCATACTAACACGCGCACGAGGCACAAGGACACAAGTTCTTTTTCACCAAAACTCCGCACGTTTCGACAGCACTGACGCATGTGCACAGACACCTGGCATGCGTATGGTTTCGACCTTGCGGAGCTTTGGAAATCCAAAGCGTACTGCTGAAACGTGGCTACTGCACTAAGTTCTCTTTTTAAATGCCACGGGAATCGGGGAACAGTACAGTCTGGTACAACTCACGAAGGAAGCAGTAAATTCGCTCAGTAAAACACGTTGCGGGGCTTGTTGGTGATACATTTCTTTTCTTCAAATTTAAACATCAAACATTTTTCTTCAAAGCGCCCGTCCTGTCATGTCTATCTGTGTATTCGTCTGAAATTTTAGCGCTGTTTAAATTTGAAAAAAAAAAAAAAAGCAGTAAATCTCTGTTCTGTATATCGGGCCCCAGGGGCTGATGACTCTTTTATGCATCAGTTGTATGATCATCTCCTGAGACTAAAGGGAAAATCTTAATAATAACAGGTGACTTTAATCTACCGTGTCTAAACTGGAATCGTTTAAATTATGGTTCGTCGGTTTCTGGTGACTTGGCGATGGATATTATGTTCAGTCTGGGCCTCCAGCAGGTTGTAGATAATTATACTTGTGGAAATAATATTCTTGATCTTCTATTCCTGAGCGAAGTATTTTCTGATGGAACAACAACGGTCGAGCTTGGTATATCAGATCACAAGCTGATATCTTTTTGCTGGAAAGTTCCTGCGCAGAAGCACCAAGATCATAGAACAGTTAAAACAATTAGAGATTTCACGAAGGCAGATGATGTTGCGATTATAGATTATTTAGTACACAACTTGATATAATCGAAAATAATGTTGAACTTTCATGGCAATGTTTTGAGGAGACTGTAAAGTTCTGTACGGAGCACTTTGTCCCTTTAAAAGTAGTTCGAAAACAGCGCCTGAATCCTTGGATGAATCGACCAAGTGTGAAATAAAAAGGCTGAGAAAGAGGAACAAAGAGACAACCCAGCAGATTACGCAGCTGAAACGAAAGGTAAATTTGGCTAGAGATCAGGGTGTCGAACCGGAATTTTTTCGGGTTCGGTTCAGGTTCGGGTTCACACCTTTCGGGTTCAGTTCCGGGTTCGGTTCCAGAGCGACATTCCGTTCCGGTTCGAACCGGTTCGGACCGTACTGAACCGGTTCGAACCGGTTCAAACGGGTTCAGGGCAAAAAAAAATTAGAACGTAGATGAGTTTTAATCAACCTTGTTATGGTGTTTACTTTTTTTTGTTGCATCGATATATAAAATAAAAAATGCAAACATTTGTTCAATTAGAGATTTTCTCACTTTACCCACTTTATTTATTGTCCGCGGCAAAAAGACGAATTTAAGGCAAGAGCCGTAAAATTAAATAAACTCGCAATATAATGTACGGCTATGTGTATGCTATAATCCATCTGATGATATAGGAGGAGAAAAGCCGGTGGATTTTGCATCTACAAAACTCTCCAGCTTGAGCGATTTCGGGGACCCCGTCGTGCGAGAAATTGATCTCTTTGAAGCTCGAGTCAGTTGGGAATTTTTCGTACGCAGTGCACTTACGCGGGCGCCGAAATGACCGCCGCACCCGGCCTTTGCGTTCCCGCGCACTATTGAGATACGG